>NC_052063.2:10388367-10688367 GCF_903992535.2 Arvicola amphibius | reverse complement strand
CACTGTGTAGTCCTGGTTGACCTGGGATGCCCTATGTAGACTAGGCTAGCCTCAGACTTCGAAGATCTGCCTCTCTAATGCTGGAATTAATGGTGTGTGCCACCATAACCTAACCTCGTGTCTTTCTTTTTTAATTGATTTTATTGAGCTGTACATTTTTCTCTGCTCACCTCCCTGCCTCTCCCCTCCCCATCTACCCTCTCCCATGGTCCCCATGCTCCTAATTTACTCAGGAGATCTTGTCTTTTTCTACTTCCCATGTAGATTAGATCTATGTATGTCTCTCTTAGGGTCCTCATTGTTGTCTAGGTTCTCTGGGATTGTGATTTGTGGTCTGGTTTTCTTTACTTTATGTTTAAAAACCACCTATGAGTGAGTACATGTGATAATTGTCTTTCTGGTCACTCAAAATGATGTTTTCTAGCTCCGTCCATTTGCCTGTAAATTTCAAGATGTTATTTTTTTCTGCTGTGTAGTACTCCACTGTGTAAATGTACCACATTTTCCTTATCCATTCTTCAGTCAAAGGATATTTAGGTTGTTTCTAGGTTCTGGCTATGACAAACAAAGCTGCTATGAACATAGTTGAGCACAGGTCCTTGTGGCACGGTTGAGCATCCTTTGGATATATACCCAAAAGTGGTATTACTGGGTCTTGAGGAAGGCTGTTTCCTAATTTTCTGAGAAATCGCCACACTGACATCCAAAGGGGCTATACCAGCTTGCACTCCCATTAGCAATGGAGGAGTGTTCCCTTTACCCCACAACCTCTCCAGCATAAGTTGTCATCAGTGTTTGTGATCTTGGCCATTCTTACAGGTGTAAGATGAAATCTCAGAGTTGTTTTGATTTGTATTTCTCTGATGACTAAGGATATTGAACATTTCCTTAAGTGTCATTCAGCCATTTTAGATTCCTCTGTTGAGAGTTCTCTGTTTAGGTCTGTACTCCATTTTTTTAATTGGATTATTTCTTTTGGTGTCCAATTTCTTGAGTTCTTTGTATATTTTGGAGATCAGCCCTCTGTCTGATGTGGGGTTAGTGAAGATCTTTTCTTCTGTAGGCTGCCGTTTTGTCTTGTTGACTGTGTCCTTTGCTTTACAGAAGCTTCTCCGTTTCAGGAGGTCCCATTTATTAGTTGTTTCTCTCAGTGTCTGTGCTGCTGGAGTTATATTTAGGAAGTGGTCTTCTGTGCCAATGCGTTCAAGTGTACTTCCCACTTTCTCTTCTATGAGGTTCAGTGTGGCTGGCTTTTTGTTGAGGTCTTTATATTGTGTCTTTATTTCTAAAGATAACTCATGGATATTGTTTAAAACTCTCAAGAATCGAGGGAGTACATAGACAATGGAAACCCTTTGTTCCTAACTCCCCATTCCAGATTCCCAGTGTAACCAATGAGAGAAGTTTCATAGGCAGTTTTCTAACAAGAGCTTACAGATACCTACAAGCAAAATGGAGCTAGCCTTTCCTCCCCCACATTTTTGTTGAACATATAACACGTTATACATATGTATATTGAAGCAGTTATATTTACATGAATACATGTTTACTATGACATGTTAAAAATTATATATGAACAACAAACGCGCTCTCTAGTTATTTTGATGGCGGAAGAGTACTCTGGTTTTCACACTACTATTTACATAACCCAGTTTGGTTTTTTTTGCACTATTGTTTACAGAACCCCGTTGTTTTCATAATTCCCTATTAGTGATATTTAGGTAGTTTTAGGATTTTACTTCTAACAGGATGCTACAATGGACATATGCCAACACATATGACACACGGAGACTTCAGGGTCCAAGAACACACGCTTCATAATTTTCATGACTGATGCTAGATTGTCTTCTAGATGGATCTGAATTCCACCATCCTGGACACATGGCCTGTTCACACCCAGCATCGACGGCGAGCTGGCCATGCCAAGGGGAGCTTGTTTAGGAAATTGTCGGTCAACCCTGGCAAAGCATACCTGACAACATTGTTGCTTTTTTTTAGAAAGGCTTCCCTGCCCTAATTGGGAATGTTGAAGGATGCTGGTGCCTCATCTTCAAGGTGTCAAGGAAACAGCTTTGTGTCACACCCCTCCTATCTACACCAGCTGTGCTGCGGGAGTCGATGGCACGAGACCCTGCCAAAGCTGCTGTGCGGCTCCCGACTCACCGAGCACGGATGAGTGATGGAGTCTTTTCTAAATTATTTTATGTCTCTTCTTATTTTAAAGCAAATTCGAGACACTATGACATTTACCCCAATGTATTTCATTATGCCTCCCTGAAAAATTATTACCATGTTCCCAACTGTGACGTTAATATCATTATCACAGTTCACAAAATTATCTGTAATTTCTTAGGATTATCTCCTGAATGTGGCTGAAATTTCACAATTGATTAAAGATACACTTAAAATTATTTGATTCAAATTGGTGTCTGGAACACATTTGGTTGCTTCTTACCTAAAGCAGCCCCTCTGAGACACACACAGATACACACACATGCACACACACATGTACACTTGCACACATGTGCACACACATACACACGCAGACATTGGCAAACATTCATAGACACATACACACACTCACACTTGCACACTCACATACACATGCATACATTGGCCCACATTTACACACACATGCATACACACGTGCACACAGTATTCTTTCCCACTGTCTTACTAAAAAGCCAGGTTCTGGGTCCTACAGTGACTCCTATTGTGGGTTTGCCTGTTTGCTTTGCTGTCACTTAGCTTACTCTATGACTTCTTCCTCAGCTATGTGGATGTTAGCATGGAAGATTTGATTTGGCTCTGGTGGAGTGTTAATATTGAGAAAGTGACATGGGGCTTTCCCGAGGGAGGGATATGTTTGATGGGATGTCTTCCTGAAGCAAGACCGAAGCAGCAACCGTTTCTGAGGCTTACGCGAGCATCTTTCTGCCTTTTTGTTGTGATCTAAGAAGCTTCCTCTCTTTATTTCTAAACCACCCTTTCCAGAACCACGACAGCTGTTTAAATTCTGAACTCAGTTACAGGGTCACTTATGAGTTGGTTATGAGTTAGTCCAGTCCTGGCAAGTTTACCATTTACGGGCTCAGTGCCTGCCCGCCCCCTTGGTTCCAGCCACTTACCTCTTTTCTGCAGGGCAGCCGTGTTGAGGAGAACTTTCTATGCCGACAGAAATATTTCACATCTGCTCTTGCCAGTGTGGCAGCACTACCTATGGGTGACTCCTGAGTCCTTGAAATATGGCCAGACTGAGGGTGACATTGAAATTTCAGTTGAATTTAAACAGCCTTGCATGGTTAGTGGTTACCACCTTGCAAAGCGTGGCTCTGGAGCCGCTTCCCAATGAGCCACAGTTCTTTCTCACTTCTCTGAGACCTCACTGCTGCTATTTGAATGGGGGATTTCTAAAGAGTAATATTTAGTATAATTGGTTAGCGAGATTGACTTTGACTGAGCTGCTGCCGCCTTTGCTGAGTAGTCAGCGATTAGCTGCACCAAATCTACTGGGGACTTGGAAGCGGTACCATGAGTTGATGATTACAGGAAGCTGCTCCCTGTGCCCTGCTGGTAAAGAACTAACAAAGAAATGGCAATTGCCAAGGTGCCGTAGGATATGCTGGGATAGGCATGTTCCTGTTCAATAGATACATGAGCGTGGCTTTGTCCAAAATGAATCTTAGGTGTTGATTTTTTTTCTTTTCAATACACATACACATATGATGAACATCCATTGAAATGTGAGCATTGGGCCTATGAGATGGCGCAGGGGGTAAGAGAGCTTGCTGCTAAATCTGGCAACCCGAGTTCAATGCCTGGGACCCACATAATGGAAGGAAAGAGCAGTCTCTTCCAAGTTATTCTTTGACCCCCCCCCATACTCACATACCCACACCCTCACCCTGCCCTGCAACACACAGAAAAATAGTTAAAAGCTTTTTAATAAAAGTGAGAATTTAGGTGATCTATCTGGATGTCTTCCAACTAGCAAGGAAGCGGACACCATCACTTTTTACAGGACTGTACTGGGTGGGTAAACAGATGTGAGGATGGTTAGAACTTGGTCCCTACCCAAAGGGAACTTGCAATCTAGCCATAGGTTATTATACACTGGGTACCAATTACGTGTTAAGTATCTCATGATTCTTATTTGGTTCTTAATATAACCTACAAAGCAAGGCATTGTTAGTCCCAGTTTATAGATGAGGA
The DNA here is from genome assembly GCF_903992535.2 of Arvicola amphibius. Taxonomy (NCBI): domain Eukaryota; kingdom Metazoa; phylum Chordata; class Mammalia; order Rodentia; family Cricetidae; genus Arvicola; species Arvicola amphibius. Next base: position 10,684,155 of record NC_052063.2, on the reverse strand, counting down.
AATGGTAGTCTGGGAGGGTTAAATAAGGTATTAGTTTTTTTTTCTTTTTTCTTTTTTTGGTTTTTCGAGACAGGGTTTCTCTGCAGCTTTTTTAGAGCCTGTCCTGGAACTAGCTCTTGTAGACCAGGCTGGCCTCGAACTCACAGAGATCCGCCTGCCTCTGCCTTCCGAGTGCTGGGATTAAAGGCGTGCGCCACCACCGCCCGGCTTAAGGTATTAGTTTTAAAGTGGTCCAGCCGCTTAATGGTAAAGCCAGGTCTCTCTAACCTAGGTCCCCATCTGCAGTCTCATCTGACATTCTGCACACGTGGGCCTCGACGCCTTGTCACACTTGTGTTCCAAGTCCTCAGTGGCATCTTCTCTCCCTGCACAGGGAAAGGCGGGATCTACACAGGCAGAAGAACCCATGCCCTCCCTTTTATCTCCGTATCTCAATGATCACCCTTCTCCGTCTTGCTCTACTCAGACCATACTGGTCTCTCCTACTTCAGGGACTCTGCCCTGACCGGGCCTTCTTTAAACGAAACACAGAAAATCCACAACAAACACGTTACGAGCTGGAGAGATGGCTCAGCAGTTAAGAGCGCTGGCTGCTCTTCCAGAGGACCCGTGTTCAATGCCCAGCACCCACGTGGTAGCTTACAACGATTTGTAACTCTAGTCCCAAGGGATCCAGTGCCTGCTTCTGGCTTCTGTGAGCACAGGACATGCATAGGGTGCCCAGAAATCCATGCATACAAAAGACCCGCACACATAAATTAAAATAAAAGACAAAGTTCCATCCAGAACATGAATGACTCTTGCAGGATTCTGAATCAGTATCACTCTCTTTAAAAAACCTACCACGAGCCCGCGTTCTCCTTCTCCACTCTATCTCACTCACTACTTTCAGCTGTATTGTTGATAAGGGATTGATTTATTAACAAGAAAAATCTGTGCACGAATATTAAAAGATAAATGGGGAACCTGAACCGAGTCACAAACTGATGCTTACACCCTATCACTTGTTCTTGGGGTGCCTCTTCCTTGGTCACATCCATCCCCAAGGAAAACCGTTCATCTTGGACCAAACGCTCCTCTCAATTGGCTAGTGGATTAGTGACAGAATTCTCATAACACTTCCCCCTTTTTGTCTAATTAAGAAGGAAGGGTCTTAAATCTAGCATAGTAAAACTATGTATAAGAATTATTGCCAAGTATTGAAAAAGAAAAGGTAATAACCTTAACAAAATTGAAACGACATACAACTAGAACAATTATAAAGTGAGAAATACGTTCTCAATGTCTAGTCCCTAAAGTAATTGGCAAATTTATAGAGATTACTCTATTAGCTATCCTCCCCTGAAGAGTTAAAAGTTTTGTACCTAATATATGCCTTTTTGCCAAGACTCCAGAGAACTATAATTGTAACTGTCGAGTCCTCAACCCCATCAAAGATCTGAGAAGAAAATATTATCTGAGTAAGCAGGAAGTGCAAGCAAGCAACTTCCAAAAAGTATGAGAAATGACAGAAACAGCTGGTTGCCTGGACAGTTACCCAAGGTTCCTCTGCAATGTTGGGACATCCACCTTCGACCTACATGCCTAGACTGTCTGACAGGCTTTTTCAGAAGCAGGAAAATTTGAAAGACTACCCTGTTTTTGCAAAGTTCAGCAATTGCCTTTCTTTGTGTCCTGCTTGTCCAGTTTGGACAGTGTATTGTCAGTAGTCTCTTGCCTTAATGGCTAGTTTATGCCTCAAGGCAGACTCCATATGTAATTTCTTTGATGCCCATCATCCTCATTAGAAGTAGACCATGCTGCCAGGAGCAGACATGTCTCATGTCATGAAAAGTCTAAGTTATTAAACATTTTAAATGCCATATTCTGTAGGTCTTTGAAGTATTTTAAGATTAACTATCTGAATATATCTCTGTATACCTAGAAAACCTAACAAACATGACTACAAGTTTTATAGTTAGGAGTGACTATTAACCTGTATTTCTTTATTATCCTAAATAGCTTTTAAGGACTAAAATTTCACATTGCATAATTAAGCTGTATAGGTATGAGCTATATAGGTGATACCTTAAGCAAAAATAGAAACAAATGTACAGTATAAAAACAATAACTTCAAATTTGTAACTATACAAGATATCTTAAACAATAGTAGAAGCATAACAGTATTAACAAAATAACCTTAAATTTGTATCAATCTACAAAAATCCATACCAATGTAAATTATTTAAAACTAGTAGTAGCTTTTTTAGTTTGAAAGTAGATTTAGTAATCTGCTTTTTAAAAATCATATCTATCCCCCCTTTTTGGACCATACCACAAAACACACACACACACACACACACACACACACACACACACACACACACACGATGACAAATTTCCATAACCCAGTGGAAGAACAAAACCCATCCATCCCATCTCTTGGGAATGTGGGTATTGTGTTCTTAAAATTACTTCCTGGTGTCTAGGGGGTGATGGCATCTCTAGGGGACCCTTGGAATCATCCTGAGCAGTTTGTAGTACAAAACCGATCTTTGGGTAGTGTTCATTGGCTCAGTGGTGTTATCACAATCTGGGTCGAACTGTCATTGCGGAACCCCCATCATCCTTTAGAGATTTTAGAGATTACGGTCAGGAGTGTTTATTGTTTACTGCAGAAAGCATAAACATATTAAGTGTCGTATGCAGTAAATCTTAGGGAGGCTAAAGGACCCTGATCTATTAAACACATCTGGGTTATCAAGGCTTAAATCCTCTCAGTTGGCTAGCAGAGAGGTGACAGAATTCCTGTAACAGTATTGTATAAATATTACTCGAGGTTTGCCATCCTCCACCCCCTCTCCTGTGCAGGGTACATTTCATGAGGGAGGATTTCTTTCCCTGATCAACTCTGCCCCTTAGCCCATTGTGTTTCCCGTTATTTTCCTAAACCCCAAACAGTATAGAGGCGATCCGTAAATGTTCGTTGTCTGAAGATGAATGGCACTCAGGTGTCTTAATTGCCAAACTACGGAATACTGATTCACACCTGCTTCTATTTTACATGTAAACACATACACGCTTGTCTATCCCAGTGAACTTGTCGGGGTTACTTTAAAATGCATGACTCCATGGAACCATGGAGGAGCCACAGATTAACCCATGCAAATGTATGTTAAGCAGACAGTCCTTTGGCTTCAAGGTCACATGCTTGGTGTGATACTCAGGAAGCTGTTACTTGTGGTTTCTGGTCCAGCCAAGTCTGGTCAGAAAATATGGAAACAAGCTTCCGCGTGTGAGACTACTGTCCCCGAACTGAAGAGTGGCTGTCAGTGAAGTTTTGGTGACTTTTGTGTCCTGCCCAAAGAGGTACGCTGTACTTGGTATTGTGAGCCTTGTCAAAGATGGAGTCATGAGAGGATGGTTAAAGAATATATTCTCTCACCTAGTTTTATTTATATATATATATATATGTATATATACATAATATATACATATACATATATACATACATGCATATATTATATTATACATATATATGAAGCAAGAAATATTACTTACTCAGACAATTTTATTTTATTTTTAGTTGTTCAAGACTGACTTTCTCTATCTAACTGCCCAGGCTGTTCTGAAACTCTCTTTGTAGACCAGGCTAGCCTCAAAGTCACAGAGATCTGCCACCCCTGCCTCCTGAGTATTGGGATTAAAGGTGTGTGCCACCACCACCCAGCTAGTCAACTTGATGATTGGCTGTATTTCCAGTGATGGGCTTTTCAGAGTAAGGGTGTGCTGGCCGATGGTGCATGAGTAGGGAAGGATGTGGCTTCAGGGGTAAGCTACGGCACTTCCTGTCCTGATATTCAGAATACTAAGCAGAAATTATATTTCTTTCTGAAAATCAAAAGGTCGTTCTCGGGGAGAATTTGACTTCAAATTGTCCGGAGGTGATTTATGAAATCAAAGAAGAAACGCCTGTCTTCTACAAGATTGTTCCTCACCCCATGAAGGATATCTACATCTACCTAACCGCTGGGAAAGAGGTAGGCGAAGATGCTGCTTATTGCTTCTGACTTACAAGCAGGACGTAGGGCATGTATATCACTGTCCAGTGGCAAAGCTTTTACTTTGAGCCACCGGGTTGAAACACCGCTGCAGGCTTTGAGGAAACCGACACCAGAGGGTCATGGACATGGAATTAAAATTCGTACGAACTGTCATCGGTAACTAAGCGAGAAATACTATCCATTTAGACAATTTTATTATTGGCTATATTTCCAGTGCTGGATTTTTCGGGGCGGGGGGTGCTCACAAATGGACTCATAATCAGCAAAGTAACTGAATTTACACATTTATTGTGTGGGCACTGAATGGTGAGATGCATTTATGCGTATGCCCAATGGGACTGGCTTTGGAACTCGGGGTTAATATCAGGCCACAGTCTCATGCACATTCATGAACCAGGAAATCTATGTCAAGCACCCCCTCCGTACACACTCTCTTAATTTATCTGGATGTTTTGGTTTTTCTTGTTTCTGCTTACTGAAATAAAAGCCATACCCTTTGAACGTTTTCTCCATCTTTTAATAAAAGGAAACACAATTTTAGATTGAGTTCTTAGAACATATGAGTCATCGTTCTTTGTATGGTCTTTCTATATATGCCCAGAGTTGTGTATGCATATACACATGGATGTAATAAATAATACTAATGGAATGTGTTAATAAAATTCATACTCAGCTTACATATGAAAAGTCTAAGGCTTTTAACAGCTAAGTAGTTTCAGAATATTTTATATATATGTATGTATGTATATATGTGTGTGTGATGTTTGTATATATAAAAATGTTCATATATATAAATTATACATATGGATATACATATATACATACATGTGTATACATATGTGATGCACATATGCACTTATAATGTATGTGTACAAATACACATATAAAGTGTGTGTCAATGATATACCTGTACATACATATATAAAATGTATATGTGTGTCTGTATGTATCTTCAAGGGCGCTAGAACTCAAAACTTGCTCTTAATTCTGAAGCCCATGCAAAATGACACCAAATTCCAAACTTGTGAAAGATAGACTATCCTGGCCTGACAGCTTTGACCCGTGACCCTTTGAACACACCACGCACGAGGAAGGTAATTATGTAAAGGATGTCACCGGTGCCCTTCCCCCTCCCCCACTTCTCGTTTCTCTTCTCTTTCAGCCATTCTCAGGAGGAGAGCAATGACTGTCCTTCATGTGCTTTTGAGTCAGGGTAGGGGCGACAGTATCAAGTACTCTTAAAAAGGCCACGTTGCTCTTTGCAGTTTGAAAAGCCGCTGATATCCAGTGATCACGATAGGATGGTCACATCTGAACCTCCCTGCTTCACCTTCCACAGCCTTCTGTGCAGGCTCGCGTTGACATTCAAACACTCCTTATTATGGCTCTTCCCTGGGATCCCATATTTGAAAGACTTTTGTCCATTCGACAGACTGCATTTATGAAGTAACCATTCTCATTCCCAGGGTCTGTTTATCGAGGCCCTCTCAGAGCTGCCAGCCCGGGGAACTGCCTGTGCTGCCTGCCATGCAGAGCTGATAGAATTCCAACCCCCCCAAAGCAAAGATACTGGAAGTCTGGTTTAATCTGTGCGTGTTTTTCCATTTTGCTTTTTGAAATATTGCAACTAGCTCATACATTCCCATCAATGCCCACAAAGACACTTCCAGAACTGTGGGCTAAAGACCGCTGTGAACAGACGGGTAGTTCACAGATCCTCACTTCCTAGAGGAAAATAAAGACTTCCAATCCCAAATCACTTAAGCCTGAAGGCCTTCGAGATGGTTTTCAAGGGGGTGTCAAAGCTTACTGTCTCCAAATTCTTCACTTTAGCATTATTGCAAGAGGTTCTATTAGTTAGCCAACCATGGTAGAGCACCCTTGGAATCATAGTACTTAGGAGGCAGAGGCAGGAGGATCACAAATTGCAAATTAAACTTGGGCTAGATAGTGAGTTCTGTCTCAAAAAAAAAAAAAAAAAACTTAAAAAAACCCTACTAGTTGACTGTGGCTGTGCAATTATGATCACCAGAGAAACCAAATGCAAAGGATTTCTTTTGTCATCCCTAAAAATATATTATTAATTTTAAAAGCCATGAGAAATCTGTAGGATGGTATCAACATGTGCCCAATTAAACATAATCATATGCAGATATATGTACTGACAAGAAATAGTGTGTTCATTAGAGAGCATGTCTAATGCAAATATTTATAGTACCTTATCTCTTACAGTTATTACATTTGTGCTTAAATACGCTAAATGGTCATTCTTGAAGAATGTTCTAGATCAAAGACTCTACAGTGCCATGGTGCTGGGCACATTCGAAGGCTCACACAAGCCCGTGCTAAGGAAACTTACTGACTCTTTTAGCCTAGGCGTTCGTGTTTGCTGGACCATGGCACCGTTTTCTCCCATAATAGCAATAGCTGGGACTTACGACACAAATTATTTAGTATGCTTTGCACTCTGCTTGTAATAACCCCGTAAAGTCGGCTCTGTACTGGTGCCGTTTTTACAGACGACAAAACAAGGTTAGAGAGATTATGTGGCACTTAATAAAATCCCTCAGAATTAAAAAGATGTTTTGTGAGCTACAAGGAAATAAATATCCACACTCCGGTTAATTCTGGCTCAGACTTGTGGTCTGCCGGCTGCGTCTTGTCAGCAGCACTGGGGACTGGGAAGGAAGAGGGCACAGTGATCCTTCATGAAATCAGCCTGGACCTGAAGGTTCCTCCTCGGAATATGGCCCCATTTTCGCCACAAACTCCTTCTAGAACTCTCCATTCCTCTATTTGTACTTCCCAGCATGCACAGCTTCCCAGGATAATGAGTTCCACAAGTTTTCTCACTACCCGCTGTGCAATTGTGCCTTCAGAAAATGTGCCAGGCGACACTTGGGCACTCCATGTTTGCCACCACTTCTGCTTGCTGCCTGGATCTGCCCTGCACTGTTGACTGATGAATGAGAAAGCCATTCTCATATTTCTCTCTCTCTCTCTCTCTCTCTCTCTCTCTCTCTCTCTCTCTCTCTCTCTCTCTCTCTGTCAGGACAGGGAATGATTTTAATCCCCCCTCTATTTCTTTTTGTTTGTTTCATTTTTGTAGTCCTGGGAATCAAACCCAGCACCTTGAGCATGCTAGACAAGGGCTTGACTATGAAACTGCACCGTCAGCCCTGTCTCCTCCTGTTTCACACCCTGGAATGGGGGGTGAGTCATTGAGCTGGGAGCTGAAGTGATGGAGATACCTTACTACCACTTCAGTTCTGCATCCCTTGCCAGACTCATGCTGATCATTCTGGGGCAGAACCACTGCTATTCCTGGATGCTCGTTTCCATAGCACCACTGACAATATTGACTGCCCCTGTGTGAAAGTCAGGTGACCTGACTCTGTGATCTCCATGGAAATAGTTATCCACGGATCAGAAACGTGGCTATGGTAAGAGTCACCTGAGAAGGCTCTTATAATACAGTCTCCAAGACTCCACCCCAGACTTGGCAAGAGTCTCAGCCACAGGGGAGTCTGGGAATACTGTTCTCTTGATATCTTCTGGGGATCAATTCCACAAAGCCCTCAAGACACCAAAATCTGTGGATGCTCAGATCCTTCAAAATTTTGCATATAGCCTGTACACATTCCTCCCATATACATTAAATTATCTTTAGATTAGTTATGATGCCTATGATATAATAAAGTGGTGTTTGGTTTGGTTTTTGATTTCTTCAGACAGGGTTTCTCTGTAGCTTTGGCACCTGTCCTGGAGCTAGCTCTTGTAGACCAGGCTGGCCTCAGACTCACAGAGATCTGTCTGCCTCTGCCTCCTGAGTGCTGGGATTAAAGGCATGCGCCGCCACCGCCCAGTTAATAAAGTGTTAATACTATATAAATTGTACCACTGCACTGTTCAGGGAACGAGAGGATGAAAATACACCAAGAAAATAGAGACACTATTTTTTTCAGATGTTTTCCATCTGCTCTTGGTTGAATTTGTGGGTTCAGGAGCCTGGGGTGCATGGGGATGGCCTTCTGTACTGCGGAAGGCTGGTTCTCACACCCTGCATCCTGTCCTAGAATTGGAGACCTGCCATTGGATGCCACTGTGGAGACATTCAGGGCTCAGGTTGATAAATCTACTCTTTGTGGTCCTTGGCCAGATAAGGCGTTGCAGGCGCCCCCACCCCCACCCCATGCAATTGCTTGCGATTCCATCTGAACTCATGTCCTCTTATTTTCAGGTGAGGAGAATTCTTGTTGCAAACTGCAGTAAGCGCAACTCGTGCTCGGAGTGCCTCGCAGCAGCAGACCCCCACTGCGGCTGGTGCCTCCCGCTACAAAGGTATTTCCTAAATCCCTTCTCACCCCGACTCGCCTTCTCCGGAAAGTGTGATGCAGCTGGAACACTTGTTGCCCCTCTTAAATGATCCGTTCCTGAGCTGTGGGGGAGCAGAGCTCTCCAAGACCAAAACACATGGCGGCTGAACTGTAACTCATTCTTCAAGATGGTTCTGGCCGTGTCAGTGCCATCAAGTCATTTGACCCAGGCCACGCGGGACCACCCAGGCTGGGGGTAGCGGGGGGGGGGGGGGGGGGCAGGGATGTGACTCGGGAAGGGAGGCTAGTGTAGGTGGATTTGCTTTTTACTCCCTACCAAGTTCACCAAGACTTCAGAGCGAGCCAAAAGGTTCTCCCTTAGAGAAGATAAAAGAAGAGGAATGTTTGAAAATTTTCAAATGAATCCTCATCATGCCACGGATTCTGCTCGCTCTGTGGAAGCCTTGTTATTGATGGTATTGTCTCCTCGCGCGCCATATAGCCGTGGGCCTGATGTACAATCTCAGTCTCCAGGCAGAATCTGCCCAGCCTGGTCTTGAATTACGATGTACACGACCCAGCTAGGCTCAGGGGCGACTTGTAGAGGCTTCCTCTCCACGGCAGTTCTTAGCATCGCTGGGACCAGCCTGGTTGGATTCACTGTTGCCATGGTAACCCAGTACTCTAGCTCTTGCTATAGAAGCAAGGAGGAAAGAGCCTTCGCTGCTGCTGCTGCGGCTCAGGCAGGAATGGGGAGGGGGGAGCAAGCCACATAACAGTGGCTGTCAGATTGGTGCTTTCAGTTTTAAAAGGTGAAACAGATTTAAAAAAAAAAAAAACCAGTGGAGCAGGTAGAGAGAGGCTGAGGGCAGAGCAAAGGGGCAGTTGGGGGGATGAAGGCGATAGAGAAGTGAATTAGGAAGCTAATGGGGGAGCAGGAGGCATGAATGGAGAGGGGTGGTTATGATGTTAGGGAGAGGCTCAGGAAACAGGCTAAAAATATGGAGATGGGATGAATTAAGAGTTCGTGGAGGAAACCACAATCCGAGCTGCTGCAAGGCGAGCAAGTGCCCCCCTCCTCTGCTGCACCTCCTTGTGGGGCTCTTTCCCTGAGAGTGGCTGGCAGACAAAAGAAGCAGGGCCAAGGAAATTCTCATGAATAATTGTAATTGGTAGGAGCCCTTTCTTCTAGTCACATGCCCGAGAGTAGACTTTAAGAAATTAACTGATCACAGCCACTATTATGTGGTTGCTGTAGGTTTTTTTAGATCCACTCCATTTATGAAGCTTCTCTGGGTGTCTGCGGAGAGAGAGCTCCAAGCAGGAGCCTATTCATGGGTGGTTGGTGACAGTGGCTGTGATTAAAAGCCGCATGGAGGTAGGGTCTGCTTGCTCAACAAGCTTGGGTCAAGAGTTGATGGGAGATGCCGGAGCCGGCAATAGAAATTTGGAGTTGGTTGTATTTTGATGGTACTTACAGAAGCCTTAAGGTCAGAGTAGGGAGGGAATGCTGGCTGAAAAGAGATGTTCAAGAGCTGAGCCCTGGAGTGCCTTAATGTTTAGGGTCAAGGAGAAACAGAATTAGGAGAAAAACAATGAAGTATCGGAAAGGGGAGAGGAAGCTCTTAGGGGAGGATTCTGTTGCCAGGCAAGGAAAAGGAAGGGAGGGCAGTGCATGGTGCCGACTCCTGCCAAGGAGGTCCAAGAGAGAACGGAGCCACTGGACTTAGCACATGGCAATCAGTGGTTGTGACAGAGGCCTGGGCTTGGAGTGGCGCAAAAAGACAATGAATGAGCAGTGAGTGGGACGGCTCCTCCGGGTGTTAGGAGGAATGGCAGAGGAGAGATGGAGCAGATTCTGGAGCGGAAAGTAGAGCCCAGAGAGTTTAGGGTTCTAAAACATTGTTTTTCATAGTCACGGGACTATTAGATGAATTAGCCATCCGTGTGTCAGTCAGGCCCAATGTGGAAGAGGCAGGGAGGAAGTAGGCAAGAAATAAAGGTAAGTAGTACCGTGGCGGGTGAGGGTGGACACTGTAGGTGGCTCCGTGAGGAGGGGTCAAGGATGATGTCTGTGGATAACATGAGCCTCAACTCTGGGGGGTGGTCAGAAAGAGACTCATGCTGAAGGGGCAGCTAGGCCCAGGTAGACCACCTATGCTTGGTGAGAGGAAGCAGCCAGCCCTTTAGAGGGACGTGGGAGAAGCTATGGTCCCCAGGGGAGAACAGTAAGCCTGGTAAAAGGGGGCCCATGGAGAACTGGGTAAGGACCTCAGGCCATCCTTAGCGGTTAGCTGTCAGGTCTCTCTTCTGTCTCCCTCACCCAATAGGAACAATCCTTTAAGACTCCCTCACCCAATAGGAGCAATCCTTTAAGACTGCACCAGGTGGCGGCCCCCAGATTAGTTGGCTCTTGCGGCTCGCCCTGCTCCAACTCAGGCAGATCCCCTCCTGCAGACAAGGCGCCCTGGGATCTGCAGCTCGGACCTCTCACGCGCTGCTCTCTCCGTGGCCACCTTAGCCTCAGTGATTGTCTTTCTGACTCGAGAACATTCCAGCAGTGTTCCTGCCCACCTGGGGTCTGCACCTGAACTTCTGATTTCTGCACCTTAGCACACTCTCCCCCATGTTAATTCATTCTTTGCTGTCTGGTCCTAGAATAAATACCCATTTCTACCCCCACCACCCAGTATGGTCAGATAACCACCGAGGTTTCTGTTCCGCCCAGTTCCCGCAGTCGTTAAGTCCCCCCCAAAAATCACACACAGGTCTACATTAATTATAAACTGATTGGCCTAGCATCTCAGGCTTCTTATTAACTCCTATAACTTAAATTAGCCCGTAACTCTTGTCTATGCTAGTCACATGGCTTGGTACCTTTTTCAGCGAGGCACTCACAATCTTGCTTGCTCTGTGTCTGGGGTGACGGCTGCAGACTGAAACTTCCCTCTTCCCAGAATTCTCGCTGCCCCACCTCTACTTCCTGCCTGGTCGCCCTGCCTATACTTCCTGCCTGGTCGCCCTGCCTATACTTCCTGCCTGGCTACTGGCCAGTTAGTGTTTTATTAAAATACAATTTACAGGGTACAGACCACTGTCCCACTGCCCCCACTTCTGATTGCATTGCTGTTTTGTGTTCTTTGTGGTCCATCACTATAATTTTATTCCTCAGTCTCCCCTTTTATATGCTGTCATACACACTGTACTCCAAAAACATATTAAGGGAGTGAGATAAGTTGAATGACTGGCAGGCAGTACCCGTGGCTTTATGTATCAGCAAACATTCTGGGGTCACGGTGGATGGCCCTTCATCGCTACCTCACCTCACCTCACCTCACCTCACCTCACCTCACCTCACCTCACCTCACCTCACCTCACCTCACTTGGTTCCCAGCTGGCTTGGTTCTGGCCTAAGATAAAATGAAGCTATGCCTCAGATCTGTGACTCATGTTGAGCTCTCAGTCCCATTCAAAATTAGGAGTGCTAGAGGGGATGTTTTTGTATGATGGCGGAGCATCCCACTGTGTTTATTTTAAATGTCACAGATTTATTTAGAAAAATAATTCTTTTCGGCGTTGAGAAGGTTGAACTTTCTTGAATACATGTCTAGAACGTGGATTTGGGAAGGGAGGTGGGGGCAAGAAAATGATCTTAATTCCGCTTTGAATTGGTGTTAAGAATAGGCACCCAGGATAAGCAGATAAAAACCAAGTAAACAATGAGGTCTAGGAAGTCTAGTATTTTATTGTGGGAACCTCAAATTCAACCTGCGCTACATTTGTGTGTGTGGGTAGAAAGGGAATTTTTTCTTTCAGGCTTCATATCTTGGGGTTGGAAGCGGTTTCTCAGCTTCTCCCATATTGCAAAGCACAGCGCATGTGTTCAGTTATGGATTTCCACAAACCTGGCAATCCTGAACCAACGAGCCGACCGGGTTCCCAAAGTTCATTTGCAAGTTTGTTTGGCTCAGTGAGTGCATTTGCTCATAGCAACCATGTCACAAGTTGGGGATGGATTCCCAAGCCAGCCCACAAAATTCAGGTTCCTCTAATTTCAATGAATATTTGTTGAACTCCTACCAAGAGCCCAGTGTGGGAAGTGCGATGGCTAGCTGCTGGTGAGGGAAGCCAGACGCCATTCCTGGCTCTAAGGGACTTACGTGCAAGGCAAGAGGGCAGCGTCAGAGGCCAGTGTCCACTCATGCAGTCATACATCTGCTAGTCAGCGTTTATGGGGTGCCCGCATGCTCTAAGCTTGATGTTCCATCAGGAGACACAGTGGTTTCGGAATGGTGTTTACAATCTAATGGTAGATGGATGTCAGTTTATTTTTGAGTTTTCTGTTTCAATAACACCACCTACTGAACAACTACCCGTTTCGTAGTGGCCTAAAGAGCAGGTATTTAGTTACATTTATTTTTCTCACTCATGGTTCCACCTGTTTGCTCCGGGGAAGAGCAAGAGGTTTGCATCATGCTGCAGGGGAGCCTCTGGGCTGTTCCACATGTCTCTCGTTGGGTACCTACTCTTGTTAAGCAGGCAGCAGATGCACAAGACCCCAAGCTAAGTTACATTATACACTCAAAGCCTCTGCTCTCAACATGTTTACTGATGTTCCGTTGCTAAAGCAAGCTCCACAGTCAAGCCTAGCATCAGTAGGATAGGGAAATATACTATTTTATTCTATCTAGTTGGACATGTTCTCAAATGGCATGGCAAAGGGCACTATGGATGAGTAATTTTGGTAACAGGAGGGCTTGGGGCCTTGGGAGCATGAATCTAAACTCTCAAGAAGTAAAGGAGATAAATGAAGTAGAGTGTGATAAGGATATACAGAGAAGACACAGGATTTCATTGAGACCCTTAAAGAGCGTCTAACTCAAGTGCGAAAGGTTGGGGAAAGTTTCACGGGGAAGAGATAACTCAGCCAAACCTGAAGCACAGACAGATATCAGCAGGGGAGACTGGCTGAGGGAACAGACCAGCAAAGAGTATAGTGAGTTCCTGGCCTGAGGGTGAATGTGGATGAGCAGTGGGGTAGCAAAGGCGTGGCGGGAGATGAGGGGACGTGGCCAACAGGGCTGATGAGGGAGGGGAAGGCCTCATAAATTGTGTTCAGGAAGTTGGATTTTGGTAGAAGGGTCGTGAGGAGCCACTGCCCAGCTTCCATCAGGAAAGCGAGCAGCTGAGTGCAATCTGAAGCAAGATGGACGTGAGGCATGGCTGGCACCCGGCGGATGGGACAGCAGGCGGTTGTAGAAACTGGGGCTAGGTTAGCGTGATAGTGGGAAGAAGTGGGTAGGTTCCAGAGTTTGAGAGTTATTTGGAACTGAGCGCTGACAGGACTTGGTGATTAATTGAATTCCCCCTAGAGCAAGGCATGCTAAAAATAGGGCTCTAAAATGAAAAATAAAGATCGAGGTGGCCACTTTTTTTCTGGAAGACGTATTCTTTCTCCCTTGACCCAACACCTCACAAAGGGAAGAGCTGCCACTCTAAACAAGTTAGATTCTTCCTGTGGCCCAGGCACTGGGTAGGTACAATATTGGTGGTCAAAGGAGAGACATTAGGTCAGAGGGTGAAGGACTTCTAAGAAGATGCCCAACCGGTGGTGAGTTCTAACTCTTTTACCCACAATACAGGGACTCTTCTGGTAAGGTTACGGGGGAGCATGTGCAGACACCTAGCTTGGGGGACAGACAGAGGTGTCCTTTACTGAGCAGGGTATAGAAGGGGACGTCTGCTTGAAATAAGCAGCATTGACTTCCATACTGGCACCCTGAATGGTATAGCAGCGGCAAAATAAATAAAGCCTTGAATGGAACAGGGTCTGGGCTTCGGTGTGGATAGCTTGCATATTCTTTTCTGTGTCAAAGCAGAGTTGATGGTAGTGTACCCATCTTGGGGGCTGCTGACAGGGTTCAGCCAGGTAATATCCATGAAACTAAAGGCGGGGTCTGGCTCCCAGAAAGTGCTGGGGTAGTGTGAGCGTTAGTGGAAGTCGAGGAGGGACCCCCAGGATTGCCCTCAGCTTCTGAGGGGAAGGAAGTCTGTAACTGGGCCTGGAAGCACGAGTGGATTTAAACCAAGGGCAGATGGGGGTAGGAGGCTTCTCGTGCCAGAAAAGCAGCTCAGCCTGAGGCCTGTTCAGGGAGTGGCAGGTTGGATTTTTTGTCTCTAGGACACTGACTAGGAAGGAAGGAAGGGATAAGGGTGTTGGGTGGGATCAGGAAGTGAAGGCTGGGGGTTTAGATTTAATTAGTACGTGCTGGGAGCTCATTAAAGGAATTCAAGCAAAGGACTGTGTCTTTAAAGGATTTATGTCTTGCAAAGATTATCATGTTGGCAGTATGGGAGAAGAACTGCCTCAAGTCAGGCATCAGCGGGACCTACCTCCCCCTCCTCAGGTACCTTGTAGAGTGAGTTTATCTTGTATCTCTTCCTGGGTCATCTTCTTGGTGGCTATTCCTTGGGCCCAGTCACACTATGGAGTCTGGACTGGGTCCTTCTCAGAAAACGGGCCATGCAAAGATCAGCCATTCACGCCAGTTCCTTAACAAGTCCCATGCACATGATAGAGACTGAGCCCCCAACATGCTAATTACAGGGTATCTGGATGCCCCCTTGATTATTTGTATATATTTAACCTCCCCTGTGTTCTTCTGCCTGTTCTTCCTCCCAGTGGTGACAGTTGGAAGACCTTCAGGCAACCCCTAGTAGCTGTTTTGAAATCTTCAGCCGCTCTGGGCTGTACTTAGTGTGGGACTCTGAAATGGATCATTTCTCAGCTCAGTCTACCAGCAAAGCCCCTCACGGTCCAGCTCATGCCTGACCCCTGAAGGGTTGGCAGACGCAGAAAGGACCTAGACACAGGAGTGGAACGAAGGTTTGTGTTCTAAAACTCGGCATTGACAGGCCATGGAGCACAGGACGTGTGACCGTGCTCTTCTGAAGCCCCAGAGAATGATCTCCATTGTGGATGCTGCCCCTGTAGCATCCCTGCTAGCAAACTCCAGAGTGAGCTGACCTTGAATACAGACCTCCAGGAGACTCCATCCTGTGCCCGCTTGTCCTGCCTGGTGCCCTAAGCAGACACGGATCAGTGCTGTTCACCACCCTGCTTTCCAGAGGAGAAGATAGGCGTGGGTTTTCCTTGATCTCCAACTCCTGCTGTGAGGAGCACTCGGCTTCAAGAGCACGAAATGTCTACACTGTTGTAGGGAGAGCTAGGCCACTTGTTTGTCCCAGCCACCCGGCTAGCTTAGCCCCAAAATAACCACACAGAAACTGTATTAATTAAAACACTGCTTGGCCCGCTCTAGCTTCTTACTGGCTAACTCTTATTTTAATTTAACCCATTTCTATTAATTCATATATCACCATGAGTTTGTGGCCTACCAGCAAAGTCTCAGCATGTCTAACTCCAGCGGCGGGTCCATAGCACCTCTCTGACTCTGCTTTCTTCCTCCCAGAATTCAGTTCTGTCTTCTCTACCTACCTAAGTTCCGCCCTATCAGGCCAAGGCAGTTTCTTTGTTCTTAACCAATACTTAAGCAACACATTGATAGAAGGACCTCACACACCAACACTGCAGCTCTGGAAGTGAGGACTCTGAAGTGGGGTCTCAGGGGACTCTCCATAAGCTTGTAGAAATGTCCCATGTCCTTCCCTTTTCCAGCTTCTCAGGGTAGGTCACGTCCCTCATCAGTTTCTTCCTGCACTTGCAAAGCCAACAGAGCATCATCGCCAAATTCCGCTGGTCCTGCACTCCCATCTCTGACCCTGATGCTAACGTGGGGGCTCAGAGATAACTGCAAAGCCGCCCCGCCTTAAGGTCCTTACCTAGTCCACATTTGCAGTGTTCCCCATAAAAGTGGCATAGTCGCGGGTCCCGTGGGTTAGAGTGTAGACCTCTTTAGAGGTCATTCTTCACCAGCCTCAGATTCTACAAATCTGGGTTTATCTCCAACTCCCAAGCCATCCCATTGTAGGAAAGGGGCAGAGGGACAGGAAGGACATGGCGTCCCTCCCGCATGGACATTTCATAAGAACCTGTGGGCTGAGAAAGGGAACAGAACTCAGGGCCCTCTCTAGTTGCAGAAACTGCTCGGCACATTCATCAACGGATACTATATGCCAGATGTTCTCAGCGCTCCCAGTAAGTTACACGGATTGTTTTACTTTGATGCAAGTCCTCCAAGTAAGGGATTTTGGTTTTCTGGAGTTACCATAGTGGAAGTTACCACAAAGCTGGCAGCTTAAACCAGCACACATGGATCTGTTGCATTTTCCAGAGGCCAAATGTCTGAAACCAAGGTATCGTGAGGGCCAGGTACCCTGTGGAGGCTCCAATGCAAGGTCTGTCCTCTCAGGTCCCTGCTTCTGGTGGCACCTGGTGCTCCTTGGCTCATGGTAGAATAGCCATCTCGGTCTGGAGTCTCACATGGCCTCCTTCCTTGTATGCATCCAATTCTCTCTCTCCTTTCTCCTAGCAAGATACCAGGCACTGCAAACTCTAAAACCAGGATAATCTCACCTTGAGCTCCTTAACTAATTACCCCTTCAAAGCTTATTTCCGAGGAGGGCAGCGTTCTGGGGATCTGGGCAGGCATGGCATTGGGGAGGAAGACGGCCATCTCAGAATCAGTAAGGAACCAGCATGGGAGGAAACAAGCAGGACGGGAAAGAGGGGCAAAGTGAGCAGTTTTTAACTGGGGGGGGTGGGGTGGCGGAAGGCCCTCCTGGGACAGAAGGAACATGTTCAGTCTTCTGTGTCACTATAGTATTTAGCGGAATGGCCAGGAAGATGCTTGGAGACAGAGCTACCTTCCTTCCTTCTTTCCTATTGAGGATGTGTCCTGTGCGGTGTCACACTTCTCTCTGGTCCACTGCAACTGTAATGATGGTGATAACGATAATAATGGGATTTGGGGGCGGCCCCTCCTCCTCCTGTGAGGACCCCATTGTGCCGACTAATTGTATAGAAACAAGTAGGACAACTGTCTGTGGGGTGGAAGCAGTGGGGAGCAGAGAGGAATATGCTGTTCCGGCCTTGGGGCATTCCTGAATGACCCTGGCACAGGCTGAACCTGTGCATCTGGGTTATTAGGAATGCTGGAAGGGGCTCAGGGAACCTTCCCACACTAGAATGGGGTCTGGGGCCAAGCTGAGTCCCCTGGGTTCTTTCTCCCCTTTGCTAGCTGCTGGAAGAGCTATATGAGCTAAGCCTACTTACTGCAGAAGCAGGAGGTAAAGAGGCATAGAGTATTGAGGGACGTGGCCCCGCTGTTGACCTCTCAGGTGGGTGACAGTGGCTATGATCACATTGCTCAGAAGCCAGCTTGGTTGGTTTGGTAGATGATGTGGGCAACTGAGCACCTCAGGCCTCAACATCACAGCTCCAGTATTTATCCCCACCATCTCTTTAAGTGATGCTCTGACTTCCAACGAGCCCCATTAAGAGCACCCCTTCTAGTAAACACAGGTTTTAATGGAATGGAAGGGTGTTTTTTTTCTTTCTTTAAATGACCTTATCAAAGGCAGCATGCACTTTCATAAGCATGTATTGATTGGCTTTTTAAAAATTCCTCAAATGTTTTCACTTGTCTCTGTGACCTCATGTTTGTCTGTTCCCAGCAGCTCTTCCCCTCCTGCATACATTGTTCAGATCTGCATCCCAAGGTCTGCCTGCCAGTCTTAGTTTTTTCCTCTTGTAGCAGCTTGCAATGCTAGGCTTTTTCCATCCTGTTATTTGGATTGTGCGCTGTGTCCCATAGGCAAGATGGGAACTGATATGGCCCTCAAGAGGAAGGCCTGTAGTATTATTGCCACCTAGTCAGTGCTGGAGAAATGGACCCCAAGAGCCTAAAAAGTGTCCTCATTGACACGGGGTGTGTGTGATAGTGGTAGAACCCAGACCGGAAGAACCCAAGAGGCATCATTTTGTCACTTTTGTTCCCACACTACCTAGTTTTTCTAAACACCTTCCCGACATTCTCCTGTATAAGGTCTGTACTGGAAATGAAATGTGAAAACTCTTAGTACGCCCTTCGCTCACTGAAGAACCACACAGAGTAAAGGCCCCAAATCCCTTTTGTGTGAGTGCTTCAGTCTGCAAATGTGTTTTATGTGTGCTAAACAGCTCCAAGTTCCGAGACAAAGACTGATTTTCCACTGTGCCAGTTAACAGACCGACCTCATGAACAGAAATCAATGAAACGACTTAGGCTGGTATCATAGAGACACGGTCAAGAATTTAGTCCCTTTAAATTTTAATTCTTATTCCAACTCGGCTACCCTTGTTGAATACCAGCAATGGGCCAGATCCTTGACTGAATTCTGGGGAAAACAAAGATGAACAAGGCTGTGCCCCAGAGAAGCTAAAATATTAGTGTGGGAAGTAGATAGTCAACAGATACTCTTAACAGATGCTTTTCAAGACACAAGGAGACACCCCAAATCTCTTTCCTTCTGGGGAATGGAAGAGCTCTAAGAGTCTTCTAAGAAGCCTTGTGCCATGTTCACCCTTGTTCCGGGGAAAATATACTGGATATTGAACCAGTATAGAAAAACTATACAAAGGGACATCTGGTCAACCTTATTACTCAGATTCCTATCTAGTCACTAGCATTTTGTATTTGTTTAGTTAATTAAGATACAAAGTTTTCTGACTCTGCCATGTGAATTATTGCTGTCTTAGTTACTGTTCTATTTCTGTAAAGAGGCACCATGGCCAAGGCAACTCTTTAAAAAAAAGCACTAATTTTTTAATTAATTAATTGGGAGCTTCCTTACAGTTTTAGCTTAGTTCATGATCATTATGGTGAGAAGCAGAGAGGCCTGGTGCTGGGGCAGTAGCTGAGAACTCTACATTGTGATCCACAGGCAGAAGCCAGAAACAGACAGACAGATTAGACCTGGTGTGTGTCTGAAGGCCACCCCCAATGACACACCTTTTCCAACAAGGCCACACCCCCTAGACTTCCCAAATAGGTCCACTAACAAACATTTAAATATACAAGCTAATGGGAGCCATTCTCATTCAAACTTCCACAGTTTCCCAGTCAAAACAGTTGGGCCTAGCTTCCTGGTGTGTGTAACCGGAATTTCTAGTCCCTCAAGATAACACTGGGCAAGAGTTCAGAGTGGGTGCCTCACTCAGCCTAGCCTTGGCAAGTTATAAGGCACGGTGGCATAGTTGAGGCCCCCAGAGACTTGCAGCAGGAAGCCTTTTTAGTTTTGTGTAACATTTAACCCAAACTTCTTGGTCTAAATACTAACATCTCACTAAATTCCATATATAACCTGTATTTTCCTATATGGACACGTCCTGGGAAAATCAACATAGTATCACTTTGGTACTTATGTTCCCACTATGGAAGACTATAAAAATATTGAACAATTGACTATGACACAAAGAATGTGGATGCTGTCACTAGACACTAGATGCCATGCCAACCAACCTCCCTGTTCCCCAGTTTCCTTGCGTTTGACATGGAGGTAGTAGCAGTGATGCCTGTTTCGTGAAGGTTAATGAGTTTTTCCTACTGGTCTTAGAAATAATGCAAGATCCATAGCAGAACGAAGGTGCTGTGGTGTGAATGTGCCCCCCCCCCCCCCAACAAAAGCCTGTGCTGGAAACAACCCCTGGCGCAATAGTGTTGGGAGGTGGGATCTCATGGGAGATGTTTAGTTCATTGAGAGCTCTACACTCATGAATGGGCTAACGTATGAAAGGGATTATGGCTGCAACTGTGATTTCTTACTGTTTTATATATGCACACCTCCTGCATTGCTGTCTTCTGCCATAGGATGCGGTAGCAAAATGGCTCTTGCTGGATACAAGCCATTGACCTTGGATTTCCTAGCCCTTGGAGCTGTAAAAAAAATGTTTCCCACTGATGACTTTCTGTCACGGGCACAAAGTGGTCTGAGGGGAAGGGTCCTCAGTTAGCTACTGTGTTAACTGTTGTGAGTGCCAACACAGACTAGAAGATGAGAACATGGTCTTGTCATACCATCCTGCTTAATTCAAAATCTCAGTTTTTCTACATGATAACTTCCTCAGGAAAGTAATGGGGAGGCTTGTTAAACCACACTTCCCCATATCTGTTAATTGGGGACAATCGTGATAGTTACTTCGTAGGTTTTTGTGTGAAGAATAAATGAATGAAATCATGTGAAAGGCATTGCCTGGCACGCTAGACATTTTTGCCTTTTTAAGAATACTAGATTCACATGTTATTAGTATAGTTTTCTCATGTAGAGTGACTTGCAGATCAATGATGAAGATCCAATTTTTCAGCTTTCTTAGCAAGTTATTTTGGTCTTGTATTTTGGCATTCCCCCTTCCTGATTCTGGGAGCCTTTAATTCAGAGTTTCGTTTGTCACAGTGACTTCCTATTCTCCTTCATTTGATGGAGTCTGACTCCTTCATCTCGTGGACTGGCAACTGTAATGAATGTCACCTGACTCTGCAGACCACCTGGTCCCTCTTTTGTGCTCTGTCCCTTTCCTAAAGACGGAGACCTCTGTTGCAAATCACTTAGCCGAGGACCTTGGGATGCTCTTGGAGGAAACATCCCCCCTTGAAGATGCAGGTGCCTGTGTGAGGGGAGAGAAGCTGGATCGTTGGCTTGTTAAAAGTTTCCCAATATTTTATCAGTGTAGGATCTTTGGCACAGGTCACACTCACCCCACATTCGAGCCAATTACCTGATATTTAGTTATCAGATTCCTTCGGGGACGGTCTGCTCTTGGTGAACAATTAGATTAGAGGATGCTGATGCAATTCTAGTGGCAGGAAGTAGGAGTTACATTTCTGTGCTCAGAGTTTCTATTTCAAGGTTGAGTAAGTGGTAAATTTTTTACTGAGCGATTCTAGCCTAATAGAGTCAGATTCTCAGGGTTTGCCCCCTCCCCCAACCCAGCCCAGCACAGGGGCACTTCACCTACCTGGAAACTTCAGGTTTCAAAAGTGGGTCTTCCTGTCCTTTGTGATCGCATGAAAACAATTGATAGTTTAAACCATGCCCATTTTAAAAAAAATAGAAATGCTATACAAATACAATACAATAATAATAAATTTAAAAGTCAATCCAGTTGGGCACCATTCCCAGACTACCAACTGAGCAGAAACACAAATAAATAAAGAAGAAGAAAAACTGCTATATAATTCAAATGGCTACAGTCTCCTTGTTTTCTGCTATTCTTTTATTGCAGATATATAATATCAAGGCTACATTATGGGTAAATGGGTTTTGTGGCCTAACCTGGAAACTTAATCACTGCTTATAATATTATTTCTATGGAAGAAATATATTTTATATTATAAGCAGATGGTTTGCAAGCAATTTTTGGAGCACAATAGGCTTGTGGGGATAAGTCCACCAGGGATTTTAATCTTTAGCAGAACTGGATGCCGTGATGATCAAAATCCAAGCCTCTTAGAATTTCCCTGTTAAGTGTTTCTCACCTGAAACCTCACCATGATTTTTGTGCTAAAGATGGCCTCACCCGGCCGGGCGGTGGTAGCACACGCCTTTAATCCCAGCACTCGGGAGGCAGAGGCAGGCGGATCTCTGAGTTCGAGGCCAGCCTGGTCTACAAGAGCTAGTTCCAGGACAGGCTCTAGAAACTACAGGGAAACCCTGTCTCGAAAAACCAAAAAAAAAAAAAAAGATGGCCTCACCCTCTCTATGTTTTCTGGTACCTGAGACTCACTTCCCTGTCTTGCCTGAGTCTAGCCACACTTTGTAAACTCTGCTGAGGCCCAGGAAACAAGGAGGCACCCTGAGAGGCCTTATCCTGTGCCCTTTAGAAAATGGTGGCTAAAGTCCTAGGAAGCTGTCCAGCTAGGTGGTCAAGCATGTAATTCCAAGGACAGACTTCTGCCACTTGACAGCCGCGTAACAGTGAGTGAACCTGTGTGCCTATGAGCCTACTTCGTCCCTAAAGAACAGTGGTTCTCAATGTGTAGGTTCAACCCTTTTGGAGGTCAAATGACCCTTTCACAGGGGTCGCCTAAGACTATTGGAAAACACAGATGTTTACATTAAGATTCCTAACAGTAACAAAATTACCAGTTATGAAGTAGCAACAAAAGTAGTTTTGTGGTTGGGGGTCACCACAGCATAAGGAACTTATATTAGAGAGTTGCAGCATTTGGAAGGTTGAGAACCACTGGCATAGGAGCTTATAGTTGTGAGAGCAGGCTGTGAACTTTAAAACAGTGCCCAGCACCAATACTGTTGCCTCCATACTTGGGTGGGGTAGCTTATCAGGGATCTTAGGGGCTACACAGATTTCTATTTACTTCGGAAGCAAACTCAATGTATCAGAGTGCTTTCTGAACTTCAAACAGCAAGCTTAGAAGTATCTGAAGCTCCCTGTTTACCTCTTAGGGACTGTGTAGATTTGGAACATATTTTCTGGGTTACAGATGGGGGAGGTGGTCCATTTTCTTATATATTCAAGTGGCGGCATTAAAGTCTATTATTATTTTGAACAAATTGAGCTCTATAACACATTTATAGTAAACTGAGAACAGGCTTCTTAAATAGTTGCATGCACTAATTGTTACCACATAGTTTTTCACCTAAGAAAAGCTTTTTTGAAAATTTAAATTAACTTCTTTTCTTCTCATTTGGACAGCTTTATTTTCTAATTTTCAAGTAGATTTCTATCTGCTTACTGACTTTATCATGTAGGCATAAGATATAATTAGGAATAGAAACAAAATAAAATAAAACAGTATTTTATTCAGGTTTCTAGAGGAACAAAGCATATATGAACATGTATGTATGTATTATGTATGTATTATGTATGTATGTGTACATTAAATTAGCTTCACTGAAATAGTAACTGCTGTCTCCTATCTGAGAACCTGGTAGTTGCTTGGTCCTTGAAGCTGGGTGCCACATCAGTTAGAGTAATCCCACCATGGCTGTCCCACAGTGAGGAGGCTGAGAACCCAGTAGTTACCTAGTCTCCAAGTCTGGGTACCTCTGCAGTCTCTCTCTGGTGGCCCGAAACTTGGAAGATTCGTAGAGAACTGCTAGTTCCCAGCAAACAACAGTGGTCTGGAAACACTGGTTCTGATGTCAATGAAGGAATCAGCATCAACAACAGGTGAATTAATTAAGAGGCAAGCGGGAAGGCCTAGAGAGCAAAATGCCCTTTATAATCTGGGTTGCTGCCAGGAGGTGCCGCCCTCATTTGGGGTGGTCCTTCCCAGATCAGTCGAGGCAATCAGAACAAGCCCTCTGGTGAGGCTGTTTACTCGGATGATTCTAATCTGTGACAAGTTGCCATTAAAGTGAGCATCACAGATAGCAATTGAGATCTTACAGCTTTCAGATTGATCCTATCCTGGCAAAAGGTGTGTTGTAAGCGGAGTTGGGAGGTTGGGCCTGTTGGGGGTGGGGACTATTGGGGTGGGTCCTGTTGAGAAAGGGGGTGGTTGGGGGAGCTGTTGGAAGAGGGGCCTGTTGGAAGGGGGGGTCTGTTGGGGTGGGGCCTGTTGGGATGAGGTCTGTTGGGGTAGGGCATGTCGGGGGTGGGGCCTGTAGGGAGGTGTTTATGTCATGAGAGCTTTGTAGTCAGGAATAGATTAACCCAGTTATACACAGGCTTGAGGCTGTGAGTTCTGTCTCTTGTTCTTGCCTTTTTCTTACCCTTCCACCATAGGGAGATGCATCAAAAATGTCTTTGCCAGGTCTGGACCCTACAACTTTGGACTTCTAGAACTGTAAGAAAAAAAAAGTAATTTGTTCTTCACAATAATAACCCAGTCTGCAGTGTCCTGTTATAAGAACCCAGAATGGACTTAGACCATCATTAGTCCCGAGAAGCCAGGTTGATGATATAATTAATACCTGACATGTAGTCCTGGCTGGGAACTGGGCCTGGGGAGAATCTGGGGTAGCAGCATGGGGAAGACCTTACTGCAATGTGAAGGGTAATTCCTTTCTTAAACATTTATTTTCATTTTAAGCATATAAGTAGTGCCTGTGTGTTTGAGTGTATGTACACCTTGGGCATGCCTGGTGCCCACAGAGGCCAGAAGAAGGAGTTGGGTGCCCAGAAACTGGAGTTATGGACAGATGTGAGCCACCTGATGTGGGTGCTTGACCTAAACCTTGGTGTAAACCCGGGACTTCTTAGAGATGATATACATGGTCATGATCAAACTATGCATGGAACTATGGATGGTGGAGGCTTTCTGATGAGTCTCAGGAGGGAGTGGGGAACAAGGATTCTGAAATGGGAATAGAGGCCACCTGTATCCGTTTCCTTTCTGTCACTGCGTTCCCCCAAAAGCAGCTTAAGACAGAAAGGATTTATTTTAGCTTACGGTTCCAGGGGGATCAAGTCCATCCTGGCTGGTGCCATCGTGATGGGGTGTCAGGAGTGGGAAGTCAGGTGATCACATGTCATATGTACATGGGAAGTGGGAGAGGCAAACACACACCAGAAGTGGGGTGAGGCTGTAAACCCTCAAACAATGCCCCTAGTGATAGACTTCCTCCAACAAGGCTCTATCTCCTAAATAACCTCTCTAAACCCCGCCACAAACTAAGGATCAAGTGTCCAAGTACGTGAGCCGATGTGGGACCGTTCTCATTCAAACCACCCCACTGTCCTTGCTAAACAGTTGCGAGGAGGTTGATGGAACTAGGCCCGTGTCCAGGGACTTTGTGGAAGAGGAACCTAAGGTCTCTGGTGGAAGGATTACTAAGCCAAATATTGAAGAAGTTGTGTGATTACTTTTTGTTGAATATAGTAAGATGTGAAAGAATAAACGTAATTGAAATTCAGAGTTTGTATGTAATTAAATGGGAAGAGGGAGAAAGTTTTGGAAAATTATCAGCTGTCCAGATAAAGAATGAAGAGATTTTTTAGACGATGAAATTAGGAGTGTGGCCATGGACTGTTTACTAGAAATTACCATAGAAGAAAGGCAACCAGGTTCCAGTTCCTCAAGATATAGCAGATGATTGACCTCAGATACATTCCTTCAAAGTAACTGTATCCTTCAGGATACAGCTTCCAGAAAGGTGCCCTAAGGTCCTCAGCATTCACTTGCCAGGCCACTTTGGGACTCTGTTCCTTGTTATCTGGCTCAGTGCACCTTGGCCACCCCAGCTGTGGCTCAAGCAGGCCTAGATACAGCTTAGACTGACATTCTGGAGGATGCATGCGGTAGACCATGATAGCGTCTACTTGGTACTAGTTTTATAGCTATGCAGAGTTGCTGAGCTGGGAGGCTATGGTGGCCTCCATCTAAATATCATGGACAGCCTGGGAGCCTATGCAGAAACCTCCTACAGGGCCAAAGAGAGAGTGCCTATGTAGTAGGAGGCCGCTTGTTGGTTCCCGGCCACTTAGCCCCCAAATTATCACACAGAAACTGTATTAATTAAATCCCTAATTGGCCCATTAGCTCTAGCTTCTTTTTGGCTAACTCTTACATATCAATTTAACCCATTTCTATTAATCTGTGTATCACCATGTGGCTATGGCTTAATGGCGGGGCTACATGGCTTCCTCTAACTCTGGCCTTTCTCCCAGCATTCAGTTTAGGCTGCCTAACTAAGTTTTGCCCTGCTATAAATCCAAAGCAGTTTCTTTATTCATCAGTGGTAATCACAGCATACAGAGGGAAATCCCACATCATGCATGGAAAGTATCTTCTATACCAATGCCTAGAAAGTCAAGGGATGAGGAGAACAGGGCAGTTTTTGAGACCTCAGAATTATACCACCACTAAGTCCCTTGAGCTACGGGTATAAGACCTAGATTATGAGAGCTGTTAAGTGGACTAAGCCAATCTTAACCTTAGAGGCATAGCAGCCTGAGTGTTTGGTAACCCTGTGCCAGGATGTGGTACATGTACTTGAAGATTATTTTGGAGCCTGAAGATTTAATGTTCTCCACATTGTTGGGTTGTAGACTTACATGGAATCCATTATATGTTTCTTTGTGCTTAGGTGTTCTTATAGAATGAGAATATCTGCCTACCTGTCTCATCATTGTATTTTGGACTCAGCTACCATATTTAATTTTCACATGTCATAGCTGGAGAGGAATTTATCTCACGATATATCATGCCTAGGGTCTCACCCATAAATGCGTTAGGTGAGAGTCTTGATTTTGATTTGGTATCGGGCCAGTTAAGTCTTTGGGGTCTATTGAGATTGAATGTAGTTTTCACGTGAGAAGGATGTGGAGTTTTAGGGCCAGATGTGGCATGTTGTGTCCTTTTCAAAAGCATGTTAGAAACTGAAACCCTAGTGCAGCAGTGTTGAGGGGTGGGGGTGGAGATTAGTGGGGAGCATTTAGGCCAAAAGCGCTCCACGCCCATGGATGCTTACAGCCTTTATGAAACGAAAGGCTAGCGTTGGTGAACTCAGTGTCTCTTCTTAAAGTCTCTTAACCTGCTGCCTTCTTCCATGGAACGACATAGCCAGAAGCTCCTTGCCAGAGTCAGACTTCCAGTCGTGGAGAGGATGAAGGCAGATCCCCAGAAGAGGCGATAGCAAATAGGACAGCGTCAGCTAAAAGCACACACACACCCTGACATTTTCTCCAGGACACACTCATGCTAAGTTGACTCCAATTTCCCGCCTATCCATGGCCTGGCAAAACGGAAGTGGAGCAAATGAAGAGATGTAGGGTGTCGCTAGTCGAGTGCTTGCTTGAAGTTCTAGCCCATGGGAGATGGAGGAAGAAGGATCTGATGTTTGGAGACATCAATGGTCTCCTGCACTGTGATCTTGAGGCCACCCCGATCTACATGCCACCCTGTAGGGGTTAGAGGGAGAATCTGCCCATCGGGAGGGGTGAGAGTAGCCATTAGGGACTGAACCACCTCATACGTCATGCCTAACAATGTCATTCGGGCAATGAATTGAGGATTCATTCATTTGGCCATTTCCTTGCTTGAGCCACAAGAATAAGAATAATTTTCCAAAGGAATCATCTCGAAGCCCCTGGTTTTGTTTACTAAAATGTGGGAGCGCTAAGCTCTGCTCCCCCTCCTTGAGAAATGTGAATGTGTGGGTAACGTGCTCTCGGGAAGATTCTACAATCTGTAATATTTGAGAAGTAATAAGATACTGCTGTTGGCCCACCATCTGGTCATACATTCTCAGTCTTGTGGCTTACTTTATATATTTTTTTCATTTTATTTTTTTAACCGGTGAAGGGCAAAGAATGAGAGTTAAAGAATTTCAGAGATGCCTTTCTTACATAAACAAAGAATTTATGTTTAGACGTGCAACATGGTCAGGTTTTGTTTCATGAGGAGTGGAAAACGAACAGCCGTTTATATATAGGTTGTCTCACTTTCTTTTTCAAAAAATAAACTAACCTTAACTCCTAATTTGATCTCTCGCTCTAAACTTTTGGTTTATATGAAAAACAATCTCTTTGCCAGAAAGAGGAATCAAACATAAATTACAGCTCTAGAAAGAAAAAAGAAAACCCTGCAGAAGAGACCTATAGAGATTTCATATTTCATCCGTTCATTCAAAACTATTTATCGAAACCCTAGTATTTGCTTCTCATGCTAGCAGACGCGCAGGGATTTGCTAAAGAAACATCAAGATACTCTCTTCCTTCAAAGGGCTTAGTGCTGTCTGGGGGAGAAATGGCATGGACATATGAGACAGTTAAGTTGTAATTCAAGGCACCATATGATCAAATATCAAAATGTGTGGCTCCAACAAGAAATGCTATAGTTCAGAGAAGGGAGCGATAGCGCTGTGGCGTGGCTGGTTTTTTCTGCCCGCAAATTGGCAAATCGTAGCACTATTTGTATGAAATATTTTACACTTGTTTTTTTGGCAGCCTTAGGCCTTGACTTCCAGTCAGCATTAAGAGCCTGCAAAAAATATTTGTACTCCAGTCTCTGTAGAGTTGGCTTAATTTTTCTCCCCTTCCCCATTCCAGGCAGAGGAAGTGCGCTGATACAAACCAGAGGGCCCAGAAGAGGCAGGGAGTTTTTGTCAGGCATGATTCTTTTCGGATACAAATAAGGACCCCCCCCCCCAGTCTTGGTATTCTCTGAGCTCCAGAGCCGCAGAGCTAGCAAACTCTTTCTGACATTGAGAGAGGTTTAATTTGAACTTAACATCCGTGACGGACGAGCAAGCCATCATGGGTCAGGTAGATTTATGGCCTTGGAGAATCGCTAATGAAAAGCCCTTTGGTTCTGAAGTCGGAGGACTGGCACAGACGTAGGGGGAGCTGGGATACAGATAGGCTCCTGGGGAGCCCAGTTTCTTGGTGGACTACAAGCTAAGAGTACTTGGCGATGGTGGTTAGTGAAACTCACCAAACTTCCTGTTCTATATTTGGCATATTCAAATGAGCACAGAATCAAGAGAAGCCACGAGGCCTAAATTGTTAAGAGTTAAAAAGAGAAAGGAGAGGAAGAAGAAATAAAAATCTTTTGAAGTCAGATGTATTGTTTGGGGCCCATTCATAACGGCACTGCTCCCCCGCCCCCAAGTG
Organism: Arvicola amphibius; assembly: GCF_903992535.2. Taxonomy (NCBI): domain Eukaryota; kingdom Metazoa; phylum Chordata; class Mammalia; order Rodentia; family Cricetidae; genus Arvicola; species Arvicola amphibius. The sequence goes on along the minus strand of NC_052063.2, from coordinate 10,655,278 downwards.
ATTGCTGCCATCGTTTAGATGTGTGGGGAATCTCATGAATCGTGGGTTTTTAGTTTCTTTTAAAACTCAGGGTTCTTCACGCACCCTCACCTTCATTTCACCCTTTGCCCGGAGGGTGTGTGTAATCTTTCAAGCTACTCCATGTTACTCATGGAGAGTCTACATGGTGCCGTGCCATTTGAAGACAATGTGGTTCTTGGTGTTCATTCTCCCTGATGGACTGGTGACCCATCTGGTAAGTGAATGTGACCTAGAGTGGGGACGACACACCAAGGAAGCCAGTGATCGCAGCTTGAAAGCATCTATTTATCTATTTATCAGAGTATGTGGCCTGGCCACAACCGAAGATTTATTTGGGGCCTCCTCTGAGCTGGCTGACCTGGGAAAGTGGCCTTGCAAAATGTTTTTCTCGTATCTTTTGATATAATTTGGTATCTGTCTAAATAAATGTTCCGGAGCAGATGGTTAAGGAATGTCTTATTATATTCTTGGGCAGACTCTGCCCTTGAAATATTTTCATTTAATCGTCATGTTGGAAGGCAGCAAACAGTAGCTTTATTATTATTTTTTTTTAACACAAAATGAATCACTCACTAGGTTGGTCTTCTAGCAATACGTTGCAAACCTAAAATGTATACAAAATATAAACCTTTTCTGGCCTGTTCTTAGGAGGAATTTCTGCACAGGAACTCTTTGTTTCTGAATCCCCGAGAGAAGGCGATTTGGATGGATGTATTGGACGGTGTCATCTTGAGAGATAGCTTAGGGGTCTAAGTTCAACATGTTGTCAACATTTGTCCTCTGCTCCTAGACCTGATGAAACCACACACACACACACACACACACACACACACACACACACACACACTGCTATTTCTTCATTGCTTTCCATGGTATCTTATCATTTCCCTATTAGCACTCAAAATCAACAGCCCACTGTACAAAGTGTTTCGTTCCGAAGCTGATCACGAGACAATTGTAGTTAACGGGCATGTGTATGGCTGCCAATTTATCTATTGTTGATTTTTGCTTTGTTTTTGTTTTTTTAGGTGCACTTTTCGAGGAGACTGCACACATGCAGGGAGCCTTGAAAACTGGCTGGATATTTCATCTGGACCTAAAAAATGCCCTAAAATTCAGATCATTCGAAACCTCAGAGAGAGGGTAAGGAGAAACGTTTTTGTCTCCATGATATTGTCTTATATAGCACAGCTTCCTTCTGGGTATAAAGAAGACTGTTTAACAATGAAATCATCTTAGCAAGAGAAGTCCATTCATTCTGTTGGTGAACGGCAGGGCCTACCAGATGCCATCCATTTGCAAGGTGCCAAGGACACAGTGATAACCTAGTTAAGGCACAGCCCTCCCCTGCCATGGGGTTTGCCATCTTGCTAGGTAAAGACAATCTTCAGTAGTTGAAGATGTATTTTTTGGATACACCTTGATTTTCAAAATAGCGAAAAGTAAGCTCAGACCTGTGGTCAAGCAATTCCCGCAGCGTGGCTCACGGTGGGACTTGGTTTTGATCAGGCAGTCTTTACACCACTGTGTTCAGCCTGTGAATTAACTGTCCGTAGGCAGAGTAACGCGGGAGGACGGACAGAGTGGACAGGTCCCCTGGAGAGCTCTTGACCTGCTATGAGAGAAGGGACATGAGGAACATCCTGGAGCAGAACTCTCCCTGTTACACATGCCTACCCTGCCCCGAGGGGAACAGAATTCCCTGCACACTACTTCCTGTAAGGAGACATTTTTCTCCCTAATCACGGCTCTTGTGTTATGAGTAATTGTACAGGGTCCCCGTCAGCAGCCAGTTAACCTGTCTCTGCACGCTCTGTGTTTCGTTTGAATGCCACATTAACAAGGAAATGGGCTACTTTCTCTTTCCACTTTGCCATTTCAAATCGCAAGAACCATGCCACTTAAGATGACTTAACATTTAATAAAGGAAAGCCAGAGCGTTTAATGACTGGTAAATAATAAAAGAACCCAACTTTCCGGCCGTGACCCCTCAGAACGCTTGGGCTGACAGTGACTTGCTCTTGTCACTTTCAGCCGTCTTCTGGATTGAGGCCGATGGCCAAAACTCCAGACACGCGCCTGCCAGCTCGTTCCGGGGGGGTCAGATTCGGGGTAAATGGAGTTCAGCCATCCATACCCAGGAATAGCCAGATTCTTCGCTGGTTGGTCTGAAAAAGCAGCCGACTTTGGTGGGACGTAGTAGGCAGAAAGTATTAATACGTTTTGATATTCTCAGGACTCTGATAAGGGTTAGGATTGCGCAAGCTATTTTTCCTTTGTCATGAAAAGAACCCTTACAAGTAACACTTTACCTTTGTGTCATATGAAAAAGCAGTTTGTAAGTGATACTTATAAAATTAGCTTACCGATCAAGGGGTGCTATAACTAAATCGCTACTTATAGGTCATCTGGAACCTTTCAAAACATGCTTAGACCCAGTAAGGAGTAGTGGATCACGCCTGTAATCTCTTGGGAGGCAGAGGCAGGAGGATTTCTGTGAGTTTGAGAGCAGCGTGGTTTCCACAGTAAGTTTCAGGCCAGCTAGGATTCCACAGTGAGAACCCTGTCTCAAACAAGACCAAGTCAGAAGGCTTGCAGACGAGCAACCACTAGTTCTTTCTTCCCCGCCCGGAGTCCCCACTGTGGCTCACCACGGGTCTGAGCCGAGTCTTCCCACACAGTCATGAAATCACTGTCTACAAGTTAGAGACGAGAATTTAGTTAGTACTTCAAATTTACATTTTATTATTTCACGTGTGCTGTGCATGCCACGGCGTGGATGTGGTAAGCGCGCTAGTGGAGTTGGGTCCCCTCTTCACCATGGGGATCCAACTCAGGTCCTCAGACGTGACCTCAAGTGCCATTTGGCAATCTCACTCACTTCAGCTAGTCTTTAAAATGATCTCTGGACTCACACCCCCTAGCCGCCAGCCAGGCAGTATCCGTGAGAGACCCAGACCTTACGCGTGCCAAAGGCAAGCGTTCTATCACTGAGCTGGATCCTCCTTGGCTCTGGATTGATTCTTTTGGGCGTATGGCTAAGAACTCACCCCTCTTCTCCCCTCTCTCTTCCCCTCTCTCCCTCTCTCTGTCCTTTCCACTTGCTCTCTGCTTTACTGCTGAGCTACACTCCCAAATCCGACTCCTCTTGATCATGTTATTTCAAAGTATTTTTCTTAGTTCATGGCTGGCCATCTATGACTTCCCTGAAAGCTTGTGCCATTGTTTCAACAATACCCGACCCTTACCTAAAGAGATGACAGTCTGTGGTTGTCTCCAAATCAATCTATTAGCTAAGGTCAAAGACCATTTGCTTGCTGCCCATCACTCCTGGTAACATTCTAGTGCCTTTGCAGGTAATGGGGGGTAGGGAGGGGAGAGGAAAAGCCCATAAATTACAGAACCTTTGTTCATCAGAAGAAGCATTATTTCTTTATACAAAACAGCTAGCAAATAGGGTATCTTCATCTTCACTGAGGAATACATAATTAAAAGAATTAATTAGAGTAGTTCCTGTTCGTCTAGGAGGGATTTCTCTGAGGTTTTTGTTTAGCGAAAAGAGCAAGAGGCTATTGAACAGAAATTTTCTGTTTGTGCACATGTGTCTCCAGGTGATTATGTGAGCATTGTGTTAGGGTTCTCTAAAGAAGTATAATTTAGAGGGAGGGATGGTGGGATGGAACAAGAGGGGACATTGTGTGTGCATAATGAACACATATATACATATACATATATATACACACATATAGGTATTAAAACGTGATTTATTAGAATGGCTTACAGGCTGTGGTCTTAGAAGTTCAAAATTGGATGTCTCCCAACCAAAAGGCCAGCGATCTGGTTCAGTACATGAGACTGAATGTCTTCACAGTCCCAATCTAGTGCTGGAGTCCCAGGGAAATTCTAGAGAGCTGCCGTTCTTCCATCTACTTTGGAATCCCAAAGAAGCAGTCTCTAATAATAGCAAAAGAATGTCTCAGCAACAGGATGGATGAACTTGCTAGCAAGAGTGAGAACAAGCAGGCAAAATGTAGACGCTTCCTTCTCCTATCCCCCTTGATATGGGCCATCAGAAGGTGTGGCTCAGATCTAAAGCAGGTCTTCTGACCTTGAATTCAATCAAGAAAATCCTCACCGGTGCGCCCAGTTGCTCGGGTTTGAGTTGAGTCCACACACAGTCAAGTTGACAACTAAGATTAGCCATGACCAACATGGAGAGCAGTACAAAGGCTTTGTATACAGTTGTGGGCGTGGCTTTCCCAGTGGAATGACAAGCTAGAGTTAATGGAGAAGGAAGGCAACTAAAATCTGAATCTGCATCATCAGGTAGACATGGCCCCATAAACAAGAGCAGTGCAGTAAACAAGTAGAAAGGGATTCGGCGTTGACTGAAAATTGTCCACCAAGAAAATTATGACAGAGGAATGAAGTCATTGTCCACAGAGCGACCTAAGGAGAGATGGTAGAGAGACCCTTCCACAAAGCAGAACGGAAAGAAGAAACTCTCCTAGCATTCATTCTGTCAACAGTGTTTCTTGTCCAATCACACTAGAAGCAAGTATTATAAGTAATTAGGAATGAAATACAGAAAAATGTCACTGTTTGCTAATTCTTAGTTGTTGTATATATTCTAAATATATACATTTAAAAAACTGCTCTGGGAGTCCAGGCTGTCACTGGGTAGGAGAGCACACACTTAGTGTGAGCAGCGTCCTGGTCTGAAAGGGGCTTGCTCTGATCCATAGCGCCCCCTGAACTTAAAAATATCAAAAAACATTGTGTAAATGAATCTAATTACATATGTTGAATTAATACTCAAATACCAACAATCATACTGTGTGTCAGATAAACAAACTTTCAACCTCTATTCTTTAAGGAAAAGTTTCCAGATGGTTGGTGGTGGCTCACGCCTTTAATCCCAGCACTCGGAAGGCAGAGGCAGGCGGATCTCTGAGTTTGAGGCCAGCTTGGTCTACAAGAGCTAGTTCCAAGACACGCTCCAAAGCTACAGAGAAACCCTGTCTCAAAAAACCAAAATAAGAAAAAAAATTCCACTTATAAAAGCAATAGAAATATTTAGGGACACACTTCGGAGGCAATGTGTATTCCCTGTATTTAAAAGTCACTTTTATTATGAGATACTTGTTGGAGAAACTACCAAAGATAAGATTTGTTTGTTTGTTTGCAAAAGTTTGTCTTGGGTATTTTTTTCCTGATAGTAATTAGTGTAAAAACCCAAAACAGCCCTGTAGCTCCCATGTCACTATAGGCCTGGTTGTGCGAGCCAGGAACTAAGCTGACACTTAAAAACACATAGACAAACATAGAGACAGAGACACATAGAGAGAGACAGAGATGGAGACACAGGTCATTCTTGATACAAGAGTGCCAATCCCTGCCGCAGCTCCTGGCACCACCATGGTGTCCCCCTGGCCAGGCACTGACTGGGCCTGGGCAACCAACTCACAAAGCTCTGCTCCAGCTGCCTTTCTCCTTTCGGTCTGAGCTGCACTCGCTCTGGGTCCAAAATGGTGCCGGGAGCAGAGCAGAACTCTTTGAAGCAGGTTTGCTGCTCCGGAACCGCAGAAGGGACTCCACTTAAACAATCTTTTGGGGAATTTGGGCATAGCTTTTCTCTCTTAAACTACTTCCTGCTGAGCAGGGGTACTGCATTCTTGGGGGGGTACTTCACAACAACATTTCAGGGGGTCTCGGTGAGTCAAACCACATGAATCTGGAATGAATCCACAGGTTCTCATCCTCTGTGGAAACAAAAGCAGAATCTCTTTTCCAAAGCATCAAATTCTTAGGCCCATATTTTAAAGTCAAAATACCTTTCTTAGCAGTTCCCAGAATCAAATGTCTTTCTCCAGTCCAGAACGCAAAAGACAACACAACACAATAACATACATCTTTACTCATTCCATATTCTGTCTCTTTAAAACCTTACTCTTTTTACTCTGACTTTTTAAAAAACTTTGAGGCCTCCAGTTCACCTCCTGCCTCCTCTTCATTACTTTCTGGCTGGCCAGTCTTCCGGATGGCGTCCTTCAGAGAACCTCTAGTTCCCAATCCCAGTGGGGCCTCCACTTGTAAAAACCGAGCCAGTCTTGTAGTGACACGGAGCTACAGGACGGGTTTGGGTTTTTACAAATTAGGAAGCATAGCAGTGGTCTATCAAACCTACTTATAATTTGTCATAGTAGAACCTTATCAACTAAAAACTTAAGTGTATATAAACATGTAGAAGGTACCTGTGAAGGTAGGGAAGACATATATGTATATCTATAATCATCTCATGTTGGTTAGGAAAAGTTCCTTCCTACTACTTAATTTTTCTACATTTTGAAATGAGTATGGAATAATATGAGCTGATTTAGAATATCTAAAGTATATATATATATATATTTTTTTTAAAGTTTATTTAGGCATGAGAACTGTCACTTGATTGTAAACATACATTATTGCACAGATACATTGTATGTTTGCACAGTGCGTCTATACTGTTGGATGGATGTCAACAGCAATTCTCAGTCTGTTCTGAGTTTAAGATAGTGATGCGAACCCATAGAACAGAACCCAGAAATGAATATAAGCGTTTTAAAGATCAGATGTTATAAAATAAAGAGAAATAGAAGAATTTTATTAAAAAGCAATAACTTAATTATGGAAGCATTTATTTCATAATTCATGTTAAATATAAAAGTATAATTCAGGCTGGTGAGAAGGCTCAGCAGTTAAAAGCACTTGCCGCTCTTCCGGAAGACTGAAACTCAACACCTATATTGAATGGCTCACCACCTGCGATTCCAGTTCCAGGGGATCTGACATCCTCTTCTGGCCTCTATGGGCATGCACATGCGCACACGCACACATACACACACACACACATGCACACAGCACATACTTATTCTCACACGTATATACATGTCAATTAAAAAAATCTTGAAAAAATATAAAGGAAATATAGTACAATTAAGTAAATTTACATAAAAATACCACAGAAAATGGAACCAGACCTCACATAATTTCAAGGTATGATTATTTTCTTAGTGCTGACATATGTAATGGCAAAAGAAAACTATTCATACAGTCAGTTTACTTTAAAAACAACCTTAGACTGGAGGTATTGTTCAGCAGTAGAGGGGTTGACTAAGATGTGTAAGCCCCTGGCTTGAACCCCAACACTAGCAATAAATAAATAAATAAATAACGATACAAGAGGGAAAGATTTAACTAAAGTGTATACCTCTGCAAAGAACTTGCCATAGCCAGAATCCCTCAAGATAAGATAATAAAGCTAGGGGGAAGAAAAAGAAAACCATTAAGATACCAAAAAGCCAAGTGGTCAAAAAGCATATGTTCTCAGAGCAGATTCAGGAAAGTAGCTATGAATATGGAAATATGTTCAACCTCACTAGTTATGAAATAAATACAAATTAAAGCGATCATAAGTTATGCTAACACCCAGTGTTGCTGATGCCAATTAGCACAACCTTTTCGGAAAGCAATTTGGCAGTACATTTCCAAAGTAATAAATATACTCAGTTTGTTTAAATCACTAATTCCAGGCATGGAATCCGAGGGAGCAACCTGAAAGAAGAAAACCCTAAGCAGAAGCCGCTTTGCCAGTGGCATTTATAGCATTAGAAACCTGTTTGGCATTATAAGGAGAAAAGTTAAGTAAAATAGATACTTGTATGTCAGCATGATGGAGTGTTGTAGAACAGCGAGTTCTTCCATCCGGTGTTGGTGGCCATCTGATTGACATTGCCACTATCCCTGGAATCCCATCTGACCATTGTAGCATCCTTCCCTCTTGGTTCGGCTGTTTTTAGGAAAGAGCCATGAATTTAGCAAGGATGCTCATATTGGGTTTATGAAGCTCTCTGAGCTGCTTTTCTGTTCCTCTCGTAAAGCACCATGGCCAAGGCAACTGGAGGAGGAAGAGTTAATTTGGGCTCAAGGTTCCAGGGGGATAAGAGCGAGTCCGTGATGGTGGACTGGTGGCATAGTAACCAACAGGAGGCAGGGGGTCGGAGGCTGAAAGCTTGTCTTGAACTGGAAGCGTGACGCAGAGAGAGCAAACTGGAAACAGCACACAGCTTCTCTCTGAAAGCCTGACACCAGCCCCAGCACCCCAGTGATGAACTTTCTCCTGCAGAACTGTGCCATCTAAGCCTCCCCCAGACAGTGCTGCCAACTGGGGACTAAGTATTCAGATACCTGAGTTCTGGGACATTTCCCACTCAAATCACTGTGGAAGCCAGAGTTTCAGCTTCTTAACCACTCACTTGCCACCCAGGGTCACATAAAAAAAACAAACCTTGGTTTCCTGGCTATGAGCTCCTCCCTCTGTACCTGAAACAATATAGTGTCTCCTCTGTCTGGGTTAACCCCAACTGGCTTCTGCCTCACTGACCCTTGACCCTGTTCTTGCTAAGGTCACTGCTGACCTCCGTAGCTATTCTATAGTCATTCTCATACCAGGCTGATTGGCACTGTTCTTTTAAATATTTAATTAATTAATTAGTTAATTAATTATTTATATTTGTTGACTTATATGTTTATATGAATGCTTGTGTTTGGCTGTGCATACCTAGAGGCCAAAATAGGGCAGGAGGTGTTTCCTCTTTCATCACACTTCATTTATTATTCCTTGAGACCAGATCTTGCCCTGAACCTGGGGCACACACTTTCTTGGTGTAGGCTAGAAGCTAGCAAGTTCTAATGATCCTTATGGGTCCACTTGGCTTAGAGCTGGGGTTATAGGCATCTGCAGGAATGCCCAGCTTTGTATGTGTGCACTAGGACCCAAACTCCATTCCTTATGATTGTGGAACAAGTACTGGCTGATTCTGTGTGTCAACTTGACACAAGCTAGAGTCGTCAGAGAGGAAGGATCCTCAGTTGAGGAAATGCCTCCATGAGGTCCAGCTGTAAGGCATTTTCTCAATTAGTGATCAGTGGGGGAGGGATCAGCTCTGAGGATGGTGGTCCAAAGTTCTATAAGAAAGCAGGCTGAGCAAGTCAGTAAGCAGCTCCCCTCCATGGCTTCTGCATCAGCGCCTGCTTCCAGGATCCTATCCTGTTTGAGTTCCTGTCCTGACATCCTTCAGCAATGCTGAAGTGTGAGCCAAATTAACCCTTTCATCCCCAACTTGCTTTTTGGGCTTGGTGTTTCATTACAACAATAGAAACCCTAACTAAGACACTCCTTTTGCATGACACACCATGTCTTTAGTTACTTTTCTATTACTGTGACAGACAGACAGACAGACAAGCAAACAAACATGACCAGGGCAACTCAAAAATAAAGCATTTCATTGGGATTACAGTTTCAGAAGTTTAGAGTCCGTGATGATGGAATAGAGGTATGATGGTAGAAACAGCTTAGAGTTCGCATCTGGATCTGTAAGTGGGTGGCAGAGAGAGACACTGAAGATGGTATGAGTCTTTAGATCCTCAAAGCCCACCCCCCAGTGACAAACCGCCTCCACAAAGGCTGCACCTTCTAATCCCTCCCCAAAGTTCCACCAACTGAGGGTTGAGTATTAAAATAAGTTACGGGTGCCATTCTCACTTAAAGCACCACACACCCTCTCTTTCTTCCCGTCCCTATGTTCCAGACTCCTGGCTGTCACAGCACAGCTCCTTGACTCTAAACAGATATATAAGACCCAGTGTGGACTCAATCCTTTTGCTCTACTTTGCCCATATAATCCTATTCACTTCCACGGCTTTATATATCATCTGTATGTTTATATCTCCATTGTGTAGGTTTTTGTCTCATTTGTGTCTAGCCCACATTGATCCTCTGACCTTCAGGGCCAACTTGATATATCTTCTTGATGTCGTACAAGTATCTTGAACTTGAGATAAACTCAAAAGTGAAATTTTGATCTCCCAGCCTTCCATTCCCTCAGCAAGTCCCATCTCAGCATGGAGTAACTCTGGTGCCTTCATCTGTCCATTTCCTCACCAGAATCCTTATATTCACGCCCTTCCTTCTAATCCTGCTCATCCTATCTCCAGACTGCTTCCCGAATCTGTTTCTATTTCACCGTGCTACCATAGCCCAGGCTTCTGTCATCTCTTGAGGGTCTGTGGATGCCATGTGACCTCCATTGCGAGTCTAGCGGGATGTCTGTCTGTCTGTTAGGATAAACCCTAGAAAGACGAGGACTATAGCTGTTTAGCTTGCTAGGTCTTTTTTTTTTTTTTTTTTTTTTGTGCCTTGTACAGCATTTGGCCATGTTAGGAGCTTGTTTATTTATAGAATAAATAAGCAGAATGGTTTCAGTTATGTAAAAATTTTGCTTGCGAGAACTGGAAGGAAATGGGGAATAATTAAAGAGCTGATGAAAACAGGATTTAGATACCCATTTTTGATACTCTTGTTGAACTGATCAAGTATTATACGCACATACATAAGAAACACATAGTTAGGCACCAGCGTGTGTGAGGTAGAGAAAATTGTAGGCTAAAGTTGCTGGCATGACTGAGAGCTCAGTCCCCTGTGAAGATGAGCTAGCAAGAACAGTTTGCTATGCTTATGTCTTCTGGAGTCTGTGGAGGTACATACCTGTTACCGCAGCTACTCAGAGGCTGTGGCAGGGAGATCACAGATGGCAGCCAGCTGGGTTGGTAATGTGCATTAGTGGCAAAAGGCTTGCCTAGCATGTACAAGGGAATGCCCTGGGCTCAACCCACAGCCTCAGAAATAGGTAGGAAATGTCTCCTAGAGACGCATAGACTTCAGGCCAGGTGAACTCAGCCTGGAAGAGACTTCCCAGGTGTCCCAGGTCCTCGTTCTCCATCACAGGTGACAGGGTCACCTCTTCCTCCCCTCCAGCTTCCCAACTCCCAACCCATCCTCCTACCAGGTTTCTTCCTATGCCCGATGTCAGTGCATCTTCTAGCATTTAATTCCTTTAATTTCCTTTCTCAGTGGGAGAGATAGCTGCCTTGTTGCTTTAGACATACCATTTGGAGAAATTTGGTTTAGCACCTTGGAATTTCAAGGCTTTTTTGTTGTTGTTGTTGTTGCTCCTACAAACACACTACACCTTTGCACAAAACGCAGACACTCACAAAACCCTCTTCCTGTATATCTCTTGGTTTATTTAACCACACAGTAAAACCATAGCTAATTTTAAAAGCAGATTGAGCTATTATCTGATAGCATTCATAGGAAGTAATAAAGAGGTGACAAGGGCATCTTAACCCCGGAAGATCAAGAAACACCCTGTTAAATAAACCGCAGCCTACAGCCATGCAGATGAAAATAAAATCCTGTGTTTGGGTGGGAATGTTTAGTGATGTAGGGATACATGCTTGGTAAAATGTATGTCCACATTTGCTATTCCAGTTAGATACACAGTCGCCTTAGCATCTTTTGGATAAAGTAATTGCTAATCTCCACAAAGGATGAATAATGTCTAGGAATTCCTATGAAGATAAATAAGGAGACATTTGCCTTCCCAGATATTTAAAGTAGTAAAAACTTAGTGACACTGGAATAGAAATAGATCAATAGATTTTTGAACAGTACACTTTAGGAAATTGATTCCAAACATGCTATTTTATATATTACAAAAAGGATATCTCAAGGGCCACCAGAGAGACGGCTCAGCAGTTAAGAGCACTTGTTGCTCTTGCAGGTGATCCTGGTTTGGTTGCCAGCACCCACTGGGCAGATCATAACCATGTGTAACTCCAGTTCCAGGGGTACTGCCTTCTTTCCTCCATAGGTACCGGGTACATACAGGCGCATACACACATGTACAGGCAATACATTCAGACACCTAAAACAAATAAGTCTAAAAAGTTTCCTCAAGTTAGAGTCTTGGCTCAGTGGGGAAAGGAGAGGCTTTGTTGTTTAATAAATGGTTGTGATATAGCTAATTAGCCATCTGCATAAAAATAAAATTGGATTTTTATCTCATACTATATATACACACAGATAAATTCCAGATAGGCTAAAGATGTAAGTTTAAAAAAATAAAATAAAACAGTAAAGATGGTAGGACAATTTAATCCTTGTCTGTAAGCTGGAGTGGCTGAGGCATTTTATAGTCAAAACAAGAACTCCTCTACTTGATGACAGAAAGAGATGTTGTATAAGGGCCAAGAGCTTATACAAACAGAATGAAAACAGACAGTAGATTATGAGAAAGTATGTGTCAGGAATATGACAGATAAGGATTAGTATCTACACCATGTAGAGAGCTCTTAAAACTGATAAGAAAAACACACAGAGCAGAAATGTGGTCAAAGACTCAGAATATTCAATTCATACGAGAACAAATCAAATAGCCCGTAAAATATCTCTTTCAATACACCAGCTCGCTAGAGAAACGCTCCCTTCTAGGCTATCTTAGGTGGGGTTTTATTGCTGGGAAGAGACACCATGGCCATGGCAACTCTTACAAAGGAAAACGTTTAAGTGGGGACTGGCTTATATTTCCAGAGGTTTAGTCCATTATCATGGTGGGAGGGAGGCCTGCAGGAGGCAGGCAGACATGGTGCTGGGAAAGGAGCTGAGAGTTCTCCATCTTGATCCACAGGCAGCAGGAAGAGACAGTATGCCACACTAAGCCTGACTTGAATTCCTGAGACCTTAAAGCTCACCCGCTAGTGATACACTTCCTTCAACCAAGCCACACCTTCTTCAGCAAGGCCACGCCTCCTAATAGTGCCAGGCTCTGTGAGCCTATGGGGCCATTTTCATTGAAACCACTATACAGGTCTAAGAGTGACTTCCCATAAGTCTCTAGGGGGGATATCAGTGATATAAACTAACCACATGATACGTGTTCCTCCCCCCCCCCCCCCCCCCCCGCACAGACCACAGTGACCATTGTGGGAAGCGTCTCAGCAAGACACTCGGAGTGCGTGGTGAAGAACGCGGACACGGGCAAGCTGCTCTGCCAGGGGAGAAGCCAGATGAACCGGACCTGTGCCTGCAACATCCCGAGCAGACCCAGCTACAGTAGGTGTACACCTCTGGGCATTGTTACAAAGTCAAGAAGCAAGAGCACCTCCTGAGTTCAGTTCCTGGGGATCAGCATAGCGACCCTGTCTTCACTCTTCCTCTCCCTCTGGTTCCCACCTGGGTCTTCACTACTGCTCCATGTCCTGTGTCGACCCCAGCACCTCACTCTCAGATATGGCTTGGGGAGAGCAGAATACATTGGCTAGGAGAGCCTAGAAAAGCCGGACACCGTTAGGCTGATTCTATCCAGGTAGCTGAAATAATTCAGAGTTCAGAAGAGCAGGAAGTTCCTTAGGCGGGCTGAGAAAACGTGAGTTCAATTCATTCATTCATTCATTCATTCATTCATAAGGAAGTATGACTACCTATGTACCAAGTATTGTGCTAGGCTCCAGGAGTATGGAGATGAAAACACATTAAGGTGACCCTTGCTCAGAATCCTTATAACCTGTCAGGGTTAAACTGTAGTGTATAAATGTTGACGTACAATGTAGTGTATAAATGTAGAGATATAATGCGGTATATGGATACTGGGAACCCGTAGCCCTAAAGGCACCTGGGGTGGGCAAGGATCTCTGTCCGGAGTAAGTGTTATCAATCTTAGAAGAATGAAGGGTGGGAGAAAAGGCTTTGATTCAAGAACTGCGAAAGGGTCTATATGAGTAAGGCGAGCGGGTAGGGTCAGGGCAGGGGTAACTGGACGGTAGGGGAGATGAAGGACCATAGAAAGCTATGTGAGACCCAGGCTCTGTCCTGGGAGCGATTAGGGAATGCTGAGCGGTTGAGTTGCAAGTCGCATAGTCAGGTTCATTAGCAGAAAGACACAATTGTGGGTCGTCAATCCCTCCCACTGGAATAGAAGCAAGCCCCATGGGGCAGGGACTTTAAAAACGCTTTTGAAAAGTTCTCTGCTTGTGCTGAGAACTGGGTCTGGCCCAGTGTGTTCATTTATAGTCAGTAAATTTTTAGTAGTGGATGGACAGATGGATGGCAGTAGATGGAGCGGGGGGGGGGGGGGAGAAATGAAGGACTGAAATACTTAGTCCCCAATGAGCAACTAGTAGAAAAGCCATCACAGTGGTCCAGATAAGAGAGATTGAGGGCTGGAATTAGAGACAGATGGATATGAAGAGATGCAGGGATGTCCAGGATGCTCAGAGAGTCTGTTAAGACGGGAAAGACTTGAAAGAGTTAAAGTAATGGTGTAGGTCTCCTGGAATGTGTGGTGTGATCATATTGGAGCTAGGTGAGTTGTTATGGGCAATAGAGTGAATATTGGGGTGATGTACAAGCAAATAGGAACTCACTGCTTAGCTCCAGAGGCTGGGGGATCCCCAGCCAAGGGTGCCAGAAGATTCGGTGCATAGTGAAGGCTCACTCTCAGCTTCAGAGATGATGCTCCAACCCTCTCTTATCAGGACACCAATCCATTCATGAGGATGAAGCTGTCATGATTAACTACCCCAAAAGGCTCCACTTCACAGTATTATCAAATTGAATATTAAATTCCAAAATAAAAAAATTAGAGGGCACACCAAACACTGAGACCACAACAGTCAATTGACCCTTCACCCCTCAAGAAGGAATTTGATGTATAAAGCCAGAGACATGAGCTAAAAATAGTCCTTTGTAGCCATTGGGTCTGAATGCTTAAAAAGCATGTCAATTTTCTACCTTGTCACCACTGGACAGATTTTAAAATGCACTTCCAGTTAAATTGGATCATTAAAGATGCAAATCTTGCTCACCTATAAAATGTGACTTTAAAGTATCTGAGGCCAACTTATAAAGTTAATGGGTGTCACTATGACCTCCAACAGCTGCTTTTCCTTCCCTACACTCAGCTGAATGGAACAAGTTCAGTTGTCCACATTTCAGGCTCAGCTGTCTAAAGTCATTGACTGTTGTGGTCTCAGTGTTTGGTATGCCCTCTAATTTCATGGGCTGTGTGTGTTTATGTGTGTGTGTGTGTGTTGAGATGATCCCACAATGTAGTGAATCCTCCCAACTCAGCCTCCTGAGTGCTAGAATTAATTATATATATGAGTCATCACGTTGAGCTTCAAGGGCTTACCTCTACTATTAAGTCCTGTTTCCCATATACTCTGAAACATTGGAGAAAGGTCTTGTTTCTCCCAGACAGCCTCCTTGGTCTGATCTGGCCTTCCCAGTCATGCTGTCACACCTTGGGTCTCCACAGGCACCCCTATCTTGCACCCAAATACTACACAGAGCTCAAACGACTCCCATGGTGTTCCCTTGACTTCTGTGTCTTCTTCACCTTGGCTATTTTACGTCTTATAGGAGAACCGTAAGTGCTTCCAAAGGAGAGATCGTGAATATTCATTTCCCTGTGAAATTTCCAGCATTCTGTGCACGGTTGGTGCTCCGTTAAGTTTGCCTTCTGCAGGCGTCCTCCCTGGGCACTTGTCAATTCTATGGAAATGTATTTTCCCTGGGAGTCCCTTGGTGCTAAATGGCCATGTGTTCGTTTCCATAACATGCATCAAGTGTCTGTTCAGGTGCTCCAGCCAAGAGATCATGTCAGCCCTCCAGACCTCCTTGTCCTGAGAACAAAAGATTATCATTTCACGTAAGCCCCACTTGACGTGAGCAGAATGTGGTACGGAATTCTAGCCATTGGAGTGAGTCTTTGTGATGGAGAGCAGCATCTCCATGAGGAATCCTTAGACTTTGGGTGTTGACAGAGGTTTCTGTCCCAACAGGTTCCGCAGTCGTTCATTCCCAAAGAAATACACAGAGGTCTACATTAATCATAAACTGGTTGGCCTATTCGCTCAGGCTTCTTATTAATTAATTCTCACATCTTAACCCATAATTCTTGTCTGTGTTAGCCAAGTGGCTTGGCCCCTTTCATCAGTGAGGCATTTTCATCTTGCTTCCTCTGCATCTGGGTAATGACTGCAGACTGAGCTTTCCTCTTCCCAGAATTCTCCTGTTCTCGTCGCCCCACCTCTACTTCCTGCCTGGCTACTGGCCAACCAGCATTTTATTAAAAATAGTACAAGTGACAGGATAAAAGACCATTGTCCCACAGCATTTGGGAACCGTGCAATAATAAAGCTTCAGGAAGGAACTTAGGGATATCCACAAAATCAGGTCACAATGTCAAGACTTCCCTTTAATAAGCCCAGTGGTCCATGAATTCTTATAAGGAAGAAGATATTAATTCCTCTGTACTAGTGCTGGTCCTTGCTTGGACATAAGAGGACTTGAAGGCTATTGCTGTGGACCCTGTATTCAAGTGGTAGTCTATGTGTTCATCATGTGGGGAGGGGCATTACAGTATACAGGTTCTGAGACCCAACTTAGCTCTGCTGAGTCATGGTGCCTTGGAGTATAGCCCTGGTATTGCTATAGCCCTAAAGTTCTTGTGGTTCTGATCGACAGCTGAGTTTGGGTATCAATGCCTCAGATCCAGCAGGGTGGTTTAAGGAGACACTGAAAGCAGCATTTCTCTATTGCTGACTTCGCATAGGTTTTACCCTCATTTTATTCTTTTGGAGTTTTCCAACCAACGGATAAGGTTTTCAAAAGCAAACAGCAACAAGAAACAAAACACCGTCATTTGACAACAACTGACTCCAAGGAGATGACTGAGTCTCACTGCAGGGTACCACCCTTACGGTTGTTAGGTAAATACTTACAGGGCCTGGCTCTTTCTGAAGGTGCAGGGTTTTCTTTTCCAACACGCCGGCATTCATATTCTAGGCACTTCTTGCTCGGTGACTTGTTTTATTCTCACGCCTTGGCCAATTACAAGCGGAGGTAGTGATCCCAGCGAGAGCATGGGATGCAAATGGCCTGTAAAATGGCTTTTCCTGGTGATTATCTGTGGGTGCCTTGGAGCTAGAATCAGGCTCAGTCTGTTTGGAGGCTTGCGCTGTGCACTGTGACTGCCTGGCATGAATGGCCCACGGGGAAAGAGCCACATACTGACTCAAATGTTGGCGAACAGCTGGCACACCCGAGCCCTCTATGTTGAGAAAGCGAGAATATTTCTTTCTTATTTTGCATTTCCAGCTATGCTTGACTATGGCGGCAACCCACGGCGAATGATTCCTTTTCCTTCCTTTCCTCCAGATGTCTTTGTTGTCAATGCAACCTTCTCCTTCCCGTCTTGGAACTTATCAGAGAGATTCAACTTTACCGACTGCACGTCATTAAAAGAGTAAGACTGGCTTTGAAATTTAAGTGTTCTCGTTGCTTTGAATTTATTTGGTTTACCCCTCAATTTCCTAAAGAACTCTTTGGCAGACTAGAACTTTCCAAAGTGCCTTTTGGAGCATGGCCTAACGGGAGCTAGGAGAGTCGCTGAGGTAATAAAGCCGTGCTTGCTCGTTCAAGTCCTAACAAGAAAACTGGAGCAGCTGAGGAGAGCGCATGTGCCTAGGTGTCTCTTTAACAGGGAAAGGTATTCTTTCCCAGAGGACTGGGGAGGGGAGAGTACCACTAGGCTCTCCTCCCATAATGCAAACAGCCTTGGAAGTTTGGCCAGGGCAGCATGAAGACTTCCCCTCACCAAAATGACATATTCATTTTGCTCTCTTTCTGTGGTGCTAGGGAATCGAACTCAGGACTTTGGGCATGCTAAACAAGCGTTCTACCACTCAGCTATCCCAGCCCGGTGTCTTCCATTTATTACCATTGGCCCCTTTCAACTATGAACCCTTTGAATTTGGACTCCTGCTACCTCCTGGCTCCTAAAGCAGAGTGGAGGCTGAGGAAACAGACCTTTGAGAGGTTCATCACTTCTGAAGCTGAGATGGAAGGAAGACATTAGTAATGGGCTGTGTTGTCAGAGGTCTATTTCTCGTTCTGGGGTATGATTGGCCAACAGCACATGAGAACAGCTTTCAGCCTGACCTGGAAGTGACTATAGGGGAAGTGAATTCAGACTTCTTTACCAAAGAAGGCCATTGAAAGGTGACCACACAAGTCGGGGGTCAGTGATGTCTGAGAAACGAATTTAGAGAAGAAAAATAGAAAACTTGCTGTTGAAAGCCTCTAGTCCAGTGATCAGCAAAAGAGGATGGAATAGATCTTAGGGGTGCAAGGAGAGTTGAACGATGCCTCTCTGGAGAACCCCAACTTTAGAACCCAGGTAGAAGGAAATGACTTACCCCAGGTCCCACGGCTAGGTAAGTAAGAGTCAGGCCTCAGAGTGTCTCCTCAAGGGAGTTGCTTGCTCTTTGGAAGCCGGCCTGGGGCCGGAGGCTCCCACCTGAAGCCGCAGGAAACAACTTTCTGCAGGTTAGGCTCTCCGAACGGAACGCTCCAGCGTATCTGAATTCCCAGCCTGGGTGCCTTCCACTGTATGGTCGCCACATCGCCAATGGCTGTGTTCTGCTCAGGCATCCCCTGGACAGCTTCCCAGACCAGCCCCCCCCCCCCATTTCCCCTCTATTTCTACCACCTCCTCCTCAATTCTGATCATTCTTATGCACGCTTTTCGAGCCCTCCGCAGTTACCTGCACACAATGGCTCATTTGATTAGTAGACACAATTCCTCCTCCATCTGATCGTAAAGCAAACAGTGCCCCCCCCCCCCCCCCCGGCCAGGTAATGCTTTGTGTCTCACAACGTGTAGCTGGCAGCAGAGCTGCTCCACAGGGTGAGGGCTTGCTGATCTGCTGTGTGGCGGGGGTGGGGGTGGGGGGGAAGATCCGTCTTTAGGTAGGGTTTACCTGAAGGTGGACCAATAGCAGCCATGTTCGGAAGCAGATTCTGTGGGTTCCTGTTATCAACAGACCTGCAGGTGACCCCAGCTGCAGGTCTCCATGGCAACACCTCTGTAAGTGTGATGATAGTCCGTCAACTCACAGGGCTTCCCAGAGAAGGGCACAAAGCCTGACTCTCTGCCCCAGCCTCAAAGGACCGCCCCTTCTCCCTCTGTCCATCCTGGGCTATTCGAAGATTTTATTAGTGGTAGTAGTAGTATTTATATTCTTTTATGTTCTTAACATGTAGCACCCCAGAGGGGAAATCTAGAAGATGAATAATCCCCTATAAAAAATAAGAATTAACTTGGTTTTCCATGTTGCCAGGTGCCCAGCATGTATCGGAACTGGCTGTGCTTGGTGTAAACGTGACAGAAAATGCATCCACCCCTTCGCATCCTGCGACCCTTCAGATTATGAGAGGAATCAGGTAAAGTGACATTTGAGCTATTACGAGGTTTTTCAGAAGCAGGTGCCAGTGCGCACCTAGCCCCACCCCTTCCTGTGCGTCTCACTCTGATGCTGAAGGGATGTTCTCCAATGCAGGAGCTCTGCCACGTCACTGTGGAGAAACCACCCACGGCCCCGGGAGGAGGAAGAGTCAAGGAGAGTAAGAGTAACAGAACCGACCACTCTTCGCAGGTCAGCTTCGACTTCTGTGTTAATAATGGGGGGAAAGAAAATCCCCTTTGATTTTGATGATAACAACTGCTACTTTGGGTTTCTTTTTTTTAAAAAAAAAAAAAATCTCCATTTTACTTACAACCCAGATTCCTTCCACAACCTTTTCTTTGAGGGGGTTCATTTTTAACCAAGTTTCACATAATTGGCTCAATACATCAAAGACTTCACACGCACATAAAAGAAATTAAAACTTTGTAATTATGAAAAATGATGCTGTTCCGGTAGAAGCAGGATTGCAAAGGTGACTTTGTGGCTCACTGGGGGAAAGTACAGCTCACAGCTGAGGCAGCCTCAGTCCAAACAAGATAATACGGTTATACTTGCGACTGGGGCTGTGTTGTGAGGACGGGATCTAGGCAAAATATGCAAACTGGCCTGGCTTAGCTTTCTTTCACTTTGTAGAGCTGATCAAACCCGTCATTAGTAATGCCAAGATAGGGTGGCTGCAGAACGTGTCTAAGAGAGACACTCTTTTCAAAAGTGCTGGGGGGTTTTCCTATGCAAATTTCCCGGAATCTCCTTTTGCTTTCTTCCTAGTTCCAGTTAATCACCCAGCTCAACATACCTGTCATGTGTGACAGGCAAGGCTGTGAGCGTGTGAATAGTTGTGAGCAGGACACAGGTGACTGTTGAGAACACAGCTCAGGGCTGGCTACCTTCAGCTGACAGAAGTTCATTAAGTGTTTACCTGTGGTGACACACACACACACACACACACACACACACACACGTGCGCGCTCGCACACACACAGACACACACACACACAAGGCGGACAAGTTCCCTCTCTTACTCTCGTTGGAGTCTGTCAGAAACAGACAAATTAAGAACAGTGTTGGAAGACATTCAGAAGGCCCAGCTTTCCATTTCGTGCCTAATCAGTGGCCCCGACTTAGCCATTTGCAGCTATTAAGGTCAAGTGTCAATACAAATAAGTAGCACCTTTTTAATCGTTACTGAAAAGTTGATAGTAACTTTCAGTGAATTAAGTAACGGGCGGAGGGCCTGTGAATCCAAATGGATTATGCAGTTAATTAAAGCATTAGAGAATCTTGGCGTGCCAATACCTCTGGCCTGTGAGTCTCTGAGGCTTAATTAGGTGATGGGCTGCTTCTCTGTCCTCGGTGGTTTGTAAAACTAAGTCACAAGTGACAGGAGCTCGGGTGGAGGACACAGAAGCTTTTTTGTCTTTTAATTACACTCAGTGGTGGTCTTCTCAGTTTTGGCAAACTACGTGGAACATCAAACTTACCGTCTTGGCCATTTTGAGTGTGCCTTTCTGTAGTGGGAGTTTGCCCTCACTTTTCTGGTGCACCCTATCACCAGAATCCTTTACATCCTGCTGAACTGAAACTCGACACTCATTCAATAACTCCCCTCCTCCATCTCCTTCCTCCCCCCTCCCCAGGCTCCTGGACCTTCTATTCTACCTTCTGTCTATGAGACATAACTTATCGTGGGCCCCTCATGGAAGTGGATTCAAGTGGTTTCTCTCTTGTAACTGGCCTGCTTCACCTCTCATTGTGCCCATGTAGTAGCATGGATTGGACTTTCTTTCCTTTCTAAGGGTGAATACAATTCTAGTATATGTATGTGACATTTTATTTATACATTCTTCCATCCACGGGCTCTTGGTTTGCTTCCCCAACTTAGGAAATCTGACACAGATGGTTGGAGGCATAGGTGTACGGCTGCCTCTTTCGAGCCACCGGGTTTCATTCTTTGGTTCAGCAGCAAAAGTTAAGACTCCTGGGTCATGCTGTAATTCTTTTTTTATTTTATTTTTTCTAAAGAACGACCATGCTGTTTTCCATGGTAGTTTCACTAGCCGAAAGGTCCACTAATAGCACTCAGGGGTTTCTGTTTCTCGAGGCCTCCCCAACACTTACCTTTTTTTGTGTTTTTTTTTTTGTGTTTGGTCATTACCAGACTCGCAGATGTGAGGTGAGATTTGAGTGACTTTGGCTTTCTTCTTCTTGCAGTCGGTGACACCTACACCTTTTTCCTTTGCTTGCTTGATTGCTTGCTAGTTGGTGCCCTCTGCTGAGCCCCTCCCCCTTCTCCGTGGTTTTGATCGGTTAACTTATTCTTTGTCCATTGGATATAAGAAGTATTTTCTAGGTTTTAGCCCTGTATCAAATATAAATATATCATTTGAAAATACTTCTCTCAGCTCTGTTTAGTACATCTGTGGGGTGTGTGCGTGCATGTGTATGTGTGTGTACGTGCGTGCGTGCGTGCGTGTGTGTGTGTGTGTGTGTGTGTGTGTGTATGCATGCATGTATAGCTGGATCTCACACCCAGGGGCTCACACATTCTTAGTGAAGCACTCTACATTAAGTTACATTGCTGGCCTCATTGTATTCTTTGATACATAGAATTTTTAATTTCACTGAAGTCCAAATGGTCTTTTTTTTTTTTCTTTTTTTTTTCTCTTGCTTTGGGGGTCAGGCGCAAGAAATCACTGCAAAACCAATGTGATGATCCCTTTCAAACATCAGATATTCTTCTTAGAGTTTTAACTCACTCGTGCATACCTTGGCCAGTTCGTGAGTCATCTTTGTCTGTGCAGTCAGGTGAAGTCCAGTCATCTTTCTGTGTCTGGATACTCAATTTTCCCAGAACCATTTCTTGAGCACCCTTTTCCTGGTCCAGTGACCATCATTTGGGCTTGCCATGTGAGGCTTTACTTCTGAGGGTTCTTTTCAGGCCCATGGCCCTGTGTGTCTGTCTTCTTGTTAGTACCACATTGTCTGAATCTTACAATTTTTCAGTCTGTTTTGAAATCAGGAAGTATGAGCTTTCTAAGGTCTTTCTTGGTTTTAAAATTTGCTTTATAAGAAAACGATCCAGGAAGTAGAAAAAGACAAGATCTCCTGAGTAAATTGGGAGCATGGGGACCTTGGGAGAGGGCTGAAGGGGGAGGGGAGAGGCAGGGAGGGGATCAGAGAAAAATGTAGAGCTCGATAAAAATTAAAAAAAAAGAAGAAAAGAAAACAATGCGTGAAACTTTGACTCAGTTTCCTCTGATCTACCACCTAGCAAAATATAGCTGAAGATCTCAGCCCTGCTAATGATGTTACAGGTCAAGGTGTAGGAGGTTTACCGCCACAGGACTTCAGGCCCCTTTCATAGCCCCATCTGCTGCCTCCTCCCTCCCGCCCACCAGCTCTTGTGCACAACCAACATCTGTATAGTCTTGTCACTTCAAGAATTTTATGTAAAAAGGATCATCTAGATGTACCCTTTGGAAGATTAGTTTCCGAAATTACATTTATCTTTATGGACGCATAAAAACATAAAGAGTGTCCGTATTAATGGGGTGCCACGTGACGCGATTACCTGGAAATTCAGCCGAGCGCTTGTGTGTTATCAAGAACGCTGCAGAGCAGTGCAGGCAGCGGCCTTTGTAAATGTCTTCAAGAGAGGAGGATGACGTAGCCGTCGCATCTTGGCTTCCTGTACAGTACCTTCCTGTGCCTTCTAAACTGTGAAACTGTGGTTTTAAAAGTAGGGACACCAAGAGAGAAGGGCGAGTCGGAAAATAATTCGGGGCCAGGTTTGCCTTGGGTGCTTCTCTTTGGATTGCCTTTCTACGTTTGGAGAAAGACATTTTATTGATACTGAAATATTTACTTTAAAGAGGTGACTCAGAGCAGGATCTCGGGTTTGGCTGTTAGGGAATGGTGCGCTGCTTGGCATTGGAGAGACGTCCTGTGCTCTGTAAAACACTGCTGTCTTTTATTGTCACAAGAATGTGAAACTTTCGGGTGTACGCTGTTGGTTTCCATGTCCGCTTCGTGTGGTGGATCCAGTGGTTCAAGCAGAGCAGCCACTGAGAGCTTTGCTTGAATGCATCTGTGCACATCGCCCGCCCAGGCATCAAATGCTTCCTGCTGGTCGGGCACTGGGAAGGGAACAGGTGCCATCTGAGGCTGAGCTGGAGACTATGATTCCTACAGGAAGTTAGGACGCATCTGTTAGATGTTGTCATAGTGACTACATGCATACCACGTGTGGTACACAAATGAGTCAAGTCCCTCTCTGGCCATGAGTCCTAAGAATTTTATCCATGAGCACATACATAGCAATACATGATTTAAATATCTGTGTATAAATAGATGTACATATACATAACTATACATATAGATATATGCATGTGTGTGCATGTGTATATGTATATATACATATACATATATAGGACAGAACTGAAAGTACAGAAACTCAAATCCTGGCTATGCCCGGGGTCTCAGGCCTTCCTGTTTATCTAAGCCCAATGCCTGGAGATTAAACACAATCAATGTGGTTGGTTAAGTCTCTGATGGATGGATGGGCTGATTGATGGTAATGACATTTCAGCCACCTTAGAGGGTCAAGAAACATCTAGACAAATTACGACAGAGGAGTGAGTGTCTATATGAAGGAACCACCCTAAGTGAAAGATTCAGGAACTCCTCAGTCATTCAGTTTGTCTATACAGAAGAAGCAGGGAAGAAATAATAGCATGCAGGGGAAAATGAGCTGGGGCCTGTATATGGTGGAGTGTATGGCCCAGACCTTTGGGGGCTTTGTCTTCTTTGGTGGCAATGAAGCACCAATCACTACATCTATTTTAATGCCTGGATTTGATCATCTGAGAATGCGGTGCTCGTAGACAAGGATTCCTGGTTCAAACCCAGGATGGTTGCCCTCACCTTCTCATGATCCTAGGCTTAACTTGATCCAGAGTACCCTGACCCCGAAACAGGAGCCATCATTTGTTGAGGCCTGAACCAAGGAAAAGCAGGAGCCAAATTGGGAAGGAAGCCCCAAATCTCATCTGGCCTAGAATGAGGACAATGATTTGCCATACAAGCCAATCCTAACCTCTCTCTCCTGAAACCAAAAGACTGTTGGTCCTGGCACCCGAGTGGGTGGCTGCCTTTCCTTTCATTTCCTGACTGTCTTTTATCTGGTCCTCTCACCTGTTGAGAGCAGGTGTGGCTGCCCTTCCTGCTCTCAGGGAAGGCTGTCATGATCTGTGTTGTGATATACATGATTTCTGGTCATAGATTTTTGTTTTGTTTTTTGTTGTTGACATTGTTGTTGTTGGTTTGGTTTGGTTTGGGGTTGTTTGTTTTGATTTTGTTTTATCCCAGACAGGGTCTCACTATACAGTTCTGACTGTTACTATGTGGACTAGGAACTCACTGTGTAGTGTAATTGGAATTTTCTTTGGACCATCAACCAGCTCCCAAACAAAGACACAGAGACTTATTATTATGAATGCGTGGCCTTATCTTACGCATGTCTCATAACTCTTTTAACTTAATTTAACCTGTTTCTATTCATCTATATTTTTCCTCAGGGCGGTTTACCTTTCTTTCACCCTCTATGTCCTACCTTCCTGGTTCCTTCATGTCTGGCTGTCTGGTCCTGGCATCTCTTTTTCTTTCTTCTTCCCTATCCTCCCTCCCCACAACCTAAATTCCTCCTCCTATTTACTCTCCCTGCCTGGAAGTCCCGCCTACATGTCCTTCTTCACTATTGGCCATTCAGCTTTTTATTAGACCAATCGGGTGCCTTAGGCAGGCAAGGTAAAACAGCAACACATCTTTACACAGTTAAACAAATATTCTGCAACAGCATAGAATAAGCTGGCCTCAGACTCACAGAGATCCACCTGCCTCTGCTTCTAGAGGATTAAAGGTGGCGCCTTGCCTCTGTGATCATCTTTATTTTTTCTCACTACATGCTTGTTATCAGAGGGCATAAATCAACCATGCCCATCTCTGTCCCCTGTTCTTCAGAAGTTTATGTTCACCTCCTTTGCTTTTTTTGCTGATCCTCCTCTCTTCTTCCATGGCTTTTGAATGTGTGCTTTAATTTCTCACAGGTGATATCAAAGGAACCCTTTCCAGAACCTTGCCTTCAGAAGGAAAATTAAATTTAACATAGACTTTTTTTTAGTAGCTTCTATGGACCTAACACTGTTCTGCATTAATTCCATTCAGAGGGTTGTTTGTTGAGCAACAGCTGTGTGTTGGGCGGGCCCAAGACAGACCCACAAGGAACTTGAACTGTCAAACTCAGAATGTTTTGGAGTGAGGAAGTGAGATTCTTTGTCATAAAAGAGTTGAATATACGTAACAGAAAAAGCAACTAGAAAGAATGCCGGAGGGGGGACTAAGTAGAGCCGTGACAGCTAATTGTCATCGGGACCTTGCTATGTCCCAAATTCAGTGTTTGCTTATTTAAAAGCTTCACAGTACCACATTTTACAGGCATAGGCATTTTGTCTCAAAACCAAAATGTAGACAAGAAATTTGAACCCAGGTATCTGATTCGAGAGTTTGCAGTTTTTAACCACATAATGTTGATGCAGAGAGCCTCTCTGAAAGGGAAGAACCTCTTCAAGATAATTCGGGCTTCTCTCGGGATTAGACTGTCAACACTCTTGTCCCATCTGTGCCCAGGCCTAAGGGAGCTTATTCTCATGGAAGATGGAGGAAGAGAGGAGCAGCTGAAGGTGAGGTCTAAGAGAAAACAGCGAGCCCCAGGAAAGGTCAGACATCTTCCCAAAGACAAGGAGAGCAGGCAAGGCCCCAGATGGACCAGGGTGACCCCAAGGAGAGTGGATCAACAAGAATCCCATGTTCAGTCTTTGCAGAGGGCGTGTTAAAAGCAGGGTTAAGAAAACTGTCCTCTCTGGCCTCTGGTCACTCACTCAGGCCAGTTCTTTGTGGTGACATTCAGGTTCAATGGCCAAGGGTAATTCAGGAATGGCCTTGGCAGCTCCACCCTGGGCTGTGTCAGCCACATCTCACGAGTTAGTCCCCAGATCACAGAAGCAAGTCTTCGTCTCACGGAACAGAGCACAGGTTCATTACTCTTCTTTGGAAGTTTCCCATCTACGTCCTGAGACTTTGCTGGCCTTTGGCAGTTCCAGAACCTACTAGAAGTTACATCCCAAGTTCCCTGGAACCTGTGCTGTGCCGTCTATGAAGGGGGATTTCCTTGGGGGGGCTGAGCATCAAATACATCGCCTTGTTCATTGAACTCTCCCATTATTCTTTGACTGAATTGTACTCTGCTCCTTTCTTTCCACGTCTCATTCCCTTTCACACTTTCCCACCTCCACCGCTGGTCCCCTCTCTGCTCACTTTATACATATTATTAATATATTACATCTCTCCTCTTCTCAGTCATTAATGAAGATGTTAAATAATTCTAAACCAAATACTCGCCCACCGGGCCCAACAGGACACTTTCCTTTAATTAGTTGTATTACCTTTCATCCCTCTTATGTCCTTTGACTTTGGGTTTCCTGCTGATTTTGAATCCATGTGACTTTTTATCCCGACCTGTTTGAACGAATTTCATGAGTGCAAATCTGAGGGATGTTTTACCAAGTGTTGATTCAGGTGCAGACCTACAGAGAGAGCTTCACTATATTCAGATTTTCTTCCCCTAACAGATTAATAGAGTGCAGCTTGTTCTTAATAAACTGCACCTTCCTAATGCACCTCTTTCTGATAGTCTTTCACCCGTGGTGATACCTTCTCCACTAATGTCATGGGAATTTGAGCTGAGCTGGTGTCAGACTTCACAAAAGGTGCCTTTGCCACCAGAGTTCATCCTCTCAGACTCTTTAAAGGGGAACTGTTGAGGACAGGTTAGACACTTTTCCAACAGCTCAGTTGGAAGATAAAAATAAGCAGTCATTCCATAAACCACCTAATTAAGTAACTTTCATTGTGCTTTCTTAATGCAAAACAATGAGAAACCTGAGCTTATTTTTTTGTACAAAATAATTTAAAATTTACCATCACTTAAAAACAACCCATTTGCAAAGTTGAACTAACAGGAAGCAGACCATTCTGAAGTTAATTGGTAAAGGGTGGTAGGCTGGGGTGGTTCCAATCGTCAGGGTCTTGATGTGGTGTATGAAACCTTGGATTATGGAAGGAGCCTTGCTGTAGAGCTACAAGAAGTCCTGGCTGTATCCAGCCCAATTATGGTTTTCAACCAACCCTTCCAACCCTCTGCGTGAGTCTGAGAACTGGTTACCTCATGCCAGGTTGTGGATTACCTTTAGAGTACACAATCAGATCTAAAGTACGGAGAGTGAACACGTGGTGGGAAAGATTGTCCTTTGCCTTTTGTCTTCATTGTAGTTTTAAAGTTATCAACAAATATAAAAAGTATTTCTGTGAAATGTTGCAGCCATGAAATATAGCTTATAGCTGCTCTTTTTTTTTTTAATTTAAAAGAAAAACATTTTCGTATGTCTTTTCATTATCTAGGAGTGAGGTCATCTTGGGAGCTTTTTAGCTTTCTAACTAAGATTAAGAAAAGTTCTCCAGGCAAACAAATGAGCTAATCTGACCCTCTTTGGAAGCAAACTGTGAGCATCTGCTTCCACAAGATAGGCCAGGCCTGGACACAGTCCTAAATGACCAATGGAAACTTTCTCTAAACAATAACATTTTTCAAATAAGCTCCTTCTGCAGTATAGGAAGGCTGTATCTACTCAGGAGGAAATAAGAAGTTAAGATGACTTCATCCTCCGAAGCTGTTTCTAGAGCCATGAAAAGAGCAGAATGCAATTGTCTTGTTTCAAAGAAAAATATTCTGTAGCTATAAGGCTCTCATTCTCTTCCACTCTGAACACAGAAGTGGCATGTGCCTAGCATGTTTTCCGTTTTCGCTCCAGCAGACAGCCGCAGTATAAGTGCAAGAGGCACTGAGAAAAAGGGTTGACTTGGATGTCCGTGGAGGGCTTACACAGTGGAAGAAAGCTATGAACTGGGAGCATAGCTCAATGGGCAAAGCACAGGGACCGTAAGCATGAGGACCCAAGTTCATGTCCCCTAAACCCATGAAAAGTTGAGTACGTAGCGCTGACCTGTAATCCCAGCACTCCCAATGCGAGATGGGAGGCAGAGTCAGGAGAGGCCCGAGAAGCGTGTACAGAAGCATCAAAGTGGAACGTGAGCACCAGCACCCAAGGAGGAAGTTTTCCAACCTGTAAGACACACACATACACACACACATACACCTGCATGCACAGTTTAAAAAGATTAAACACACACGCACGTGTATTTACATCTCTAAAAAGATAGTGGTCTGTTAGAGCAAGGGGTATAAATTGTCTCTGCAGCAATGGTTCTCAACTTCCCTTAAGGCTGTGACCCTTTAATGCAGTTCCTCATGTTGTGGTGACCCCCCAACCATAAAATTATTTCCATTGCTGCTTCATAAGTGTGACTTTGCTGCTGTTATGAATCATAACGTAAATAGTGTTAGGCAACCCCCGTGAGTCTTTCAACCCCCAACGAGGTTGTGACCGACAGATTGAGCACCACTGCTCCACCAAGAAGCAGGCGGTGTCTGTTTCAGGCTGTGCAGGCTACACAGTCTCTAGTGTAGCTATTCAGTTATGCAGAAGCAGCTGGAGAAGGCACACATACAATCTTCTGGATAATGAAATGGGAGCCTCATGTGCTTTTGTATGTTTGAAATTCTGTTCTCCTTTTGACATCCTCCCACCCGCCCATGGGGCATCCGAAAACAACAGACCCTAGGCTGTAGTTTGCTGCCTCTTGATATAGCCACCCCCCCACATACTCCAAGTCTGTTCTCATTTAGCCCCGCCCTTAGGACCCTATAGATCTCTAGTAAGTACTTGATCATTTGATTGTCGCCTACAAAGCCACACCGTAAGCCTTCTTATACAACACACACTTGACATTTGTAAGGGATTTATCTTGAAGTCGTTGCTAATCCCCCCATCCCAAGGACCCCTCTAGCAGATAATTTCCCCCCATAAAACGCAGTCAAGTATCACAGAATAATTAGAGTGACCCTTTCGGGCTCCTGGTGACTCGATAAATACAGGGCTAAAGTCCTTTTTAAAGTGATTAGAATAAAGTCTGCTGCAGAAATCAATTCCCTGCCACGTTACATCATCACTGTGGTGACATTAATGATGGATTTACCATAATCTGCCAAATCAATGCGTAGCGATAATGAGTGATGACTGTTGGGACATATAGCACCCGTGTTTGCCAAGGGACCAGAGGAAGATGATGTTCGTTTCAGTGGGATCCTCAGTGCAGCCAACCAGCAGGGCTGTTCTAAGGGGCCTTAGAGTTCACAGCAGTCAGCCACTGCCAGCGGGGCCGGGGGGGGGGGTAGGAAGAGGGGAATCAGGCAGGTGCTAACTATCACAGAAGCTGGACCAATGACTCAGTGTCTTCCTGATGGACTTTAGGCTATCAAATGGCTGTTCTCAGCATTTGCGCTCTGGCTCAGTATGACATGATGATGTTTCTCCAGACTTCCAGTTTCAAACATGAAGAGCGTGACCATAAAATTTAGGCATGCCAAGGTCCACTATACTTTGTATTGGCCGGAATCTCAGAAATGGAGAGGATCTGTAGAAGAACAAGTGATCAGAAGGAAAGACGGTAGCACGTGCTGTAGGAGGCAACTGGATTGTTTGGTCTTTTTTTTTTTTTTTTTTTTTTTTTTTTTTTGGTTTTTCGAGACAGGGTTTCTCTGCAGCTTTAGAGCCTGTCCTGGAGCTAGCTCTTGTAGACCAGGCTGGTCTCGAACTCACAGAGATCCGCCTGTCTCTGCCTCCCGAGTGCTGGGATTAAAGGCGTGCGCCACCACCGCCCGGCTTGGTCTTGAACAGTGAAAATGGAGCCCAGAAGGGATGGCTCGGTGGTTCAGGGTACGTCTTGTGCTTGCAGAGGATCCGAGTTCAGTTCCCGGTCCCAACGTCAGGTGTCTCACAACAACCGGTAACCATAGCTCCAGGCAACCCAACATACCCTTCTGGCCTCCGAAGCACCCCGTCACACATGCATAGAAATTAGAATAAATGTTTAGAAAGGAAAAGGGCAAGTGATTCCTGCCTTCTTTGGGGTTTGCAGGGGAAATTAATGAGACCTTGCAAATGGAAAAATGAGGAGACACAGACCTGGATGAGAGGGAAGTTGGGTGTTGGGTGTCTCCGTGGCACTCGGTCCTGGTTATCGGCCAGAGAAAGCAAGAGAGTGCGTGGGTCAGCAGAATGTAGTAACTGCCGGTCACAGAGTACATACATAGTTGTTCACAATGGTTCAGGTACCTAACTTTTTAATACTGAGTGGCTCAGCTGGCAGTCACTTCAGACACACTTAAGACAGACGACCCCACCACCACCACCACCACAGTCTATTTGAAACAAACAGAAAAGAGAAACTCCTTTCTAGGGAGTTAAATTTATCCGGATCAACATTTGTATCATCTGAACGATGAGTCCTGGGCTGGCTGACCTCCATCGGGATGGCACCTTTACCTTCTCCGCACTTCGTTCAAACACCGGGAGCCTCAGGACAGGGTAATGGCAGGGAGCTCTTCCTCAACTCGAGCGACGTGGCGTGACAGCTCACTCCTCGGGTAGAGTACCGGGGCTCGTCAGCTGCGGTGAACACAGACTAATTGGTTTCACCTCATGCTGTCACATGTTGAGAGACATGAATCTTCAGCCCTCTTCCTTGAATTCATTGATTTCATTAAACACTATCTGCGTGTGTTTGCAAAACGTAATTTCCCAGTGAGCTCTTCGAACCATCGCACATCAACAGATTTTATTTATTTATTTATGTATTTATTTGTGCGGGGGGGGGAGGGGCTGGTGCCATTTTGTAGCTTTGATCTGTTGTTTCATCTTTTGTTTCCAATAGGTCTTCTACATTAAGGCCATTGAGCCACAGAAAATATCGACCTTAGGGAAAAGTAGCGTGATAGTTACTGGAGCAAACTTCACCCAAGCGTCGGATATCACCATGATCTTGAAAGGAACCAGTACATGTGACAAGGACGTGTGAGTTGAAACACTAATAACGGACCTTCGGTCGAGTTAAAACCCATGCCAAGGCAACAACAGTAGACTTTGGTGCTTTCCGCCGTGAGACGATAGTTTGAAGTATTTTATATAGAATATTTATAATAAGTCAAATGTTTTTAACGATTCCTCAGAGGTTCAGGTGGGAGACCCTGCCCTGTGTCCCTTCTCCTTCCCACCCCAAATCTCAGTCCACAGTAACTTCAGGGTGTTGACAGTGGGAGCCTTGATTGATTTACAAAGCGAGGTCAGCTATATATTGAAAGGAGCTAACTTATAAACATAGGCGTGGGTCTTGGAAACGGATGGAGAGTTGTGGAGCCACTCTGTGTGCTACCTGGAATTGGAGAAAATGAAAGTAGAAATGTTGTTCATTGTACCTTTCTTCTTTTGACTGGCCTGGTCTTCACTTCAAATATTTAAATTCCTGGGCCATATATTAATAGTAAAAAAAAAATACCCCAAATGAATACCAGGTGAATGTGCCCCTTAAAGATAAGATACCTGATTTCTTTTCATCCTAACAATGAAAAAATATTCGGTTTTTCATAAACATCCTTAGGGGAAATATAACACCTTCCCCAGGGAGATAATACTAACATCATGTAATAATAACACCGTGACAGATAGCTTTAGTTTTCTGCTTATTAACTTTTATACGTTTGGGCTAATTTAAAGTTTAAAAAAAAATGTTGCAGTCTACATGAACCATAATATTTTCGTCATGGAAATGCATTTAAGACAATCCGCTGAGGCGTGATGTTTTGGTGTTTTTAACTACCCAAACAGATTTGTACAGCACTCTCATCCGGTGCGCTTATTTAGTGAACTTTCTGTTCAAACACACTGGCTGCACATCACAGGCCCCTCCCATTCCTGCAGCAAATCTGGGATACCCGTGGTCTTGATGGGGAAAGGTGCCCATCATTGGCTTTCCTCTGTACCAGAGCGAATCAGCACGCATTAAAGCCCGTATCTGTGCAATGTAGGTATCTGATGTGTGCCATTTATCCTGGCTAAATACCTTATTGCAAAAATCTTTCATTTTTGTGCGGCAAAATCTGTGACGTTAGACACCTGTGCGCTCAATGAAGGCAATCAGCCTCGCTGCAAAAGAAGTAGTTTCTGGAGCGTTACCCTGTTTCTGGCTCTTTATGCCCTCATTTCCATTCTGAATGCATCTTGAGATGCCACAGTTATTAAATTAAATGACGAAGAGACCTTTCTGTGTGTAGTGTTCCACTCACCACATCTGCATGGAGACCCCAAGTTCCCAAGCCGTGGCTGCAATAACCCAGTTAATCTCATGCCTGAGCCCATGATGACCCCCAAACTCTTTTAAGACGGACTTCTTAAGTGAATAACTATTTTAATGGGGAGGAAGATAAGTGTAGTGATTGAATGGTCTCTATCCCCACCTTGTGCCTTTTGAAATTTATAAGCAGGTTTGTGTTTCATGATTTGAGGATGAATTTTATTAAATTATTTATTAAAACGTTACTTTAAATAAATGTAAACCTTAAAATTCATACATCTGGGGCAAGGTACACACAGACAGACTCCGGTGTCTTTCACATTTTCTTTCTTCAAAGGTGTGGTCTTAGCATTAAGGTTAATATTCATGCACATAATATCCTTCCAGTCGTAAAAGCAGATTCTCCCGTAGCATCATTAAGCCAAACAGGTGGCAAACACAACTCAGCCCGAACGTGTGCTTTAGAAAGTCATAGACACAAGGGTCACTGCAGGTAGCAGAGGGACATCCTGGACAGCTTTGGTTTGACTGTTGAGGGGCATCAGCCCCAGGTCCAGTAGCTCCTGTGGGGTGCCAGCCCCATGCCCATTGATTCTGAGACTTTGGGGTTCCTGAATCAGGCCCTCTACTCTCTGAAGGGCAGAACTGCCAGGTCTGCCTGGGGTCCCACCCCGTGGAACTACTTCTTAAAAAAAAAAAGGTTCTAATTATGGAAATATCAGCACATATAAAAAAGATGCATATAAGTAAGTCTCTTTACAAAGTCGAAAATGGTGGACCTTCTTCCAATTGTTCATCTTTTTCTCATGGGAGTGGGGCAGAGGGCATAGTGGCTGGAAAATCTTAAAAGCAGATCCCAACACCATGTCACTTCATGGATCCTTCAGTATATCTCCAACAAGAGCAGTACCATGCTGCTTCTTGAAGTCAGCCATAATTTCTTAAATTAGTATAATGCCTCTCCTTGCCCTGGTTCATTAAAACTTCTGAGGGCAAAGGTAAGAGTTCTCCTTCATTTCCCACTTCTGAAAGGAACGCAGATCAAAAGCAGACAGGCATAGCAGAAGGAGGAGCCCAGCCTGAGAGAGCCGTACCCAACAGGTAGCCCTTGCTTATGCTGCCACTTGCAACTGTTCTGATAGTTCAAGGCCATCTTCAAGCGAAGTTCATAGGTTGTCACCTTAAGCAGCCAATGTGCTAAGTGTCTGTGTCCTGACTCCTTTCTAGGATCCGGGTTAGTCACGTGCTAAATGACACCCATATGAAATTCTCACTTCCGTCGAGCCGGAAAGAGATGAAAGACGTCTGTATTCAGTTCGACGGCGGGAACTGCTCTTCGGCGGGGGCTTTGTCCTACATTGCTCTGCCGCACTGTTCCCTGATAGTCCCTGCCACCACCTGGATCAGGTACTGTCAGGACCCACAGAGGGCTTCTCTTCTTCAGGAGGAAGGTCGTGGGCGTGTGCATAGGATCGTGAGCATCACACACATCCACCCAGCCATGGTAGCTGCACCTAAATCTCCCGGTCCCTCCAGGTCCAAGTGCTCGCCACCTGACAGTCTGGTTGTCATGCTGTCTCGTAAGCACCGTGAGCACAGCCTGTTTGTATTTCACCTTGGTTACCCAGCAACTCACAGCTCAGACGTTTTCTTTGACCACAGTGACTGTTCTTAGCCCAGGCGGCTACTGTGCCCTTCTGTACCAGGTGCCTCTCCTGCTCGTGACACAGGGCTCTTATCCTCGCAGCTTTTCTTTTTCAAAGGTTTGGAGTCAACGGTTTTGAATGCTTTGGGAGAAACATTGAGGCCTGCAAGCAGCCTCTACATTCCGAAGATCCTCCTTGAGAGACAGAAATTCCAAAACAAACTGTTCAGATAAATCCAATATATTAACCACGGGGGGGGGGGGGGAGGTGTCTCTCCCTCGTCAAATTTAAATTCACATTTAGATTTTCAGAGTATAACCCCGAAGAGATTTTCTTCATCTCACACGACGTAAAGTTAATTTTCCAAGTACTCTCAAGATAAAAACGCTGACAAAGCATTGAGGGGAAAAAAAAAAAAAAAAAAAAACGAGAAGGGAAAAGAGGAAAAAAAACCCTTCATATTCTTATTTAAGAATAATGTGGGAGGTGGCTGTGTTTGCTGTTCCTTTACGGCCAAAATAAAGAGCTCAGACTGGGCAGCTTCAATAGCACAGAGAATTTCCTCTGTGTTATGGAGCTGAATGTGAGGAAGGCTAGCCCCTGCTGAGATGTGAGGAAGGCTAGCCCCTGCTGAGGCACTGTCTCTGCTATGTCTGCAGGTAGTCATCTCTCTCCGTCCCTCCATCTAAGTCTGTGCCCTAACGTTTTTTTTCAGAACACCGTGAGTCCTATCAGATTAGGGTCCCTCAGTGAGCTCACCAAACTTTCATTCTCTCTCTTACGGCCTTATCTCGGGTCAGGAGATGTAGTTTAGTGGTAAAATATTATTGCCTAGCACGTGTGAGGCCCCAGTTCAATCCTTAGCATTACCTTCCCCACCCCCCAAATCTTCTCTCTACCTACACCTCGTCCTGAGTAATCTGGGGGTCAGGGCGTCTACATGCAAACCTTTCAGTCCATTGGAGTGGTATAGGGAGGTTTGAGATTTCAAAAAACAAGACTCTTGTATGCATCCATCCCTCTGCTCTGAGACCAAGTAAAAAGTAGACCGGATGTGGTATTTACCACATAGCCATGGTGTATCTACTGACCTGATTAAATCTTACAGAAACCCAGAGAGACCAGTGGTGGTCTCTTAGGCAGGGGGTGAACCGAGGCAGGGACACAGTTCAGACAATAGACCCAACTCTCTGATAGTGGGTTCAGGATGCGTGGTTTCCACCACAATGTTTGGCTCCCTTCACACATGTCACTGTGGTCTATCGTCATGGCTGTGCTGAGCCCGTGGGTCTCAACTGCTTCTCATTTTTGAACTTTGAGCAAGAAGTAGGGGCTGCAGTCTGAAAACAGTAGACTATGCTCATGTTGGTTTTTTAGAGACTGAGGCAGGTTGTCAGGTGGCCATATGGGCCCTGCCACCTTGTGTCTGGAGGGCTCAGGACCTCTCTCTGCCCTGCATGCATTGGCCTGCTTCTGCCTATCTCCTGGATATCATCAGGAGTCCACTAGTGTTGGACCTGATACACTGAGGTTCCTGTCTGGTGACCTCTGAGAATGGCCAGAGCTGCGGACATGTTTACTTCACACCCAGTGACCACTTTGACCGTGTCTGGTAACACCTTGAGGATAGGTGAAGTCACTCCGTGTGGTTTTGCTAAGATTTATGTACCTTCCCCTTTCACTGAAACCTTGTATCTTAAACAAGAATGCAAACTTCTAATGTCTCTTACCGTAACCTGTTCCCCATCTCACTAAATAAAATGTAGTTGGGAGGTTGGAAGTTTGATGGTGAAAATCGTTAGAGCGGATCATCTTCCAGACAGATTAAACAGTAATCAAATGAGATTTTTGTTCCCTGACGTGCTCTCGAGGTGCAGCAGGTGATCTGGGCATATATGGCGAAACAGCACAAAAAAAAGAAGCTCAAATTCTATTAAAGAATTTGGGCATCTTCCCAGAATTAAAATAGGATCTGACCTGCATTTTCATATGTATGTGTCTTAAAAACAACGAGTCTGTACCAGCACCATTTAAAGACTTCTAAAATTATCTTGCAATTGCAATTGAAATTAGTTAATTGTCTTCCAAATATTACTAAGCGTAACATGAATTGTGAATCATTTGATAGTTTTGGTAAGTATAAACTGCCCATGGCTTACCATCGTCTTTTCATTTCTTGCAGCGGTGGGCAAAATATAACCATCATCGGCAGGAATTTTGACGTCATTGACAACCTGATCATTTCACACGAGCTGAAGGGAAACATGAATGTAAGTGGAAGAATCATCTTCGCTCACAATTTTGTTTTCCTGTCACTAAGCTGCGTACGTGGGGGGGGGGGGATATATTTCATCTCTGTGACTTTGGCATTCTAATCTTCTGCTCCTTTATGATATGCACTGTCTGTCCTGTGACAGAAAGCCTTCATTCTTGGAGTTAATTGGGGTTGCCACACAGGAGGAACCAGAAACGAATTTCATCTGATGAGGCCTGTTACGGTCCCCCTGTGTGAGATTCGTGGCGAGCCATTTAATGAGATAATGCTTTTGCATATGTGGGAAAGTCCTTTGTGGATGACTGAGGTGTGATGTTCAGAACCTGTGAAGACCAGGTGGTGGTGGCCCAACAGGTGGAGGTCGCTGACTTGTTGAAGTAACAAAAATACTCTTGTCATTGTCTCTTGGGTCACACGTAGATACTTTCTTTTGCCCTCGCCCATGTCCCCAAAGTAGAGGCAGACTGTGCCGAATGTCTGGTCCCTATTGGGGCTGAGTTCTCTGAGATGAGCCTTGAGAGTCTCCCAGGAGCCTATAGGTTGAAGCCATGGGTGCTGTGAGGAGCGGGTGAGGGACCGCAGCTGCACCTTGGCCCCTCTAGGTATGCTGTCACTTGTAGGTGTTTCTTGATTTCTCTTCCCTTTCCCTCCTTCTTTTCTCTAATGTGAGAGAGTGGCCTTTCTGGGCTGCTTCCTTTCAGGGACGGCAGAGCTGAGGGTGCCAAAAACTTTGTCCCGTTGGCAACCAGCGTGTGTTCAGGCCTAGAAACGGGAGGCATATCAATCCATCTTCCTTACAGCCATCTCTTTCACACATTCACTTTCTGACACACTTCCTGGCCAGTTCCCAGCCTCACAGTGTAGTGTGTCTGATTCTGGCCAGCTCCCCATGATGGGACCACATTCATTCGTGTAGTGACTCTTGATCTGAGGCACAGCCTGAGCCAATAGACATGGAGACATGTTCTCTTACCCAAAGCATGTCCCATTTACTGAGTACCTACTGTAAGCAAAACATTTTGCTGGCTGCAAGAACAAAGGGGAAATGAGCTACTTCCCCCTCCCCTGCCTTCCTGAAAGAAGATGGCAGACCTGCACTGGAACTGGACAAGCAGGGCAGGCGATGGTAAGCGCTAGGTCCTCTGATTCCTTCCAGACCAGAAAGTCCCAGAAGGTGTGATGTGTTTCCCACTGTAAGTATGAGTGGATGGAGTCGAGACAGCAAATGGAGGACTATGGGCAGGGACGCACAGGCAGGCAAAGAGGCAGGAGGAGGGTGACTGCAGGCACAGAAGACAGGTTCCTCACCAACCCTTGGCTGAAACGACCACATTTGCTTTGTTGGAACCTGGAGGCTGCGCTAGAGCAGTGATGTGGGTCGCTGAGAAACGCGCAGGGACGTGCGAGAGAGAATCATACTAAAACCATCACCCTTCATTCAGCAATTGATCCCCCGGTGCCCCTGGCTCTGTAGGCAATGGGGGAGCTCTTGAGGGTCTTTGGCAAGAAGTGATAAGTATGGGATGAGTATGGGTACCATTGTATCAGCGGTGCTTAGGGTAGTTTGGAGAGGCAGCAACTCAGAGAGGGTGCTCATGTGCAGATGATGCTCAGACATGGCTGAGACATGTCCAAGTGTGACTGAGACATCCCCAGTTCCCTGTGGAGCTCTCCGTTGGACTGCTGTCTGCAGCGAGGCTCTACTGGACTGGTGATGGGGAGGCAGGTCATTTCGACATTATTATCGAAGAGGAAGTGGGGACAGCAGCGTAGAAGAGAGAGCACCGGGGGTGGGTGAAGAAGGGATGCCTAGAATCAGCTGACAGTCTCACTTCCAGGGCTGGAAGAAAATCGGATGACCAGAGAAGGTGTCTGAGAAGTTGTTCAAAAATAGGCATTGGTCCTAGTACAAACAGGTGTGGGGGGGGGGGGCGGGGTCTTAGGAGTAAGGAGCTAGGGTTGACCCTCTTGCTGGTCCTTCTTTTAGGAAGTTGGTCAAAAGCCAGCATGGTGGTTTTGAGGCCCCTACTGAGGAAACGGGGGCTGTTGTCCAGTGGCTTTTTATCCTGTCACAGAAGGGCTAAGGCAGGGAAGAAGGCTGGAATTTAGAAGTGTGGTTAGGGAGGGTGTCCTTGCGCTGGTGTGGCCACCTCTGCCCTCTGTCCACTCGCCTTTAACTCCAGGATTAGAGAAAACAAAGGGAATGGTCCTCCCACCTGACACATCTGTCGGTCTCTTCTCCACACTGCTCTCCTTCCCTTCCTTTTTATCTTACAGTGCTAAGGATCAAACCCAGGGCCTCAAGCCTACTAGGGAAGCCCTCTACCACCGAGCCACACCCCCAACACACCCGCCAACCTCTCCTTACATTTCCTGCAGGGTTTCCCTGCCTGTACCCTTGAAAATGGCCTTGTATTTATGGGTTTTCTTTGTAAATAAACCTGTTCATAAACTGGGCCAGGCTTTCTACTTCCGCTCCTGTATCTGTGTTCATTTCTTAAGGGACCCACTGCCCTTTGGCTTTTCTTCTCTGCTATTTTTCTGTTATGCCTGAAAAGCTGCTTCCTCCTTGTGGTTAGGGACTTCTGCTAACATGGAGCCTCTGCCAGAGCTTTCTCTGCTTAGGGCCTCTCGCTGACACTCTGCAGAGGCTCCTTTGACATACAATGACTCAGCCAGGTAACGAGTAAGTTAGCAGCTGGCCTTGGCTCTCAATTCCCACCCCAAGTTTCCAGGACTCAGCCACCTTTGTGCTTTGAGCCCAAAGTGTTTCCTTTTCTGTTCATCCTGCTTCTCTTTGCAAAGCCTCCACTCTCCCATGACGTCACCTGACAGCTTTCCTGAATCCAATATCCATGACACTATGTGTTTGAGTACACTAGCATCCTGTGTGCATGCCTGTCAGACCCTAAGCGCTCTTGCAGATAGAATCTCATTCATGGGAGCCCACGTTTCGTTGAATGAGTTTCTAATCTCAGTCCATTTCACTGAGGGTTAATTTAACCCTGTGAGAGTCGCAGTGTTGCTAGCCTAGTTTTACAGAGGGAAAACCAGAAGTTTGGTTCTCCAGGTCCTTTGGTGCCTAACAGGCTCGTTCTTCTCTCTAGGTCTCTGAATATTGCACAGCAACTTCCTGCAGGTTTTTAGCCCCCAACTTAAAGAGCTCCAAAGGG
Organism: Arvicola amphibius; assembly: GCF_903992535.2. Lineage (NCBI taxonomy): Eukaryota > Metazoa > Chordata > Mammalia > Rodentia > Cricetidae > Arvicola > Arvicola amphibius. The sequence goes on along the minus strand of NC_052063.2, from coordinate 10,615,610 downwards.
CGTACAAATGTTGCCGTGAAGCTAAGAGTCCAAGATACCTACTTGGACTGTGGAACCCTGCGATACCTTGAGGACCCCAGATTTACAGGGTACCGAGTGGAGTCTGAGATCGACACAGAATTGGAAGTAAAAATTCAAGTATGTTTCTTTGTTTTTTTTCTCGGTGTGGGCTATTCCCAGTTGTGGGACGGAAAGGTGTGCGCGTTTCCACGTCTGAGTCCCTTGTCATCATCATGTTCATTGCAGAAAGAAAATGACAATTTCAACATTTCCAAGGATGACATTGATATTACTCTCTTCCACGGGGAAAACAAACAGTTTAATTGCAGTTTTGAAAATATTACCAGAAACCAAGATCTCACAACCATCCTGTGCAAGATCAAAAGCATCAAGAACGCAAACAGCATTGCCACCTCCTCGAAGAAAGTTCGCGTAAGTCACCTGGAGGTCCCACCTGTTGCCTTTATCTGCATCTCGGTAATTTCCTTTCCTAACCCTCAGGTTGGCATGGCAACATAGATCCTTAGATTTTTTTTTTCCCTCTTTACATGGGAGACAAATAAAGCTGATACTGCAAGTCCAAGAGTAATCCTACCAGAATAGCAGGCAGATCCATCCATGTGCTTGTTTGAATGCCAAAGCTTTGAACACACCATTGTCTATAATCCTAATGAGCTTTTGTGCTGGCTGGACCTTTAGACCATAGCATCTGTGAGCAGCATCCCCAGACCCACTGATGCCTGGGCTGTCGTTCTTTTTCTAAATGCAGAGGTGGCACGTCTTAGCAGAAACCCAAAGCAGAAGCCTCATGAGTACAGACAGGGTGGCACTAACTTCTGTCAGCGGCCATTAAATAAGCCGTGGTTTGCAAGTGGCTTCCTCTGCCATGCTCTCCCTTTCCTATGTGCTGGCCGTCTTTTCCCAGCTGTGACTGAGGACCCTTTGAGAAGGGAAATGCCCGGTGGTGTTGACTCTTTCCAATGGGAGAGGCTCTGCACAGTCTAGGTAAAACAAGTTCTGTGAGACGGGGCTCTGGCTTAGCGGTAGAGTGCTCGCCCACGGTGGGCAAGGCTCCAGGCTTAATCTCCAGCATTACAAAAGGAAGAAAGAACAACACTTTGCTTTGTGGTTTAAAAAAAAAAAAAAAAACTGGCTAAAAGACAAGAAAGAACCCACCGTAGTGGGAGGCAAAAATGAGTAGGTGCTCACGTCCCAGCTGTGTGGCTGAACAGCTCCTGGCCTTAGGTAAGGAATTTGACTTCCCTGCCCCTCCCTTTGTTTATCATTTTGGTAAAAGAGGTAGTATTCCATTACAAAATCAGCAACAACCGATCCCACAAGGGCCCCGCCTTCCACGCTAGTCGAGTGTGGCATACCCTTGCATCCTCAGTTTGCAGCACGGGCCCCCAAGTGCCTGTACTGGGATTCGAACCCAGCAGAGCAGAAAGCAGACAGAAACAGCTGCCTTCCGGAGCTTCCCAGTGGAGACGTGCGGTGAAGAAGCAATCTTTAGGGAGGACAGTGAGCAGGGGAGGGGAAATTGGGTAAGCCAGTGCTGTCTTTCCATCTAACCGTGGGAATGTGTGCCTGGAAGGTGACGTCAGAGTGAGGGCCTCTCCTCGGGGAGGAGGAAGAGAAGGAGTTGCTTGTGCACGGATACATGGAACAGAGGGAAGTCTGCCAGCTAGATCTGATCCACACCCAGTGGGTCAGCATGGCTGGAAATGAGAGGAGCAGTCCCAGGAGACTCGAGAGTTCACAGGGAGAGCCAGAGATTATTAGGACCTTTTAGGCATTGCCAGGGGCTTGGTGTTTGATTCTGGACATTTACTAGAGAGGTCATGAATACAGGGATGGGGTGAACTGACATCCTATACGACAGAGACTTTTGGTCCTTACCATAGCCCACCTGTAGGCCCTGTCAACATCCCATTTCAGAGATGACAGAATGAGGCATGGTACCGACTAACAAGACTCTACAAGGAGAGAAAAGCTAGACCACCAAGATGTGGTACCAGCCCAGTCATTTTCCTTGGTGATTCCTTAGGGCAGTCTGGGTCCCACGGGGCTGCTTCAGCACGTGTGTGCAGCCATGAAGAAGGAATGCAGATGTAGAGTTTTTCCCTTTTCAAGTGTAATTTCCAAGTTGTTCTTAGCCCCCTGACCCCTCACCCCGCAAAAAACAGAAAGTGGAAAAGGCCCTGAGGGATCAGCTGGTTATACTTACCAAACTGATATTCACCAAGAACGCAGCATTCAAAACCTTCCTGCCTGGAAGCCCAGGTGGGAGAGAGAGCGATGGAATCAGCCCTGTGGAGAAAGGCCAGGGCCCTTCTGCATGTGTGTTAGCCCATCTCTGCAGTGGTAAGCCTCAGGACAAAGAGGGCCAGCGCTAGAAACCTACAGACCAGTCTGGCACGCCGACAAACCCCCCACCACCCCGCGGCATCTGTATCTTGTGGGAAGTCTGTCGGGGCAGGACAGTACACCTGCTTCTGATGCGCGCCTCCCTGGGGGCTCATGGTGCCAATCTGTCCCATCAGGTCAAGCTGGGAAACCTGGAACTCTATGTGGAGCAGGAATCCGTTCCTTCCACGTGGTATTTTCTGATCGCCCTTCCCATCCTGCTGGCCATTGTCATTGTGGGTAAGTGCCCCGTTTCGGTCTGTCTGAGAACCTATTCCCCGAGGCTTCTCAGCACAGGCAGATTTTCAGCTTTTAGGAGCATTTTCGGTTTTCATTAACTATTAATGGATGAAAACCCAACTTATATTCTGGGGAGAGGGGTAAAGGGTGCACATTGAGGCCTTCCTAGCAAGTTCTTAGGGTGCGTCAGTAACAAAGAGCCGGATTACAAGATGGTACCATGTGTTTGAGGAATATACAGATGGTTCTCCAAAGTCCTGGGGACCATTTTAAAAACAAGTCCATATGGGGGCATCCAGGATTTGGTCATCTCATCCTGACTTCCCGGTCCACCCACCACCACCCCCTCTCCACCCCATGTCCCGTTTTTCCTGGGGGGAATCGGGTTTTCCAAGTGTGTCTGTGTTTCCCATTCCAACATGCTGCTCTTCCTATGGACACGGAGGTGCCACTGGATGAATCTGGCCTACCAGTGTTTTATTGGGTCCTACGGCGAGGTTGACATTTCAAAATTAGGGTAACACATTTTAAGTTGTTGTTGAAGAGGGTGAGAAGTCTGAACTGTCAGATCCCAGTTGTACCTAGCATCAGTTGTTAGAGCCTCGCCATTGCTATCGCTTGAAGACTGTGCGTGCTCCCTGGATTTTCACCATAGTCTCTGCTGCCTGGTGGGGGTCTCCATCCATCGCGCTACAGCTGGTGCGCGCAGCCCACTTCATGTGCGACCTTTTTATTCTGTTTCTTCCCCCTTCTTTCTCAAGCGATAGGCATTTCTTCTTGGTCGATTAAGTACACCTGGTGTCTTTCGGACCCTGTAGGGGCCTGGAGGCAAGGGCCAGCGTCTCCTTGGACCTTGTTCCCACTGTTTTCCTTCGCTCTTTCTGAGCATTGAGTGCGATGTTGATGACTCTGGATCATGAGACAGATTAAGGGCCGGTGCTTTCCTTGGGCAGTTCACGCTCTCATGAGGGAGGATATACTTGGGCGGTTAACTGGTTTGGGGAAATGAGTTTGCTTTTCAGATATCCTATTTTGCCTTGTCGGTGGTTATTTCAGGTATTTTTTTTAATACTCTCCACCACGTTGTCTACCTCCGTCCTGTATTTGCTATCTAAAATTTGGCTTGGCATTGTAATAAAGTCCTGGTTGACGCAGGCTTCGATGAAGAAGATGGCTTGTGTCAGTGCAGAGCTCAGCACCGGGCACCTGCTGCAGTCAAACATGCTCAGCACGCTCTCTCTCTCTCAGCCTCGCCAGATAGCTATGGCCACTTTGTGACTTCTAGAAATTTCTGGTCTCTTCCCAGACTTTGAAGAGGTCATTTTTGACCTTTTAGGTAATTTGCAGAACCTCTCAAAAAAACCACCCCGTTCTGACTCATTCTAGGGAGGATGTGTTGCCAGCAGCTACAGTAAGCGTACCCTAATCCTTCGGTCATGCCATTAGGGAGAACGTGAAACACACTTAGCCTAAGCCTGCCACCAACAGAGCCAGGAAACTCACCCTGCTGTGTGGATGCACCAGCTTCCTTTGCATGCTGAGCCAGGGTTGTTCAAAGTAGCTTCCTGGAGAGTCATGGTCCCAAATGATATTCTTAGAAAAAGGGGTTCTCTGGCCGGGCAAGTTTGGGCTTTATGGAAATGCACAGTCCTGATTATAGGAAGCACTGTTGAGGTGGTGGTAAAGTCTGGGAAAGAATTCTGTGTAGCTGCATTGAGCAACCATTGTCTGTGCTTGCTAGTAGCCATTCCTTTATGTAGTTGCTTTAAAAAGAAAATCTCTCTCTCTGTGTGTGTGTGTGTGTGTGTGTGTGTGTGTGTAGGGATGCTCAAATACTATAGCACACATGTTGGTAAAGGACAACGTGTGTGTGTGAGTGTGTGAGTGTGCGTGCATGTATTCATCCATGTGTAGGGGGTATGTCCAAATACCATAGCATACATGTAGCTGGCAGAGGGCAACTTGTGTGTTTGTGCATGTGTTTGTGTAGGAGGGACACCCAAATACCATAGCACACACGCTGGCAGAGGGCAACTTTGTAATGCTGACAGGGTTTCTTGTTTATCACTGCATACAGCAAGGTGGCTGGCCTTGGGGCTTCTGGAAAGTCTCCAGTCCCTGTCTCCCATCTTGCTGTGAGTGTCTCTGGCTCTACATGGGTTCTCATACTTGTATGGCATACACTGTACTGACCAAGCCATTTCCCTAATCCCATTTGTCTAATATCTGTTCAAAGACGAGATCCTTCTGGGATAACGCAAGAGAGTTGCCAACTGTTAGTTCTTCGGGTCGATGTGATTTCTTGATTTACTGCTTGTAATCTCTTCTCCGTCTCAGCTCTTGTGGGTAAGGCAGGCAAGCACAGAGATGCTAAGGGATTTGCTCAGGGTCACACAGGCAGTAAATGAAATGACAGAGTGGGCTATAAACCTGAGCTCCAGGATTCTTTCTGCTCACTACCCAGACTGCAGGGTTCGGAGTCTTGGCGGGGACCAAGGCAGTCAGTTAGCTGTGGGGGCTCCTGATGACTTACTTTATGTCACCCTTTCTGAACTATGCAAGTTAGGCTCCCGTAGCCAGGATGGACCTGTGCTTCAGTCCTGCATTTGCAACGCTGCTTTATTTCTCCAGAGATGTTTAGAGATGTTGAGAAAAGAACGGAACAATATAAATGGCCAGTGGCTGTGGGGAAACTCGGCTTGTTTCATTACTTTCCAGTCAGCTGGGATCTTTGGTTACAAGCGAAGGTTATTTGATTTCATTTTCACTTTAAGAGGACTGAGTGGGTTTTTTTCTTCTCTGTTATGTTTAACACCTTCCTCTTTAGAGCAACCTCTTATGGAAATGTCCCTTTAATAAAATCAAACTCTTAATTTTCCTTTGCTTTTGTGGCATTGGAGGAGGAGCCAGGGCTGGGGGCATGCCAGGCCAGCACTCTGATGCCAGGCCAGACCCCCGGCCCTACTGTAGATTTTTGCCAACTATTTTGTACTCTCCATCTTTCTCCCTCTTTCTCTTGTCTTCATTTCTGTGTCGCTCTCCCCGTCTGACGCAGCGTCTCTGTCTCCTCAGTGGCCGTGGTGGTGACCAGGCACAAGTCGAAGGAGCTGAGTAGGAAGCAGAGCCAACAGCTGGAACTGCTGGAGAGCGAGCTCCGGAAAGAGATACGTGACGGTAAACTCTGAGATTTTGTTTTCAGAAAACCAAGCCCGCTCCACTTTTGTCTTCATTCTTGCCCTTGTGTGGAGAGCGCCCCGTAATGAAGACTATTGGTGTAACAGCAGGGTATGGGCCTGGCTTTGCGTCTTATTTCAGCCCCTTCTCTGCAGCCAGCCGAGTAATTATCTATTGTTTTTTTTTTTCCTTTAATGAAAACCAAGGTCATACTCGGTGTTAGACAAAACAGCAGAGGATCTTATCCAGTGTTTGTGGAATGAAAAGGTGGCTCTTGGGGTTCTGTCTTGCAGGGTTTGCCGAGCTGCAGATGGATAAATTGGATGTGGTTGATAGTTTTGGAACCGTACCCTTCCTTGACTACAAACACTTTGCTCTGAGAACTTTCTTCCCTGAGGTAAAAGAACATTGATCATCATCCGCAGGTTGAGCCTTGAATAACAATGCAAGATCCTGCCTTAAGTTCAAGCCGAGCAGGGAAGAGGATCATTATTAATTGCATTGATTAGGGTACAAAGAAGCAACAGGCCACTGGCGATTCCTCTTTGCCTGGTAACAAAAACCCAGGACGGTCGGAGGTTTAGAGTGATAGTTTTTGCTTTATTTTTTTTACTACCAGTTTCAAACTGAATTCGTTGCTGGGAAGTGAGCTAATTCATTGAAAGATCGATCAATTGCGGGCTCGCCAATTTGTTATGTTTATCTGCCTGACTTGCACGGCTGCTCCTAGATTAGTCACTATTATTTCTCAATTGGAAACGGAAAGCGGTACCATCAAAAAGGAAGAAAGTGGACACCCAGGGAATTTGAGTTGATGGCCGGCATTTTTAGCCAGGTAGAGGTTTTATGGTCTCTTCCTGGGCAGTTTTTCTTTAGTGGATCAGTTTGTAGCTTCCTCGTTTAATGGATGCAGGTGTATGAACGGAGTTGGGAGCTGTTCTAGAGCCACGGGAAGTAGTGTGGACAGCGTGCAGTCATGCACAGTGTCCTTTGGGTTGCAGGCCTCACCCCTGTCCTGACAGACACTTCCATTCCGTCAGCCACTCACTCCTCATTCACCCTCCCAAGCCGCTGGCAAAGCACTCACTCATTCTGTCTCATGGCCCGACCTCTCTGGTGACCCCAGAGAGACCCCCGCTCCCCCGCCCTGGAACACATTAATCCCAATGACCATATTTAGATCCAGGGCGGTCAGCAAAGTCAGAAATCTCTTCGAGCCATGGAAAGAGCTTATATCACCTTGCCAGAAAGCACCTTGGCTCCGTTTGGCCAGAAGCCTAGGAACACAGGCACACACAGAAAGCAATTTCTAGCTTCTCTCCAATTCTAGCAGTGGGCACTGTGATATATAATATGTTGTCAGGAGGTTAGGACATTGCCACAAGACACCTGCTATATTGGGGGGTGGAGGGTGCGCTAAGCCTTGGGTTATAAATCAAGAAGACTAAAAAGAGGCCAGCCTTTTGACTTCTCCACCAAGAACACCAGGCACCGAGATTGGCTGTCGGCTGTCTGGTCCATTTGCCGTACCTGGGGAAAGGAGGGAAATTCAAGTGCCTGAGTCAGGCGAGGCTCACATTGATAGCCCCAGTTCCCAGCTCTCTGAGATCCCCATTAAGAATTTAAAAGCAATAAAGTAACAGAGATCTTCCAGCATCGAGATGAGTACTGTGTGGGCTTCTACAGCTAATGATTGCCCTTGAGTGCTGAATAGCGTAATCCGTGGCCTGAAAAAGAAATTCTCCTATCTTCTAAAGGCAGTAATCAGGGACAAGGCACAGTGATGAGTGTCCAGGAACACTGCTGAGTGTCTCCAAAGGAAAGAAAACCCAGCATAACACGACGTTATTTCAGGGCAAGAGAGAGTCACAAGGAGCTGAAGTGACTGATTTAACTCAGGGTTCAAGCGTAATCTTGAAAGGCAAATGGAAAGCCAGAAGTCAGCGGAGCCATTAAGAGAGAGGACCCAAGAAGTAACCACCAGGGATTTTTCCAAACTCTCTGATGGAACCCAAGTCAAAACCGAGTTCATAGTAATGAGAGGGAGGAAGGGAAAGGCCGTGCCCCAAGGCCAGGCCTCCTGCCACTCGCCTAGGCAGCAGATGAGGCCAAGTGTTAATGAGATGCTTTGCTGATTGACCTGGAGCCGAGTGCTTGGCCCTGGAGCTTGGGTGCTCCAGAGAACTTGGTTGGTCAGTTCCTTCAAGATGGCAAAGGAAGAGAAGGCCTAGATAGCTGCTCCCCCCTTCGCTGCCCTGCCTACTGATTTGTGTTTGAGACAGTTTCTCAGACAGTATGGCCTCAGATTCCCAATGTCAGGAAGAATGACCTGGCATTCTGTTCCTCCAGCAGATAGACTAACTTTTGTTCTTCTGAAAATAGAAGAGACAGGGTAAACAGAATATCTAATCTCTTGGAAGAAGGAAAGTCAAATGAAACAATGAAATGGGGAAAGGACCTTGAGGCAGGGAGCCAGGGTACTACTCCAACAGAAGGTCAAGAATGAATTATTGGGCCACTGGAGGACTCAGAAGGTAAAGGCATTTGCCACCAAGCCTGACAATAAGAATTCAGTCTCTGGGACTCATATAGAAGAGAACTCACTCCCAAGAGTTGTATGTGTATACACACACACACACACACACACACACACACAATGGCATACCTTCCCCCTCCCCTATAAGTAAATGTAATTACAAAAAGCTCTTTGAACTGTGTGGGCCTCACCCTTAGGGGTCAGCACTGGGTGGGCCTTATCTTTACAGGTCAGTTGCTTGACCAAGGTCTGACATTCCCATAATCTCCCACCACCATTTCTTTAACGAGTCCGTTCTTTTTCAAATGCAATGGAATCTTCCAAAAAAATGAGGCTGACGCGACTATTCGAAGAGGCTTCCAGAAGTCACAGGTGTTTCTGGAGCACGCAATAGTTACTCATTACATCTTGGAGTCTACACAACAGGCACAAGCCCGAGGGGGTCTTCAGATTAGCCAATAGCATCTCTGCTTTATTGAAACGGACTTGAGTATTATAACAAAAATGCACTATGCGCTTCCCTTGGATGTTACGAATAATAAACGTGTCTTCTTCCTCTCAGTCAGGTGGCTTCACACACATCTTCACTGAAGATATGCATGTAAGTCTCTCAGTTTTCATTTCTAGCCCAGTGGCTGGCTGGCTTTCTGTATCATCACCATCATTGTCATCACTGCTATTATTACTTTGAATTTTTATTGTGGATTTTTTTTTTTGGATCATGAGTTCAATATTAAATCATTCATTGTCTTGGAAAACCCACTGTAGAGCTACTTTCTTTCAACTTGTATACTATATACCAAGATATATTATCTTATGTATTCTACCGTTATATTATTATGTTGGGTTTTTTTCCCCCCTTTCAGAATAGAGATGCCAATGACAAGAACGAGAGTCTCACAGCCTTGGATGCCCTCATCTGTAATAAAAGCTTCCTAGTTACTGTCATCCATACCCTTGAAAAGCAGAAGAACTTCTCGGTAAAGGACAGGTACGTGCTAGTACTTTGGTATTTTGCTAAGCACTTAAGCAGACACATTAAAACCTAAACTCCCAACAGGTATGACAACATGTGCCTTTAATCCCAGCACACCAAAGACAGACTTTGAGACCGGCCCATGGCCCAGATCCTCTTGCATTTACGTCTCTGTGAGTCTTGAGACCGTAACAAATTATAGGCCAGCCAGGCTGTGTGGTAAGACTGTCTCGGAAACAAACAAAACCCCAAGCTACTTGTTTTATATACTATTGCTTCTTTCTTGGAGAGCTGGTTACCAAGGGCCTTGTAGGTGCTGAACAGGTGCTTCTCACTGAGCTACATCCTTAGCCCTCACGCTCCTTGCTCCCAAACCACTGCCTGAAACGTGGCCGTGCACCTTCCCAGAGCTGTTGACAGGGTGTTTACACAGCCGGGCTGTCTGCAGCTCAGATCACACCAGCCCAACACCAGTTCTGTCTCAAAGGCTCACATACGCGCACGCGCACGCGCACCCACAAACACAGCAAAACCCTGTAAAACCCTGAAAAAACCCCCAACGCCAAAAAAGAAATGAGAAAATTCTCAACCAAAAAAAAAGCAGAACTGTTATTTTTAAACTTAAAAGCACCGTAAATTTTTGGGGAAAGAGACTCACTTCTTGTTGCTAGAAGCATAGAAAATGTCCCGACGTTGAAATTGATGCGGTTTGTTTATTGTTTCATATACCCATCAAGCTAGCCTAAAAGTCACTATGCAACTGAGGGTGATTTTTCTGGTCCTCTTGTCTGTGCCTCCCTAGTGCTGAGATGGCAGGCATTGTCACATCCCATATATGCCCTGTTAGGGATCAAAACCAGGGCTTCGTGTATGAGGCAGGCACGAGCTATGTGGGTCCTTAGGCCTGGTGTGTAATTTTATGGTGTAAGGGACAGAATTGGTTGGGATCTAAACAACACGAAATGGCTCCTCAGAAGACAATTCCCTATTGCCGGCCAGACTCTATGGAAACGGGTGATGTCCCCCCACCCCCGGGTCCGGGGCTGACGGCTCGCCGCGGCTCTGTTTTGAGACAGGTGTCTGTTCGCCTCCTTCCTCACCATCGCTTTGCAAACCAAACTGGTCTACCTGACCAGCATCCTGGAGGTGCTGACCCGGGACCTGATGGAGCAGTGCAGCAACATGCAGCCCAAGCTCATGCTGAGGCGCACCGAGTCCGTGGTGGAGAAGCTCCTCACGAACTGGATGTCTGTCTGCCTCTCCGGTTTCCTCCGGGTAGGTGTCACAGGGCCCTGCAGGGTCAGAGGTAAGACAATAGGCAGCTATTTTTAGCACCCACGCTGGTGTCTTTGTGGATCGGAGTCCAGAATGCTCCTGGGTGTCAGCGTTTAATTGAACTTGATCTTGGGCCTTCCAGATTGTATGGGGGAAAAAAAATGGTGGGTTTTTGTTTTTTGTTTTGTTTTGTTTTTTGTTTTGGTTTGTGTGTTCTGTTAGCGGTCGCTATAATTCATTTAGGAATCTCTCAGGTAAGATTTTGATGTGTGAGCTCATCCTCTTACCTTTGACATTAATTGGTGTTCCTGGTCCTGCCAGCCCTTTCTGAGGCCAGGGAACATTTCAGATGCTGATGAGCACAAACATTTCTTGGGTCCTCTACAGCAGGCTTGAAATACTCATTACTTGCCAATATGCTGACAGCTAATGACGGTCCCTTCTTCCCAGGCATTCGGCATTAAAGCAAATCCCCAGTGAGCCTTCTGTCCTCAGAGTTCACTTTCTTGAAGTGACTATGGAATGTGGTTGAATTTAATTGCATCTTAAAATCTTTCAGAATGCAAACTCTATGGTTTCCATGGTTAGCAGAGTGGGCCTGGGAGCCCAGGGCTGAGTCTGCTGGCACTCAGACAGCTGCATCCCTTCCTTGGCATGTCACCTGTGACCTTGACAAAAGATGGATATTGCTGGGCTCATTTAAACACAGATGAGAACGTATATGCCGTTTTTCAGGACTGAGCAAGAGCCCCATAAATACGGGCCACTATTATAAAATATTAAAATGAAAATGCAGGTGTTCGCTGGCACTTGGTCTTTGTTCAGCTCTCCGAGGTCCTGGTATGGAAGGTTCTTACTCCTCTTTGATTTCTCTAGCCATCCGGAGTCCAGCAGAACGGCATCATTGTATATTTGCTGCTAGTTTAGAAATCTAATTAAACTCTGAAGAAGATGCACAGTTATGCCACAGGTTTTAACGGGGCTGTGTAAGTTGAGATCCATAAGCAGCACTTTAAATTAGGCTGTGCCCAGTTTAATGTTTAATGCAATCTTAGGAGTAGATGAACATTTAAAAAAAAAATTTACCGACTCCCCCCATTCCCAAGGCAATGGCCGTTTATCAAGATTAATGAAATCTGCCTTCTTTTCTGTTTACTTGGTATACATTATCTGCTCTGGGGAGGTGTCAAGTGGTTACTTTTGGGGTAAACCGCTTTTGAGTCTCACTGTGGTTGGGTGGGCCACAACTGCTGTGGAGCGCAGGTGACAGGCCCTCTCACCAGGCCCCCACGTCTTAGTCCTCAGCTGGCCCTGCTAAGTCAAAAGCCCTGGGCTGGTGTCCACCCATCTCCTCTCTGAAAACTACTTCAGGGAATCCCCGTGGCTGTTGTGTATAATCCCCAGAGGTAGCAGAAAAGAAAGCGCTGGCCCTGGGATTGGTTGGGGGGTGGGGGGTATGTTGAAAACAGAAAACTCGCTGTCTGTGGCTGTGTTCCCCAGCTCCCTAGCTGCCCACCTAGCCGGCTGCCTGAATCCCTGGGGTTAGTGCGTTCACTGTGGGCATTGTGTTGTTGTTTTGCTTGTTTGCTGGTTTGGTTTGGTTTGGTTTGGTTTGCATCTGCTGGTGTGGCTACTAGTTTGCCATCCACTCCCCGCTCGTCCTTACACCATGCTCTCAGGAATGGCTCTCAGGCGCTCCTTAAGAAAGGAGTGAAGTGTTCAGAAAGTCTGGGCTCCAAGCCCAAGCAGCCCCCTTGAGCAAAGCATTCTGGGTCAAGATTTCTTCTCTGTGCTGATTCAAGAGTGTGAGGAGCACTTGGTGGTGAGCGGGGGTGTGGCGCGGTGCCCAGGAGGAAGTGGCATCCAGCCAGGCCTGGGTAGAACTTTCACTTTCAGTAGAATTCCCTCTGGTGGATCAGGGGGCTTGGGAGTCTGACTGCCCCAGCCCTCTTGCAGCAACCATCAGATAATATCCCCTTCCAGGACTCCAGGGTCTGCTGGGGACAGCAATGACAATTGACATCTATTACAGACTACTGTTTGCTATACATGTCAGACATCAGGCTGGGAGCTTGTGTTGTCTTAATGGTCCGGAGAGAAGAGTGCCTTTTGGCCATTTTGCATATGGGGGAAATCAAGGCAGATGGCATAGATGAGATTCTGTAGGTTCAAGGTTGGCATGGGTGATGCCAGCCTCTGAGTGCCCTTTGTGAGCTGATAGCCAACTGGTCTGTCATCCAAAGAGGAGAGATTTGTCTCCAGTACGTGAGACATACCTAACCCTCATATTAGCTGATGCCAGATCTCATGGCCTGTGGTCCCCTAGGCTGATCAAACATTAGTCTCTCTAGGGAGATTTTTAAACTGCCTCTGATCCAGAGATCCGGGTTGGGAGGCATCCAGGTTGGGGAACATCCAGGTTTGGTCTGCATCCTGTGCAGCACAGGGGGACAGGCACCTAAGTTCATAAGGGGATCCTCAAAAGGTGCAGGGGTGATTAGTCAGAGTGAGAACTCTGGGCCCGAGTAGCCGTGTGACCAGATCACCATATCAGTTTCCAGGATTCTGGAAACTGTTGACGAGAGAGATTTAAGTCAGTGGCGGCTCCCTCTGCCTAGCCCAGAGGGCCTGGCTGGCTTCTGTGCCAAGCAATGTGGATGATCTGCTCCCCACACGACAGCCTTTAGTGTGCCTCTGATGTGTGCAAGGAAGGGAGAAGTAAGGCTCTTAGGTTTGTGGTCAGGACATCACCCAAGGGGGTGGAGGGAAGGCAGATAGCGGTGAGATTACAAACCCTGAAATAAAGGAAGTTTCTTGTGAGAATGAAATGCCAGGTTCCCCCCCCCCGCCCCTCCTTGGAATCTTTTGCACATTCCCCCTCTGTCCTGTAGAAAAAAAACATTCAAGGATGTATCCGTGGGGAGGAGGGGAGCAAAGGAAGGGAGGGAGTGGACTAGGTGAGGATGGCAGGAGGGGCAAGAGGAAAGCCCAGGCTTGGGGAGGGGCCTGTGCTTGCTAGAAGTAAAAAGGAAGAGACGGGGTGAGGGTAGGTGGCCCCAAAGTGGGGGAGTTCCTCCTGCACACAGGAGATCAGAGAGCGCCGGAGGGATCCAACTTTGAAAGCCGAATTAGTTGGCTGTGCAGATGAACTTGGCAACACGGGGCTCCAATTGGATCCACATAGCTACCTTTTCATCTTTCCTGAGGCACTCTGGCACCCTGGCCTGGGCACAACCCTTCTTCCTCCACCAAAAGGCCCTAATGTTCATAGATCCTGGAAACCTCATTATTAGGAGGAACCGAAACTGACCCAGGGCTGCAGGCCTCAGGAAGCAGAACACAGCCTGTTCCTGAGCTACCCAGTGTCCCTTTGAACATAAGCAGCGGCACATTTGGGCCACCAGCCCCAGACTCAGAGGAGAGTGTTCACAAGTGAAGGCTGGGGACAGGAGCCCTGGGGCCGGCCTGAGAGGACCAGGCACAGATTTGGTACAGTAAACAGAGTACTGCCCATGTGACCACAGAACTGGGCAGGAGGTGTCTGAACGTTAAGGGACAAGGGCTGGCACATGGGTAGGGCACAGGTCACAGACAGCTAAAGAGAAGGACATTTCCCTTACCCCAAACTGTTAACTCTGACAGGCCACCCGCCTCTGCAAAGGTTTAAAACATTCTTGCGTTGGTCCCTGTTGCCAACACTAACGGAAGCACTTTTTTTCTTTATGTCACTTATTTTTGGTTTGCAATTAAATAGGAATGTAAACACGGTTAAATGTCTACCTACCTCCGTGAACCTTTCTCAAGCACTTGCCTACTGATGAGCAGTCATCTGCCAGACAAGAACTAAAACATGAAACTACTGGGCTCTACAGATGCCTCCCCAGTGTTGGGGGGCTATGTGCATATACATAGTACATGTGAGGTAGCTTCCTGGATCCTGGCTTTTGCTCCTGGGCTCTAGTGGCGTGATACATATTTTCTTGGGGGTAGCATGTTGATGGTTAGGAAATACCGCCGCCTTTGACTCATGGTAGCGCCCTGGGCTTCACAGAAAAGCTAACTGTTGCTTTCTTCTCTTTTCCAAGGAGACTGTTGGCGAGCCGTTCTATTTGCTGGTGACGACCCTGAACCAGAAGATAAACAAGGGTCCCGTGGACGTGATCACTTGCAAAGCGCTGTACACCCTGAATGAAGACTGGCTGCTGTGGCAGGTTCCTGAGTTCAACACTGTGGTAGGTTCTCCTGGAGCGTCCCATCCAGACTCAGAGGCCAGGGGGTGGTGGCTGGGTCACTAAAACCGAACCAATATCCTAGACATTGGTGGCGGGAGGGCTCGTGCACCTACTTAATTAAAAGCAATGGTTGATGAAATATTAACACGTGCTCATATAATAGATTTTAATTACTTGGATTGGGGAAGAAAGCATTGTGACGATGCCTGGGGTACTCATCAATTTCCGAAGATTTTAATATCAGGATTGCTTATAGCTTTTAGCATCGTCAAAGGAAATGCAAAGTGCTCCCTGTTCAGCACTTATAATTGCAATCAGGGTTTCTCAGAGGGCTCTGCTCGGGGAAGACAATGTGTGAAGATATATTTCCACCCAGTTGAGGCCGTCTTATTTTAGGACGATAACACATGACAAATGGCACCACGTGCCCCATGCAGCATGACGCCTTGCTTTATTTCCATGGATTAGTTACAAATGTTTGGTGTCACGCACTTAATGTACTGTAATCTCATAGATATTTTTGGAGAAAATGCTGTAGATCACTCCAGGAGGATAAGGGGCCAGGCTGCCCGAGAATTTCAAACTCTGGAGAACTTCCTTTTAACCCATTCCTGCTCCACCCACCCCCAACTCTTCCCCCCACCCCCCCAAAAAGAGACAGAACTTTGGGGCGGTTGGGGAGTTTTGTGGCAGAGGCCCTGTATGGAAAATATCTCCTGCATGGCTCCAGAGCTTTCTAAGCTTTTCCATCTCGTGGACTTGGGGGAGGTCGCTGTGTTTTGGATTGATCTTTAGCTCTATGGAGATTCTAGGCTTCTTTACCATCTCATTAGTGGAGAGGGAAGAAGCAGATTCCAGTGGGATTCGGGAATTGCTCGCCGAAGAGCTAAGTCTCCTGTGGCTTTGCTCTGAGTGGCGAGTCCTGCGGTATCATTCGAGAAGAATTCATTCCCTAATTGAAGAAGGCACCATGCTGCGGTGGACCGTATCATGGTTACGTCATGTGGGGAGGGGGGCGGGGAGGAGCCAGCGGGTCAGCTGTTTCCAGTTCCCCTCATGCCATATGTAACATCCCCATTCAAGATAGCTGCGTGCGCTCAGCAGGCACGCAAGATGCGGGAAGCTGTACCGAGAGGGAACCCGTCTTAGTGTTCTGGCTTCTGTGGGTAATGGTCAGCATCTCGGAGGCAGCACAGTGGCCCTCAAACTTTGTCATGCATCACTACTGCCTGGAGAGCATCAGACCAATTGTTAGGTGACCCTAGATACAAGTCTGGGGTATGGCCTAGAATCTGCATTTTTTTAAAAAAAATTACTTTATATTTATTATTTGATTTGCCATGTGGGGGCTGGGAGCTGAGTCTAAGTCATTTGCAAGCACAGCCTTAAAAAAGAGTTCTGTCTCTTTTTTGGGGGGTGGGGGGAAGAGTTGAGGGTGGGTGGAGCACTGATCCATTTCTCCAAAGCTTTACTTATTTTCAACTGTCTGGATGTGTGCGCCTGCGTGTTGGTGTGTGCACAGGAGTATATGTAGGTCCTCAGGGAGACCAGAGGTATCCGATTCCTCCAGAGGAGCAGTCCCGGGTGGTTGTGAGCAACCCAACCAGGGTGCAGGGAACTGAACTTGGGTCCTCTGCAGGAGCAGTGCATGCCCTTAACCACAGAGCCCTTCAGCCTTAGGCCGTGCATGTTTAACTCCAGACGCTGATGGAGAACTGTTGGCACCGGGGCTAAGAGCCTGGGTTCTGGAGTCTAGCCACCGGCTAGCCAGGTGACACTGAGCGAGTCTCTCCACTTCCTGTGCCTCCTCAAGTCTCCCCCCACCCTGTCCCCAACATGTATAAAATAAAGGTTACAAGCATGCTGTCTGCCCATCTCATGGAGGTTTTACAAAGATTAAGAGAGTGTACAAACACACATGCTGCACACACATGCAGATACAAGCGAGTGCACACATACACACAGACAGATATACACGCACACATGCAGATACATGTGAATGCGCACATACACACAGACGTGCACGCGCACATGCAAACACAAAGAGGAGCTCTACCCTCCCATGGACATGATGTAAGTCACCAGGGGGTCCCTGGCTTACTCCATTGCCTCCTTTCTCACCCTGTGGTCTTTCCTGCTTCTTGGCCACCAAGCCCAAAGCATTATGTGGCCTTCAGTGGCAGCAGGGAGAGGCTAGCAAGCTGCCCTCTGTTTCTCAGAACCAGGAATTCAATCCACCTCTTCCCCATAGAAATCACCTGGTCGTGCCAGGTGAGGCTGTTAGAACAGAAAACAGCCCTCCCAGGGTTTCCCAAAGAGAAATGCTCACCAGTGAACAGAGATTTGGGGGATCCAGCAAGATTTCTTCTTGTGAAACATTACACCAGACAGGGAGGAGCCAAGAAGAGTTGGGACTGTGGTGGGGAGAGGAGGAGGGAGTCAGCTGCCCTGAAAAAAAAAAAAAAACTTTTGAGGTTGGAGTCTTTTTCCAGCGCTTTACATCTGAGCACGATCTCTCCCTTCCCGTTTGGAAACATTATTTATTTCGCAGTCAATTAAGACCACGTGTTTCTGGTTTGTTAGCACTCAACTCATCGTCAAAATGTTACATGATGTTGAAGAAATTCATGCCGACTCTTTGAGTTTCTCCCCCTTTTATAGCCTCTGGGGGAAATGCAATGGAAAATTGAATCTATGTTCTGTCCTTCTCCGATTCCTGCACGGTGGAGAGAGCGGAGCCTGGCAGAGAGAGGTGGGCCCTCTCCTGGAGACTTCACCTTTAAGGATGATTTTTCTAATGCCTTTTGTTGGACCCTTTCCAACCTCCCTTTCATGGTGGCTGATGATACCGGAAGCCAGAGAGAAGGCGCATGATCCACTCTAAGCTTGTGTGACAAAAATGTTACCAGAAGGTCAATATAAAAAATTTAAGGTTTTTCATTTCCTTTCATACAAGTTCTCCCAGCCTGAACCATTCTAAGTTTCCCCTTCTTGACGCCCTTCCTCCCGCCCTCTCAGGCTGCATTCCTGGTAGTTCGCAAAGCATCGCTTTGCTAAATTTGCCTGAGGTGGTTTATGTAATTGAAAACCAAGGTGTGGTGAACAAATTGGAGAGAGAGAGAGAGAGAGAGAGAGAGAGAGAGAGTGTGTGTGTGTGTGTGTGTGTGTAAATTCTTTCAAGGACGATCAGAAAGCTCCAAAACAGTCACATGAACAACTTGAAATAACAAAAATCAGTGCCATGGCAGGGCCTGTTGAGAAAAAGCCTATTTGGATGCACGCTCAGAAACAGCCTCACACAACAAACTATGAGTTAGGTTTCACACCTCCTAGGTTAGGATGCTTCCTCTCTGAGGTGTAGGGTGTTTTCTAGAAGATAAAACCATGCTGCCAGGTTGGGGTTTTTTTTTTGTTTTGTTTTGTTTTTTGTTTTTTTTGTATTTGAAATCATTATACTAACAAATCATTCTGAGAAGTCAGGTTTTGTTCATCATGTCTTGAGAGGATACTGCTCTGACTTGCCTAAGCAAAGGCCTGCAAAGTCACTCTGTCACGAGCACCTGGAGTCCCAGGCTGGCAACTGACAAGTCAAATGGGCTCCAACACAAGTGTATTCTCTCTCTCTCTCTCTCTCTCTCTCTCTCTCTCTCTCTCTCTCTCTCTCTCTCTGTCTGTCTGTCTGTCTCTCTCTCTGTCTCTGTCTCTCTCTCTCTCTGGTGCTTCTGGGGAGGGCTTGTCTCCACACACCACCCTAGACTTCCTTTCATATGTAGGGGTTTGGGGTAGGAGATGGCTGGACAGGCACGATGACCCGACCCGAGTTCGGGTCTCCAATTTCCACGTTAAAATGGGTCATTGAGGCACACCTGTAGCCCCAGTGCTAGGGGAGGGGGCAGGCAGTTCCTGGAGGCTTTGCTATAGCTCTGGGTTCAGCGAAGACACTGTCTCAAGAAACGAAGGCGGAGCATTGGCTCAGAAAGACTGCGTGCTGGCAGGGTGCCTCAGCAGGTAAAGGGGCTTGCTGCCAAGCCTGGCAACCTGAGTTCAGTTCTAGGCACCCACATGGTAGAAGGAAGGAGAGAGCTTGTCTCCCCAAGTCGCCCTCCACCCACTACACGTACACAGAAGTTAATAAACAAATGTAATTCAAGTTCAGAGTCATCCACAGCTACTTGAGAAGTTTCAGGCCAGAGTAGGCTACATGAGACCCCGTGTGAAAGAAAAAGAGAAGACCGCTACTCTCCACACGCCCTCACACGCCACCCGTGAGTTCAGGGTTGACAGCCAGAGTGGAGTAAGACCTATTGATCCTGTTTTCCTCCTCTGCAAAATTGAAAGCTTGCGAGGCGGCGTTGGCTGCTAAGTGCCTGGCCCTCGCCCACACTCCCGCATGTCAGGAGCGTGGCCACACAGCAGAGGGTCTGTTCCAGGAGAGTGTACCAGCTGGGAGGAAGGGACATTTGCCTCCGTTTCCAGAGGAGATGAGAAAAACCAATAACTCGTAACAGGCGTGCTGAATTAGCAGGAGGAGTTTGACTTGTAATCAAAGTTAAGCAAGAAATGGTTTTTTGAACTCTTAAACCCAGGAAATGAGCGTGCCAGTCTGCTGTATCAGAGAGATAGCATCTTGGCACCCTGGGAAAGTGCGCCGACAAACACATTATTACACTCATTCTCATATCGGTACGAAAGTCTTTAGGATTATTAGAAATTCTTGACAAAGCTCGGGGACGCGCCTGCAGGAACATTAATATGACTGTTGGGATTTGTGGAAGGTTTCCGCCAGCCGATGCCGAGTCGGCCTTCTCCCCAGTGATCACCATTCTGGGACGCCGCGTGTTGAATACAACATTCCGTATCTCACCCAACTCTGGCTATCCCCAGCAGGAGTTTCTGGGCGCTCCTTACCTCTCTCAGGCCCCTTCGGTTCCATTTAGCTTGTCCTTGCAGAAGATCCATTATCCCCGCAATTAAACAACCCACTGTCCCGATTAAGTCATTCTCTGTTCCTTCAATTACATCCCATTGTTCATTAAGTCCTGATGTTTGCACTTCAGCAATCTTGTTTTTTAATACTCCTAGCATTTGTGGAGAAACAGTGAAGTTAATTAACAATCCTTTAGCTCTTTTTTTTTTCTTTTTCCTTCTACCATAGTGCAAATCATTTCCATTCTGACTTGAGATAATGCTGAAACCATTACTAGCTTCGTAGTTAGCTCCCTGACCAAATAGTGAAACCATTTTTTATAATCGTGCTAGGTAAGTCATTCCCTAGTTGACGGCAAGCTGTGGAAGATGAAAAATTAACTTTAAATAGGTGTCTTCAATGGCGCCTCTCTTCCTAGTCTTTCTCCTCACACTTATAATCTTGGACTTAGAAAAATAATTTCATTATCTCAGCACAAAAGTACTTAATTTTCTTCTCTGTGGTTCAAATTAAGTATTCTTTCATTGTTAGAGTCTTTATTTATAGTTATACCTTTTACAAAACGGAAGCTTTCCCTTTCTGTACACATTTTATCTCCTCTGATCTTGGAAGTTAAGGAGTCAGGCCTGGCTACCGTCCAGGTGGGAGAGGTATCACAAATGGTGGTAAAAATGAAAATAATTTCCTCGGTTTGCCTTTTTGGCATTGTCATTTTCCCTTTGAAGATGGTGTTAAATGCGGCAGGACTCATCCGTCAGTCAACAGCCTCAGGCCAAATGATGCCCCTTAATCGTTTTTATGAATAAAGATTTATTGGAACACAGATCTGTGTGTTCACTTCTGTATTATGTCTGGCTGGCTCTCTGCTACAATGGCAGTGTTGACTAGCTGCACCAGAGACCATATGAATCTGAAGGCCTTAAATATTTTCTACCTGATCCTCTATGGAAAGTTTGACAGCTCTTAAGCTGACTCTTGACAGGGGAGGGAAAAGTCTAGACTCTTCCCTCTAACCTGGAAGTACTTGGCAAAGCCTTCTTGCTGTCCACAAATCTTTGCTAGCTCTGCTCCCTCCAATCTAGGACAGGCAAGTGCTCTACGTATAGAGAAACTGATCACAGAAACCAATTGGAGACCCCTGTCCTCATCACTTTGTCTTGTTCCGTGTGGAAACGGTTCTCTTCCACTCCCCTCTGCCCACTGTTACTGTGTTAGGGGAGCCGAGTCCCAGCTGTGAGCTGTCCATCCTGGCTGGGGCAAGCAGAAGGAACTGGAACTTGGTGGAAGGTGGGGGGTGGTCGAGCACAGGGGCAAGGAGACACCTGCCAAAGCCTGCTGGCTCCAGCGGAGCAAACTGCGGCTTTCTGAGTCTGGTGCAAGAAGACTTTTCTCTTGACTTTCATTTGGCCCTAAAATGAAAGCAGAAATCAATTTTATAGGTTTCCTTGAATGAGAATAATTATTGCTCAAAGACCTTTTATGACAAAGTTGCTGGTTTGTAATAAATTCCTTTATGGTTACTTTGTAGGAGTTATAAGGTGTCCTGGAAAAAATAACAGCCATATCCAGCCATTGTTAGCCAGAGATATGCCAGAGGAGCCAACCGGGTGGCATTATAGTCCTCCCCTGGGGCAATGCTCTCCCCAGGTTCAGTTTATCCCAGTCTCTAAGAAGTCTCTCTCTCTCTCTCTCTCTCTCTCTCTCTCTCTCTCTCTCTCTCTCTCTCTCTCTCTCTCTCGTCTCCTTAGTTCCTTAAGCTGGGGCGAGCCACTAGCCAAAGAAAAAATCAATTATTACCGCTATGTACTATGGGGCTGGGATCAAAGAGGAGGGATTTGGGCTCTGGCAGTCCTGCATATGAATCTGATCTCAGCCCCTTACAGGAAGTGTGACTTGGGCAAGTCACTGCCCTCCCCCCAACCTATTTGTTCATCTATGAAGGACTGGTGACAAGAAACCTACCTTTGTACATGTGTTGAAGTTAGAAAATCATGTGTGTAGCCCATCTGGTTACCTTGCCTGGCGTAGAGGAAGGGGCCATTCTTTGTGACATTTTCTTGTCACCTTTGAGGCACTCTAAAGAGAAAATCTCTTTTGCAGTCCTTCCCAGTGGTTATTTATTGATGATAGGTGAGGCGGGGAACTCCTGTTATCACAAAAAGCATATCTGAAATGCCCATGTGATGTGTTGCCCCTGGGCATGGACAGCCCAGGGGACAGCAATGGCAGATAAGAGACCCTGAGAGGCAGGTGTGGACAGAGATGACAATGACAGACTGGCACAGCTACCCACAAGAGGCTGGCCTGAGGCTTGCTAGGGTAAGACCAGCCCTTTCCATGGGGTCCTTTCCCAGGCTGTGAGTCTCCAGATGGCCCTGTCTGCCGAATGGCTTCTTCCTGTACGCAGCTATTCGGAGGCAGCGCAGTTGTGTAGAGCAGAGGTCCAGATGCCTGAGATCGAGCAGCAGAGAGGCTGGTTTCTCCCCAGTGTGAGGTGTCAGGACGGGCAGCTCTGCTCCGGGATGCCCCCAGGTAACTTCTTGGACTGAGGTGTCTGCTTCCTCAGCCCTCTTCCACATTCTCCCAGCAGGACCTCAACAGCGCTACACAAGAAGGGACAGATGGTCACCAGCTGTCTTCCAAGGAAGTTTCCCAAGGGGTGCCACACAACACATCAATTTAAAGCCATTGGCCAGGATTTGGTCACATGGCCACACCCAGCAGCGGAGGCAGGGCCATAAGCAGAGGCTCTGCAAGCCATGCAGGGTGCTGCCCAAGCCACACATGCTTCCGGACCATGCATTGTGTGCAGTTTGATGCCAAGCCTCCTCTAGCCCTGGTGTGTGGCCACGCATTGTCTACTGAAGGGGAACCTCAGCAGAGTAGAGCAGCTGCCCTTGTCAAGAACCCCATGACTGGCTTCCTGGCGCTTCAGTGGGAGTCCGGACACAGCCAAGTGTGTCCCTTACCAGATCTGTAAACTGGGACAGGACTCCAGACCTCTCTCTCTCTCCCGTCTCCATCTGTTAAACACGGCTAATAATAGTCCCCACCTCACAGACTTGTGAGGCTTCGATGAAATTAGCAGATTCATTGCTGGGCTGCAGTACATGTTCGATAAGTGCTGGCTATTGTTATTATTATTAGAAACCCCAAGCGCGTTCTTATTATTAGAAGCTCCAAAGAGTGTTCTCATCACTCTTTCTCCTAAAAATAGGGCAGGGCTTCTTCCTCAGCAGCAAGTGGTGGGGAAGGCGGGAGTGGATCGGGATGCTCCACCCTCTCCCATCCTAAGGAAGTGGGATTCTTTCTCACTGCTCCCTGACCTGGTAGCCTGACTTACGATTAAAGCTTGCTGCTCACCAGTCTGCTAAGTGTGGTAGCTGAGGGTCTTCATGCCCAGAGGCCTCCTCACCTCTGTCATGGGCTCCTTTCCAGACCTAGTTCATAATGCCACCTCCTCTATGCAGCCTTCCCTGAGTTCTCTCCCTAAACACCCGTCTTGAAATAGAACTCTCCAAACACCCTGTTTCTTCACACATAGTCAGGGATGTCTAAAAGAACAGAATTGCTTATTAAAGATTATTATTAATAGATTAATTAAAAGATGACCTAAATATATGTTAAAAGATTAATTAAATGGCTTACTTGCTATAGTCTGGGTAATCCAACAGCAGCTGTTCTCATACTGTAGAGGCTTAGCTCTCGAGTAAGCTGCTCGGTTCACGAGGCTGGATGCCTCGGCAGTCCCTATCTGGTGCTAAGGGCCGGGGGTGGGGGGGATCCTGGAAAGCCAGTGGTCTTCAGTGTGCATTGGGAGCCAGAAGACACTGAGTTCCAGTACCACCAAGGGGATGTAGCTGTGGCGGCAGCTGAGCTGATGAAGTCAGCAATAAGACATAAAGGCAGTACGGTAAAAATCAAAGTCGTTTCTTCAGACCTCCTTTATCTAGGCCCTAACTGGAAGCTGCTGCCCATATGTGGGGCGGCTCTTCCAAAGTTCCTCTCAGGCATTCCCAGAAATTTCTCTCCAGTTGATTCCGGATCCAGCCAGGTTGGCAGTCAAGATGAAGTATCACATGCCAGACCAGGTCTCAGAACTTGGGTGTGTCTCACAGCCTAGTCTTCCAATGCTTCCCATGAAGGTTTGCCCTGGGGTGAACAGCATCATCTACAATGCCCTGCACTAATTGATACAAAATAAATGTGTCTATGAATGAATTTGGCTACCATAAAATTGGCAGAGCGGCACTCGTTGGGGTATGTTCAGCTTCATGTTGGAAAACATGGGATGGATGGGACCTGAGCCATCTAGAGGGGCAGAGGTGTGTCTCAGAGCACCTCTCCCCTAGTGGCTAGTCTCCACGCCTAAAGGACAGTCACATGACCAGCCATCTTCAGCAGAGCCCAGGGTCACCTTCTCTGGGCTTCCTTGGCCCCGACCTTGCGCTCACTGGATGGCTGCTGTAGCTCCCCATTTTTCTGTTGGGATAAGAGAGTCTTTACTTTCTGTGTCCTTGTCCAGAGCTTAGTCCCGTGACCACTCCCTGGTGGAGGAGAGAGAGCTTTCCTCTACCTAACTGGGCTCTTTTCAAAGAGGCTGCGTGGCTGTTGGTGAGTCACCAACCTCACACGCTACCTCAGCTTTGCCAATAGTTTATGACAAGGAAGGGAAGCTGCAGGGCTAACGGGGGGACTTTTTCCGAGAAGGGACAGGGCGTGCTTCAAAGAACTTTGGCCTTTTTGGTAGCCTATAGATCCTATAGAACCGGAACAGGCCAAATGGTCACAGCCTTCCATGCTTCTGCCCTGCCGGCAAGGAATTCTGTGTGTGTGTGTGTGTGTGTGTGTGTGTGTGTGTGTGTGTGTGCGTGTGCGCGCATATGTAGTGAGGTGACTCCCATACCTGCTGTGAGCAATCTGAGAACAGGTCCCAAGCGGTCCTCACCACTGAGAAGGGCACAGATGGGTTTTGCTTTGTGGGTTTCAACAGGGAGGGGCTGCGCGGTAAATATGCATCTGTTTGAGAGATGTTTCTATGAGGCAGGGGCCAAAGATAAACCCTGTCATGCCCACACTCCGAGCTGACGTGCCCCTCGCTGCTCTCTGGCAGAGTAGAGAGGCACCCTGCTCTGGGTGGGAGTATTAGGACCCAGGTTAGCCCTGAAGGGCCCCTCCACTCGCAGTGTAGGACCCCGCCATCTGAGCACTAAGAGTTACCAGCATGAAAAATGAATACAAATCAATTTGTTTCTGGATTTACTCTCAGAATTCCCTGTGGACTCTGTAAAATGCCTTTTTACCTCTTTTCCACCCATCTAGCTGTGGAGGCAATGGGAGATTTACATTAGTTTACATGCAGTTTAGATATTTTTTCCTTTTGGTTATGTGTTTTTTTTTAAAGAACATTTATTGCCTATAAAGAGGTGTTATTGTCAAAGACAATGGTGCCCTTTAGGTAGCAACAGACTGTTATTTTGTAAATGCCAATAAAACTATTTCATGAGCCAGGAAGGCTGGGGTTCTGATTAAAGAGTGTTTTCCATTCATTTTTCTCTTGTAAGTCACTGGGAAGTGGCTTTGACACCATCACTCCTGGAATGAAGAGCCATGAGTAAAGAAAGCGACCTGACCACAGGGACAGAATTTACTCCCAAGAGTCCTTCCCAACTTTCGTGCATGCTGGGGCTCTAGTTAAGGACTCTCTGCTTACAGCTGGCCTAAGAAAAGGTTCCTGGAGGCTAGGAGGGGTTCCTGGACTGCATTAGAGCCCCAGGAGGATGGATGGAAGCTTAAGAGGGACACCCTAGTACAGTGAGCCCTGACACCAGCTCAGCAGCCTTGCAAAGGAAGTCACGTAGAAGCTATGTTTCTGGAGCAATTAACCTGACCCCTCTAGCTCAGTTTCCTCACTCCAGAGGGGGGATGGTAATAGCATTATAGCCTTGGCCTGGGGTTAAAAGATTCAAAGAGGTGTTTCTTAAGACTGGGGTGTAGCTCATTGATAGAGTATGTGCTTAGCATGTTCCTCATGTTGAGTTTGATAACTCAACACCCCTGTCGCATTAAAAGATAGTATGTCTTGAAACGCATGTGGCAGTTCTATACCGTGAACTGCCCTAATATCTCTAAAGAAGTGAGGTGAGAGAGAGGGTTTAGGTACGAGTCTTTGCCATGTAGGATTCTCCTCGACAGTCCACCCAGCAGCTCTTCCACTTACCTGGGACCCCTGCATTCTCCGTTATCTGGTATTTTGTTGTTTTCGTTCATGCATGGAGAGGTTTGCCCAAACACAGATTTTCCTAGTGGGCAGGCAAGAGTGACATCATTCTGGGACAGGGACTTCCCTGGAGCACACTGGCATACTGGTCAACTCCAAAGATCAGATTCCACTAATGTGGGGCTTCAAATCATTTGCTTAGGACTGGACTAAAGTGACTGTAGTATCAAAAGTGGGATTGCAGGGGAAAATATTAAGTCTTGGATGATATAGCAAAATGCCAAGGTCTAGGTGGCTTGTGAACACTCAGGTTCCTAGTTCTAAAGACTGGGTAGTTAAGAATCCGGTCCCTGTCAAGTTCAGTGTATCGAGAGCACCGCTTTCTCACTGATGGTGCCCCATTCTCTGTCTTGGGGAAGCCCTATTCAGCTTCACTGAAATTGCTGCCTCCCAAAGCTTCCATGACGATAAACAAGAATAACCACTTGTGCAGAATCCTGGCTAGCCAAAAAGTACTCAGGGCATTTACAGAGCATCACGCGATCATGAGGCCTGGAACTCTATGCAGGATCCTGAGCAAGGTGTTCTTTTTACTGCGGCCTGCACTGAAATCCTAGCTCCCAAGGTGAGACTGCTTGGCGGGAGGACATTCAGGGAAGCAATGGGGCGGAGGCATTAAGAGTGGCCTCAGAACTACAGTGCCCCACAATGAGACACATAAGGCCTAAGGAACTTGCTGTGGAGACATCTTTGCTAAAGAATACATGGCTCAGAGGGTTTCAGAGACCTCATAACCTTGTGGGACCCGTGAGTGCTATGTCTTGAGCACCAGACATGATTCTAAGGGAAATGTCAATTAGATTCATCATCAGTACCGTCAGAAGTCAGTTCCCACCCACTACGCATGCGACAGAGTCTCTGCCGCCCAATGAACGTACAGTGGTCCAGCGCTACAGTTGCATTTTCCTTGAGTCCCTGCAGCACCTGGGAGTCCTCCATCTCCTTGACCTCTTGAAAGGATTAGAAGGCAGGTGCTGTCCTATGCATTTTACTTTTTTGCACTGCAGGGGATGGAATTCAGAGTTTCATGGGTGCTGGGCAAGCTCTTGTCTACCTCTGGCCTAGTTCCCCACCCCCATATGCACTTCCGGCAACCCTACCCAACTCGCCCTATTATCTGTGTTTTCATTTCTTCTTAAAATTCCTATTACAAACCTTATTATGAAAACTTGCAAATAAACAAAAACCCTACACGCCGAAATTAACCAGACCTAAGATGTGTACAGCTAAATGAGCTTCTATACGGTTAGAGCTGTTTTCCATTTCTCCCCGGACCCTCGATTTTATCCTTTCATAGTTCCTCATAAGCCAGGCCCCCAAACATGAGCAAACGGTGCATCTCCCACCACACCCAAGCCCCCCAACTCTCTGATAATGGCGCCGGAGAATCCAAATTGTGCGATGCTCGTACCAAATCCTCTCTGCTCATGGCTGAAACAATCCTCCCCAAGGATGTGTGGCAGGTGAAACTTTTATTTTTTTAGATTTGTGTATTTCTTCTTCCGGAGTAAACCTGAAATTGCTCTTAGGTCATTTTTCGACATATTCCCCGGCTCTATCTTTTCTCACATACACTAAGACTTGCTTCCCCCATTAGTAAGATTTTGAGACTTTGCCGGGCGGGGAGAATGCTAACTGATGCAACTTAAGCAACGGCACGGGAATGTAATTAATGTGCGGATAATAGTGCAGGGTGGGGATCTCGGTATTTTAATGAGGACTCAGAAACATCTGACTGCAGATGTTGCTGCCACAATTAATGCTGCATATTAAAAAGTGACCTCCTTGGTGTGATCAATACAGGGGCCTCGTACCCTTTCCTGACACCTGGACCCTCACTTCTGGGACTCTGTGGTCCCATTAATAAAAAAGATAATCACCAGTGTGAGCTCATTGGCGATGGAAGCTTTCCAAGTCATTGGTTTTTTTTTAGGATGAAACTAAAAGTCACCATTATTTTGCAGAATTGTTATGCATGTACATATTTTCCTCTCCAATATATTTATTCAATGCTTGCTCCGTAATGAGTGTTTTAACTTTCTGTTTGCCTTTCCATTATCCCTGAAAAGAATGGATTATGGAGAAAAGATTAAAGTAGCATAATGCGATATGCCGTTCACTAATGCGCTGTCAGAGGTATTAGTGGGCCTCTGCCACGGTGTGTCTTTTATGAAGCCTTTCAAGCTGTAGTTACCTAATAGACTCCGAAACCTGATTGTTTGTATTCTTCCAGGCATTAAATGTCGTCTTTGAGAAAATCCCAGAAAACGAGAGTGCGGATGTCTGTCGGAATATTTCAGTCAATGTTCTCGACTGTGATACCATAGGCCAAGCCAAAGACAAGATCTTCCAGGCATTCCTAAGCAAAAATGGTTCTCCATATGGACTTCAGCTCAATGAAATCGGTCTTGGTAAGGTTTCTCCCAGAACCCTGGAAAGCACCCTCCTACCTTCTTTCTCTTTGGTGGCAAGTATGTGGCCTCGGTTGTTCCCAGAGGGCATGTCTGGGGACCCAGGGACTCCTTGGCTCTCTTTCGTGCATCTTGATTCTTCCCAGATGCCCTTCCAAGATGCCATTTTGAAAATGCTGTATTTGTAAAGCAATGTGATGGCTGACCCTGGGCGCACACGGACTCGCCCTGCATCAGGACGTACAGAAAGGTGTCGACCCTGTGCCCTCCCGATGTGTTGCGCTTCACATTGGCATTTGATTTGTTTGTTGTGATACGGAGCGTGCCATTAGTGGGTGGTTCAGCCACAGGGTGTTAACTCCAGCCTGCTGGAAAGGTCATCTAATCGCATCCTGTATGAAGTGTATCCTCTCCTCTCCCCCAACAACGAAGCAGCATCTGCTATGAATTCATTTGCAGGCTCTATTGGTATACTGCAAAGGAGAGCATATGTGTGAGCAAGCTCACAGGGCTCTGCTTCTCTCAAATGTTCAGCCACATCTTAAAGTTGAGCTCGGCGCAGCCCTCCCAAGGGACTGCTGTGGGATTTCAGCACAGATAATAGGACAGGAAAGAAGAGCAGACTCGTGGCAGTGACAGACAGCGTAACAAGGTTCATCTCTCTGCGTACAGTTGTAGGCCTCCACTAAGCAGGCAATTAAAATCCTCCCCCACCAATCAAACCTCCCCCTAAAACCATTGAGAAAAGCCTGGAGGCAGGCCTGGGAAGTTTGGGGGAGGCCATGCAAATGCGTAGCACCGTCAATGCCGCCTTGAAAGAAAGCAGACTGCTTAGGTGCCTCTCTGCAGCTCTGCAGCAGTGTTCCATTCCCTGCACTGCCTGGAGGAGCTGGCGGTTGAAAGAGGCCTTAGCTCCTTTGCTTAGATGTAAGCAGAAGGGGAAAGCCCCGTCTAGGAAACTGAAGCCTGATCCATCCCATCAGCTAACTCGCCTTGAACGTTATCGTGCAAGTCTGTGGCTCTGACCACAAAGGACATGGGCACACCCAGCCTAAGAACCACAGGAAAACGGTCCAGCAGCTTTATCTCCAACCATCGAAAAGTCCATAGCAGAGCCTGCAGGCCCTTCCTGGGTTTCTGCCAATCAGGTGTCCCTCCCCCAACCCCAAAGTTCCAGGTAAGAGTAGAATAAGTTGGTGGCATCATGTCCAGCAGGACAGAAAGCCTATATGCACAGAATGTCACCACTTAGGAATGGGACATAGCAGAACCTGACCTAACTAGGAAAGACTTGTCATCAAAGACAGCAGAGCCACTTGGGCTCTGCAGAAGCTGCTTTATGGGTTGCTACAGAGTCACTGTCATCAGGTTTGGGGGTTGACAGGTGGAGATGAGACAGGGTCTCAGTACTGTAGCTCTAGCTGACCTAGAATGACTACTGAGTCCAGGCTAACTTTGAACCTGTGATGATGATCCTGCCTCAGCCTCCTGAATGCTGAGCTTGTAGGTATGAGCTATGAACCATATCTGGCCTTTGCTAGATTTAAAAATAAAGTTTAATTACATTTTTAGTTATCGTGTGTGTGTGTGTGTGTGTGTGTGGAAATAAAGACAATGTGGGAGAGTTGGTTCCTGCCTTCTACCTAATGCGGGTCCTGGGAATAGAACTCGGATCATTGTGTTTGGAGGCAAGTGCCTTTACTGACCAGGTTCTCTGCCCAGCCCCATTGCCAGGTTTTTAAAAAGAAAAATCAAAAGTCCAGATTGTTTTGTGCAACCTCCAAATATTTAAATGTTGCTAGTGAGTTGCTATTAATATAACAATTCATAAAACACTGCACAAATTCCAGAAAACATTTCTCTGTGGCTACCTTCTGTCTGTAGTGACTAGTGCCCTAGCTGGGTTGGTGTGTTGGTGTATAGTAACTCTGCAGGAAGCATGCAGAAGAGAGTTTACAGTGTGCTCTACGAATGGACATGCATAGATATTGGTGGTATTGGAGGTAGTTTGGTTTTTTGAAGGTTTTAGCCCCTCAGATGATGGAGGAGTCTGCCTTCAGGGTCTCCACTTTCCAGATTTGACTCAGCATAATGTTTTGGGAACAGTTGTCTGAAATATTCGACCCTAAACACAAGCCCAAAGCTTTGTGTCTGGCTCACTGTTTCCGCACTGTCTGACAAAACTGTGCACTTCATTCAAGCTTATTTATTTACCAGGAGTATTTGTAAAAGTAACCAGGCAGCGCTTAACTTGTTTGTTTTTAACTGTGACTTGAGAAGGGAACCAAATACCTTTCCCCTTTTATTTCAGAGCTTCAAGTAGGAACACGACAGAAAGAACTTTTGGACATTGACAGTTCCTCAGTGATCCTTGAAGACGGAATAACCAAGCTGAACACCATTGGCCACTATGAGGTAGGACCAAGATGCAACCTCAGCACCTCTTTCTTTACCTGTAGTCCTATTTGGATTGGATAACTCTAGTACTGGATTAGTAAAAAAAAAAAAAAAAAAAAAAAAAAAAAAACCAAACCAAGACTCCCTATTTCCGAATGTTCTGCAGGTTGCTTGTTTCTGGGACACAGTCTCTGCCCCTGCTCATTCCGAAGAGCCCACACATCTGTCTCTAGTGGTGTCCCCTTCCTCACAAGGCACATTGTCATGTTGTCTGATTCTCCACCTTGCCATTTAGATCAGAAACTTTGCTATGGCAAGACTGTCTGGCCTTGTGCACTGTGTTCTTAGGGAAGTTGTGGGTGAGTTAGCATGTGTGCAAACCCCCATGGCGTGTCAAGTATGTTGACACTGAGCAGATTAGACCCCTCAGCCTCACCTCTCCACTATGCTAACCTTGTGACTTTTTGTGCAGCAGCCTTGTTCCAAAGATGTTCTGAATGTCCTTAATTGTTTGCCTTATCTTGTAACATGAGGGCCTGCTTGTTGGGGTTTCTGTCCTGCCCAGTTTCCACAGCCATTTAGGTCCCAAAGAAATCACACGAAGGTCAATATTAATGGTAAACTGATTGGCCCATTAGCTCAGGCTTCATATTAGTTCTTATAACATATATTAGCCCATTATTATAGTATATGTTAGTCACATGGCTCAGTACCTTTTTCAGCAGGGCAGGTCACATCTTCCTTCTTTGGTGCCTGGGCAGAACTGCGGAGGAATGGGAATGGGCTTCCTCCCTCTCAGAATTCCCTGTTCTCATTGCCCCATCTCTACTTCCTGTCTGGTTGTCCCGCCTATACTTCCTGCCTGGCTACTGGCCAATTAGAATTTATTGAAAACATAACTGACAGAATACAGAATTGTCCCACACCATTATCTGAATGTCCTATTCCGCGAAGGCTCCTTCAGCCGTGTGACTCTCGTGCTGAGTGAATGCTGAAATCAGTGAAGGGTACATACGACTTCTCAAAGACCTGAGTGCCAGAGAAGCCTGTATGTGCAAGACAGGAGGCAGGGAAAGTTCCTGAAACCAGACACTGGGATCCATTACTGTTGAGTGTCTGCTCGGTGCTAAGAACCGGGGCTGCAGGGAGAGGAATGAAGTCCAGGCTGCTGTACTCAAGGAGCCGACCTCTGTTTCACCTTCTCCATGACCCTGAGGAGGGGGTGGCCACTGACGACCCTCACTAGGGACTGGTCATTCCAGCGGAGAAAACAGCACGCAGATGTCTGCATGGCACAGGTGGCCTGTCAGGAGAGCTAGGACATCACTCTTCCTTGAGACATGGGCGTCCTAGACACCTATCTGCTTAAGGATGATAATGAAATTAATCTGGCCTGTAGTCCCTTCCTGTCCTGATGATTTATTGGCCTCATAGCCCAGTGTTGCTGCCTGGTGGTAATAAATGACAAGACGGGGACAGAAGGGCTTAACGGGTTCTGCTTATGCTGAAAAAGATAAGCCATGAGGCAAATGCATGCAGAGAGCCTGAAGGGAGCCAGGGAGGTCAGCAGGCCATGCACCCCAAAAGCCCAGGTTCCTACGGACTGAGCTCAAGGAAAGCATCCGCCCTGCCTTCAGCTGCCTCCGTGTGCCCTCGATTTAAATAGCACCTCTACAGATTTGAAATCTGGGATAATTTGAGAGGGCTGGGCCGCTGTTTGCTTTTGCCCTTTCGTTAAAGAAAACCATTTTCAAGTACTTTGCTTTTCCCTCCAAGAGACAATAATTATCACTCTTATTCATTTAGTAAAGCACCCTAGTTTGAGTCACTGTATGTGCGTGAAAGGGAAAAAAAAACTATATTTCATTAAAAATAGGGTCTAATTCGGAGTTCTAAGTGATTCAGACTTACCTCCCCCCAATTAGTCCAAATTAGTTCGGCTTTAAAGTTAATCGTCGGTGACGGCCAGTCCCTCCTCCTGTCTAAACAGAGCCTCTGCTGCTGGAGTATAAGGCCCAGCTTCTTCCACTTCATTTTGGGGGTTGGGGGAGCAATGAGGTGTAGCAGATCTCTGCTGGACACCAGGGTACTAGAGGGGTCAGAATGTACAGAATGTAGGTTGGATGCGGTCCCCAGAGCCCCAATGATGATGCTGTCAACCTACTGAATGGTTTCCCATCCAGCTCCCAGCATTTTTGACAATTGCCTTCTATGGCAGCAGGAGTGGCAGTGGGCGCCCAGCCTTGTCCACAGGGCTGGCTCCATCCATGCTCACCATTGACTGATGCTTTTAGACCGGAAGGATTGTTTCTTCTCAGTTCCCATCAGATGTGCGGAGAGAACAGCAAATTCCTGCTCTAGTGTCGTTCTAGCTTGTGCAGCAAAGGGGTTATGTGAGCCAATGTCTTTATAAACACACGGAACCAGCAACATCCTCCTCTCTGTAATTAAACCTATCTGGCTGAGGCTCAGGGGATTCGCTACGAAGGGGATTCTACTGGTAGTCAGGGTAGACTGTGGAGGCGAGCTTGCAGTCCAGGCTTCCCGCCTCTCTCCTTCGGCACCCACCGTGACCTTTTGCTGAGCCACACTGTCACACCCTGCCATGGGGTGGCACAGTGGCTGCAAGACAGGTGTTTTGTGGGGCAGGAAGTTTTCTCTACAGATCATACATCTTGTTCCAAGCTGTGAGTTCTGAGGAGGAAGAAAAGACAATAAACCATTAAGTGGCTGAAGAACATTGGGGGCTGGTGCAGAAGTGGTCACTGATGACCCCAAACTGGCCATCCGGAGGTCATTTGTAGCGCTCAGAAATGTTTCAGATGATGTTGGGTAAGGTCAGTGGTCCTGGTCAGGTTTCATCTCTGCTCTTAAAAAGATTGGACTGCCTCACAAAGCAACTTCAGATGTTTGTCTATTTAGCCAACAAAGAGGTTGCTTCTGTACCACACACTGTCCCAGGAGCTTTGCCCACAGCGGCTTCTTTGGTTCTCTTCACTACCCCACTAACGGAATGCCAGGTGGGGAGGGGTTCAGAAACTCGGCCATGCTCATTGAGCTTCTCTTGATGCCCCAGATCATCAGCTGATAAAAAGGAACTTCCCATCTAAACTGTGGTTCTGCTAAGGACGGTGGAATAAGGTTGTGTGGGAGTGGGGATTTTAGCAACCCCCCCCCCCCCAACCTTTAGGCTTCCTGGTCGAGTGTGGTGCCTGATCTATGAAATGGTCTGGTGGTTAGCAGTCTCTGCTGCCGACAGAAAGGTTAACTTCTCTTGAGACCCTGTGATGGATCTCATGGCCTATGGGACAAGGCTGTTCGGTGAAGAATGAGAGACATTCAGGAAGGTTTCCCTGAAGTAATTTGTATTGACCACTGTGCTTTTAGACTGTTTGCCTTACATAAGGAAAAAGGATCAAGTTCAGGTCACATTCATCATAATCCATAAAACTCTGAATTTCAAAAAACTGAGCCATGATAGTTTCTAATAGTTGATCATTATTACCCATACAAGGTAACAACTTTAAAAATTTTTTTTTCAAGACAGGGGTTCTCTGTGTAGCCTTGGCTGTCCTGAAACTCACTTGGTAGACCAGGCTGGCTTTGAACTCAGAGATACACCTGCCTCTGCCTCCCAAGTGCTGGGATTGAAGGTGTGCACCACCACCACCTGACCAAATACCATTTTTATGAAGATTTACCTTTATTATTTATGCTTATGTAAGTGCACGTGTGGCCAGAGAGGGCTATGAGACACCCTCGCCCCCAGTTGCTGTTAGTGGCTGTGCTGTGACCCAACTAGCATAGGTGTTGGGAACCAAACTTGGGTCCTCTGCAAGAGCAAGCTCTCTTAGCCACCAAGCCACCCAACACGTGGATATGATTAAATGTTTAAATTTTGTCTCTAAAATTGATCTTTAGGGGATAATCTAAGCCTATGACACATATTCTGCCACCAAGATATCTCACATTTATGCACAGATCTATTTTAGGAGTTTTTATTAGTTTTAGTTTTGTTTGTGACAAGGTCTTACGTAGCCCAAATCGGCTGCCAACTCCATACGTAAGAGTTGAACTCTTGATCCTCCTGCTTCTCCTTACTGAGTGCTGGGATCAAACTCGGGACTTCATACCTGCTAGGCAAAGTCCTCTAATAGCTGAGCTAACGTCCAGGTGTGGCTTTAAATTGTTGACACATGTCCAGTTCATCCCTGTGTGGTCATAGCTTCTAATGCCAAGTCACCTTCTAGCTCTGCCACCTTCTAGCTCAGGCTGGCAACACTGGGAAAGGGGTGGCCTTGTCATAGTGCATTG
Organism: Arvicola amphibius; assembly: GCF_903992535.2. Taxonomy (NCBI): domain Eukaryota; kingdom Metazoa; phylum Chordata; class Mammalia; order Rodentia; family Cricetidae; genus Arvicola; species Arvicola amphibius. The sequence continues at coordinate 10,580,442 of NC_052063.2, read as the reverse complement.
TGGACTGCCGTAAGACTGGAGAGGATTTCATTTGAAATTGTCACGTCCACCTATTCTGCTCTGGGCTGGAGACAGGTTCCTACTGCAGATCTATCTAGTGACATTAATCTCCCCTTGACTTAATTTGGTTTTCATCCCTAAAGTCGGGTCCCAGATGATGCTCCTTGCCTCACAGGAGGACAAGAGAATGGGTGTGGTACTCTGTGAGTAGTTACAGCTCTTAGGACAGAACAAACAGCCACTGTGTTCTTAACCCTTTGGATCCCATGGCACTTTTCAAAAAGGCATTTCTCATCTTAACTTGGCAGCAGCTGACTTGAGAATAGAAAGCGGAAACCTGCTTCCCCCAAACATCTGCAAATGATTTTTCTGTCCTCCTAATAGTGTTAGAGCATCACATGGGGTCGAAATGTTCCAGCCCCAGAGCAGCTGTGGAAGTCAGAAATATGCTCGCACACATCCAGCGCATCCACTAATAAAATGCTTTACACCAGCTCTTGGGAGATAATTCCAGAGTAAAATCTCCTTGGTCCAAGCTGCGTCTACACTATCTTAATGCCTGAGCACAGTGCCAGCAGCCGAGCGTTGCCAGCTCTCCAAAAGACATTTGAACTCTTGGCAGCGTTCCTTATCAGAAGGCCCATCCGTGGCGTTTGTGATTATAGAGGAAGGGTGCTCGCTCTTGGCAAAACAAAGTGTCTGACAGTAGTGGAGTATTGGCTCAACACTCAACAGGAACCATTTGGGATTCATTCTTTGACAATTACCCAGAATGAATCACAAGCTTCCTTTTATACAAGGATATTTATTGGCTTAAAATCAGTACATCCAGCTCTTGGTGTGTGGGTGGGGGTGGGGGTTGTGACTATGTTCACACATTCTTATAAGCATGCTGAGTATTGCTTTGGGGATGCCTGCACAGGGCCTTTATTTTAATGGCATCAAATATGGAGGAGAATTGAAAAATCAGTCAGAAAACAATGCATGGCTGGAGGGATAAAGAAGATGTCTGTTACTAACAGCAGCCAAAAGCTCAGGAAGTTAACACCTGGAGTCTAGCTAGCTCTGCCCAGATCCCACCTCTTCCCACAAGATGTCCCAAACACTAGCAGTGGGAGGCCTCTAGCCTAAACTTAGCGGCTGGCTGGACACAGCTGGCTGGACAGCTGGCTCTTCCTCTGTGGGTGTCACCTGGAGGAGCTTGTGTTTATCCTGTGGTGCTTACCAGGGAGGCCTGGACATTTTGACAACCACTGTGCAACAATCTAGAGAGCAATTCTAAGATTCCTTTTTTTCCAAACTAGGGAAGGCCAGGTCCAAATTTCTATCAGAGCTTTACACTAGGGAGGAAAGTCACTTAGCTGATAGGATTCAAAGTGACAGTTGCTCTACAGGCCACAGTTGGCGGGAGGTGGGGTTTGTCCCTGACTTGCTTCCTCTCGGGTCCGTTGTTTTACGTTGTGGACCCGCCTTCAGAACCATTTATTAAGAACCCCTGCTTGCCCTCCGCTTCTTCGCCTGTGTTTTCTTCTGAAGGGAACTTCTGCACTAGTCATTTTCAAGGAGCCGCCTGGGTATGAGAGCCGCCTGAAGAGCCATTTGGCCCATGGATCCTTGGTTCTAAAAGGCCTCAAAGTGAGAGTCCTGAACTTCATCTCTAGAGGAAGCCAAACATAGACATGGTATTAGCACGACTACATGATAAAAGCATTTGTCTACTGACCAGTACATTTAAAACCTGATACTTTTTTTTTTTGACAGAACTATTCTGAGTTATATTTACGTTCCTTGAAGTTCGTATGTTTAGAATAAAGAATGTAGCTCAGTGATGAAATACTTGCCTGACAAGCACAAAGCTCTGGGTTCCGCCCCCAATACCAGGGTAAAAACAAGCCAACAACTCAATCAACAAAACCCACCTGTTTAAAATGTGGGACTCAAGCTGGGCAGTGGTGGCGCGCCTTTAATCCTAACACTCAGGAGGCAGAGGCAGGCGGATCGCCCCGTGAGTTCAAGGCCAGCCTGCAGCCTGGTTTACACAGAGAAACCGTAGCTTGAAAAACCAAGCCAACCAACTAAACAAATAGATAAGACATGAGACTCGCTGGTCTTAGGTCTACTCATAGTTGTATACCATCACAATCTGACTGTAGACTATTTCATCACCTTTAAGAGACACTCGTCACCTTTCAGTCTTCTCTACAGTTGCCATTTGAAGAAACCACTAGCTGTCTATATAAATTTGCCTGTTCTGAACATCTTATATACATGAGATCATACATGTGATCTTGTAGCTGGCTTGTTTCGATTGGCATATCTGTAAGGTTAAACTGCACCATTGCCTGTATTAACATTTCCCTACCATATGGCAGTTTTTGTGGTACATTCATATAAGGGGCTATTACACAGTTATGAAAAGGGGGATGTACTACTGACAGGCACAGTGTATATTAAATTAACATCATAGGCCTTATATCAACCCTCAAAAACATACATTTAAAAAATACTACACATACAGGTATGTAGTGTACGAATCCAGGTGTCTGGATCTCAAGAACAGGTTAAACTAGTCAGTGGAAGAAGGCAGAGTCAGTTCCGTGAGGACAGGGAGCAGATGGGTGGCTGTTCTAAGGACCTTGAAAGGTTGCACACTATGGATGGTGCAGGTGGAGCTACTGCCCATCTACACAAAATCCTATCGGTAGGAATGACCAGTTATGCAAGTAGTAATTGTGCTGGCTAGTTTTGTGTCAGCTTGACACTAGCTAGAATCATTTTAGAAGAGTGAGCCTGAACTGAGGGACTACTCCCTACCAGAATAACCTGTAGGCAAGTCTGTAGGGCTTTTCTGAGATAGGGTCTCACTATGTAGCTCTGGCTGTCTTAGAATTCACCATGTAGACTAGGTTGGCCTCACAGATTTCTGACCCCCTCAGCCTCCAGAGTTCTGGATTGGAGGCATGTGCCACTGTGGCTGTCTTCTAGGGCATTTTCTTGATGATTTATGTGGAAGGGCCCAGCTCATTGTGAGTGGGCCAGTCCTAGACTGGGGATCCTGGGCTCTGTAAGAAAGCAGGAGGAGCAAACTATGGGGAGCTAGACAGTAGGCAGCACCCCGCCACGATCTCTTCGGTTCTTGCCTCAGGTTCCCTGATGATAAACTGTGATGTGGAACTGTGAGCACAATGAGCCCTTCCTTCCCGAGCTGTTGTAGGTCATGGTGTCCACCACAGCAGCAGAAGCCCTAAGGCAGCGGTGTACGCTAGGCACCGCTAATAGGGTGTCCTTACATTTGGAGGGTTTTGGTAAAAGCATGTGCAAGTTCTATAATTAACTGAAAGAGAACAATCATAAGCGTGTTAGGAGAGAGTTACCTGGCGGGCACACCCTGTGTCTGACACAGATCAAGGCACAAAAGCCCTTCTGGACCTCCTAACCACTTCTCTAATATCTGACACCAGTTTAGACTGTGGGAACAGTCAAACCATACAGTATGGCTTCTTTTGTGTTGGCCTCTGTCCCAACAGTGTGCAATTCACCCCATAGCATGTGGCAGTAGCTTGTTCATTTTCAGTATTTTTGTAACTTTGTACTGCTGAGAACAGCCCTAGACACGCAAGTGTTCTGCCATCGGGTACAGCTGCAGAGACCAGTTTGAGGAAGTCTGTCTCAACTTTTCTTCTTTTCCTATACCATCTTAGCCAATTCGGACGCTGTGACAGAATACATCCCTTGGGTGTTTCTCACAGCTCTGGTCCAGAGAAGCCAAGGCCATGCACCACTAGACACAAAACTAGTAGTCAGAGCCTCTTCCTGGTGCACAGGGCTGTCAGCGAACTGTACTTATGTGCTGGTGGGGGAGGGGCCAACTCTGTCTTCCCAGGGGGCATTAATCCCTTGTCTGAGGTCTTCTCTTTATGGTTTAAATTACTTCCCAAGGGCCCCACCTCCTCAGACCACCATATTAAGATGATTCAGCAAATATATTTGGAGGGTACACAAGCATTGAATTGATAACAAGCAGAAACCTGAGTTTCAAGGACTATGAATCTCTTGAAGTCAGCCAGGTGACCAGCAGAACACTAACACTAGCCTGCACACAGTGCCCAAGATGTAGTGGTCCTTGATAAATGTTTAATAATTGAGAGAACGTAAGTTGAGAAATCTGTTACATTTGAAAAGTCATATTTTTTAATCTCTGCTTTCAGATATCAAATGGATCCACTATAAAAGTCTTTAAGAAGATAGCAAATTTCACTTCAGGTAACCAATACAATATTGTTAACCTTCTGCTCTCACCAGGGTTTATGAAGCATTGCTTTCTTGCTTCTCTTAGACATTCTGTGTCAGAGGTATGATTGAGTTGTTGCTATGTCATTGTCTGGAAGCTGAGGGGGTAAGCTGTTTCAGTCTGTTCCTACCTCTAAGAACATGTATTCTGCAAGAAGGGAAGGAAATTGTAACCATGTAGGTACAGAAGCCCCAGCACAAAGGAAATTGCTGTCTCCTCGCAGCTCTGAACACGGAGTAGTCTCGGCCCTCGTAGCTCTTTTCCAAGTCCAGTAGGATGGGCACGAACAGAAGAGGCCACCCTGCAGCTGACCAGGAAGCTTGCAGATAAGCACACTGCCCTGGACAGGCTGAGCAAGCAAGACAGCCCCTCCAGAATCTCCAAGATAGCAGTGTGCTAGCATTGCAGACTTCCCAGACAGCCAAGCCAAGGCAGGAGGAATTTTACAGGAAAAGAGAGTCAGCAAGCTAGTCTTCTGTCTTCCTGGCAGCTGTGGGACAGGAAAACACTGATAATGCCTTGAGAATATCCACTGGTCCTGTTTTGGGTTTGTCCTCTCCCCAGCGGGCTCTTTGCTCATACATTGCAGACAGGGTGCAGTGACTCCTGAGCCTATAGGTGACTTCAGTCCCAACATCTAGTCTGTGGAACCACATCCCTTTGGCAGTCCCCCCTTCCATCACTACACTGAGCTATACAAAGCTACCCTGCAGAACAGCTGTCATGTAGCACGAGGAAAGTGACATCATTAAGACCCAAAGATTGAGCCTTTTAGAAGGGCCTGCTGTTGGATCTCAGGCTTAATTTCTTCATGGAACACAAGTGTGCTTCCTTCCTATCCACTGGGGCTGAGAACCACCAATGTGATTTCTGCCCTACTTAATACTTAGCTGGGTCTCCCAGAGGGGCAAGGTGCTATTAGTCAGGCAGTCATAGGGAAGGCACACAGCAGCCCAGCTAAGACTGGATGAGTTTCCTGGCGGTGGTGGCGTGCACCTATAATCCCAGCACTTGTGAGGCAGAAGCAGGTGGGTCTCTGAGTTCCAGGACAAAGCCTACTGCTTCTGATTTCCCAAGCACTTAACACTGTTCTCCAGAGGGGGTTCCTTCTCTCCCCTAAGCTCTAACCACACAGAACTCCTTCATGGAATTCTGACTCCCTCAACATCCAGCACCAAATCCACCAACCTACTGTATCTATCTCCTCCTCCCTGTCCTTCAAGGACAACCTGTCACCTGTACTTTATGGCCACCAGATCATTCCAACACCACGGAAGACTTCTCTTATTAGCTAGCCTATGGTTGATTTCCAATGGATAATTTTCCCTTCCTCTTAAAGGATTTTAGTACAATTTTTAGATGCTAGTCCCATTCATCTGTTTTTCCCTCCATCCCCTTGCTTAGTGCCACTCTCGGTCTGCTTGCTTTCTGAGCTGGACACTGTCCATCTTAGAGGGGCCTACATTCCTTCCCACTTTGGAGCCCCCCATTTACCCGGCTAATCACTTATTTAGGTTCATCTGTAATAGGCTGTCTTCAAAGAAATCCAGACTCAGATCGGCACATTTTTACATGGCTCTCCCTTGTTGAAATTAGGTAATTGGGCAATTAGTAGCAGAACAAGGCTGGTTTAATCCTAGCTGCAGGCCTGGCACACAGAGGTGCTCCAGGTCTCTGTTGAATGACAGGTTGGAACCCCTCCTCCTTGTCCCCATTAAGTGTCTAGTCAGCCCCCTAGGCCCCTTTCACACTGTTCAGATACAGCAGAGGAAACAAAGTAGCAGTGAAGAGCCCACGGATAACAGAAGAGCTGCTGTTGGCTTGGGAGCACAACCCCGGCTTTTGTTGAGGCCAATTAGTCTGTGGTTGTTTTTTAATGGGCTCTTTTTTCTCTCCTTTTCTCTGGTGTTCAGATGTGGAATACTCAGATGACCACTGCCATTTGGTGAGTTCGGGCTGCCTTGTGCTGCCCACCAAACTGCCTGCCTTTTGTACCATGCAGTTTCTTCAGGTAACACTTCTACGGTCTTCTTTTTAGATTTTACCAGATTCAGAAGCATTTCAAGTCGTGCAAGGAAAGAGACATCGAGGCAAACACAAGTTCAAAGTAAAAGAAATGTATCTGACAAAGCTGCTGTCGACCAAGGTACACTTACTGGTCTAGGACTGCTTTCATGGCTGCCTTGGGGGTATATGATGTGTTCAACTTAATTTCCGCTCACGTGTGAAAATGTTATAAATCCCTTGTGCCCTCTAGGCAAAGCAAAATGAAAGTTTAAATTGTAGACACATCCTGTACCCCCATTCAATTTTTTTATAAACTGGAAAGAGAAGAGAACTTTCCAAATTTCTACTGCAGCGTCTCCAATCAGGGCGTTTACTATTGTTCCTGCTCCTTTACCCACCATTCCACCATTATTGTTTGGGTTGACAGCATAATTATTCCTTTTTGTTTACTTGTTTTTATAGATGAGCAATAAAACTCCTTTGATTTGCAAATAAAAAGAGGGGGAATCTGTGAGACTAGCCTAGGAAATCTTACTTTCTTCTGAAATTCAAGAATTCTGTTCACTTATAAATGTTAGGAGCAAATCTTACCGCATCTAGTTTTTAGAAGTTAACGGAAGTCTCTGGATTTCTGCTCCACCATCCTAATCATCACTGTCCCCCTAGCTTTGTAAAACCTTGCTGGGCAAACTTCTTCAGCACATCTGCTTAGACCTGAGTAGATCTGCATGGTCGGCAGAGGAATGCCTACACCTCTTGATTTTTCGTCTTTCCCATGGAGCTCTGCCTTCGTTTTGTTTTTGATAAAACACTCGACTGCTTTGGGAAGTCCACACTTAAATAAACCCTGAGATGGAAATACATGCAACAGGAAGACAATCTAGCAGCAAAGCATTATCCCTCATTTTCTTTTTCCAGGCTGCACATAACAAAGGCAGAGCATCCGTGGCTTGTCTATACACAGTCCTAGACCTGGCACTACAAGTTTATGCACTAAATCTAAACGCGGACACAGACTTTCTGGACCCTCATCCCACCCAGCCCACATTGGCCTCATCTGGCAATTTCATGATTTTTTTTCTCTGCTTGGCACATCACTTCCTCTTGAACTTGGAGCTGGCTTTCCCACGAGGTTTTCAAAGCTGGTACCACGAATCTCAGTGTCCCATTCTGTCTTCCAGGTGGCAATCCACTCTGTGCTTGAGAAACTCTTCAGGAGCATCTGGAGTCTGCCCAATAGCAGGGCCCCGTTTGCTATAAAATACTTCTTTGACTTTTTGGATGCCCAAGCTGAAAACAAAAAAATCACAGATCCTGATGTTGTACATATTTGGAAAACAAACAGGTGGGAATGTAGGTGATTACTGTTTCCCAGAACCTAGGGCAAAATGTTAAATATATAGTTGCTGTATCAGAATCTCAAGGTTTGAATTCTACTCTAAAGGACAAAATAACAAAATTCTGTTATCTTTAATTCATGAAAACATTATCTAGAATGTTAGACTAGCAAAGAATGAGGAATTAGTATTTTATGGTTTATTCTATTTTTATTAGAGAAACTGTTATTGTGCCTACAATAATTGCTTTATAATTTTCAAGATGTGTCTCTTTAGATTCCATATGGAAGTTCACACTTTTGCCATTTGTCATAGGGGTTTTCTTGAGAATTATCCAAGGATTTGATGTCATTTATTTTAGCATTTTACCTTAAGGAGCAGGGTTTCCACATTTATGCTAATACCTCCTCAGAAGAGGAGTATAACCTATTGCCTCTATTTGAAATGCTCTGCACCTCAGCTGAGGAAGACCCGGTCATGAGGCATTAGAACGTCTCATGTGAGCTTATACCCTCCACAGGCTAGCAAGGAGTAATGGTGAAGTTGGGGAGCTTTTGGTCAGCCCTTCCCCTTTGGTCTGGGTTTATATCCTCTGCTCTGGCTAACTCCTGTCCTCAGGTCTAGCCTCATATTCCACAAGCCCTGCTACTCCCACACACAGCATGGGTGCTACCACCAGCCACAAGCGACTGAGCATTTGAGAATCGCAGCAGCCAAGTGGTGGAGGTAGTTAGGCCAAAGCTGCAGCAGAGATGCAGGGAGGACTCTGAATACTTCTAGTTATATTCCAATAGTTATTTAACTGCCTACACTGTGAATATTGTCAGGCACTGTGGTAGTAAAGGAATGGATGAAACACGCCCATGTTCTCACAAAATTTGCATTCTATTGGTAGAGAGAGACAGGGAATGGGATGGATCCACTGAAGGGCACCAAAGGGTTATGTGCACAATGGAAAAAGTAGGAAGAGGGTAAGGGAATCGGGACAGGGTAGACCAAGGCTTCAAAAGGGCTTGCACCCTCTTAGATGAGGAAGTGGTATAACTAGGACAGCACTGAGAAGACGTGGAAGTGTGATCTTGCCTGGCTTGAGAGAAAGACAGCAAAGGGCCCAGGCGAGATGGAATACACGGAAAAGCGGTGGGAGAGGAGACTCGGATGGAGGGACCCAGGCAGTTGGAGAAGTGACAAGACCCGATTCTGTGTTAAGAGGATCAGGACCTGCGGATGAGAGGGGCTGGAAGAGGTCAGGCACAACAGACTTGAGTGAGAAGTTCTCGTTGGTGCCAACATCTCGTATGACCCAGATTTGGAGGAAGTTCTGGTCCAGGGCCATTTTCTGACTTCTCTAGCCTGCCCTCCCTCACTGCTGGAGTAACCCTTCCTGGTGCTCAGTGACGTTGCCAGCTGCTGCTTGTTAGTTTGGCTAAGCAGGTTTACATACTTCAGTAACAAGGTCAGACACACTCATTTACAAACTGGTGAGCAGACCACTGGCTATGTTAACAGTCCTGCCTGAGAAGAGATTGTTTTCCCTTCAAACAGCCTTCCTCTTCGCTTCTGGGTAAACATCCTGAAGAACCCTCAGTTTGTCTTTGACATTAAGAAGACTCCACATATAGACAGCTGTTTGTCAGTGATTGCCCAGGCTTTCATGGATGCCTTTTCTCTCACAGAACAGCAACTGGGGAAGGTAAGGCCCAGCTTTGCTTTCTGATACATACCCCTGAAAAGCATTTCCGGTGACTGATGCTTCAACCACCTCTTCCTAAGAGAACCTGCCTCTGCTCCCTCCTCTCTTCCCTTCTTATTCCTCCTATCTCTTCAGGCCCACCCCCTACTGGACAGCAATTGCTGCCTAACCCATACCCGTGGCCCTGCTGCCCACCTGCCCCCTAAGCTCTTCCTTTTCACTATCTTGGTGCCTTTCTTCCTACAGCTGGCATCTTTGTTATGCTACCGGGCCTTCCCGACTGGCCTCAGTCCTGTTAGTAAACTCCTGCTCATTCATTCATCTGACAGTATTTCAGCCACAGTTTCTTGATGTGCGTGAAGAACTGGAGGAAACTCAGATCTGGTTGACTGTGTCTATGAACTTCCCCAGGGTATCTATCTCCTACTTAGAATGCGTGTGCTCGTAGTAAAAGTAGCCTTCAAAAACATCACTTCCTCGGCTTTTCATTACAGTTCAGTTAATACTTCAGTTACCATGATTCCCATTCTATATGAGGAATTCAAGGTGCAGAGAGGTCACAGGTCTTGTTATCACAAAGTAACACAATTATGAGCTCTCATGTGTCCAGCTACCGTCCTCCCCTGGTGTCTGTCGGTGATTCTTCATATCACACTGAGGCTGTGAATTCTCTACCCAACAATGCTGTAAGCATCTCAAAGGCTGATGCCAGTCACCTCCATCTTTGTACATTTGGTGTCTATGAGTGACACTTGGGTGAATAAATGCCTATTGAGTGGATGGTCATTGAAGTGGCAGGGTTCACCCAGAACCTGACGAGCACTTCTCAGGGCTATCAGTGTAGGAAGCCTTCAGAACAAGTCACCAAGCCACGGATTCAGCCACTAGACTCTTGGAACACGTACTGGGACATTAGTCTCATCATTCATTCAAATATCTTCACTGAGACTTTTTTACATTTTGTGACTAATGACTGCCCCACCTGGTTGCTTACATGGTATCACTCCTCTGCCTCCACAGCACCACTCACACTGCCGAGGAGCCTCTGCAGCTCAGACATCAGTCACCAGCACTGCTGACATGTGCTTCCTCGAGAAACTGGAGGTCTTTATAGTCTAATGAGATAAGGGACAAGCTAGAAAATCTGCCACTGCCAATTACTTACCAGTTTTAGTTATATAAAGGGCTCAATCAGATCTACAATCAAGTCTTTTATACATGCCAAAATTCACTGGTGGGTGAGGATGAGAGCAATGTTTTAATTCAGGCTTTTTAACGACCATTAGTAATGAACTATGACTGAAATAAGCTCCATTGTTACCGTAACTCAAAATCATGCAAAAATAATAATTTTAGTTCTTTTATGAGAGGAAGGCTGAATATATTAGCATTTAATCTGCCTGAAAATAACAGTGACTCACCAGAGCTATCTAGATGGCAGTCAGTAGTCACTCAGTCAACACTGAGGCCTGGAGCCTGCAGCCTTGTTAGCTGGTGGAAGCTCAGTTACACTGCACTGCTACAAACCCTCCCCCGACCATGGCTTTTTATGTTTCTTGTGGCTATTGTTGTTTTTCAGGAAGCACCAACTAATAAACTTCTTTATGCCAAGGATATACCAACCTACAAAGAGGAAGTAAAATCTTATTACAAAGCAATCAGGGATTTGCCTCCATTGTCATCTTTAGAAATGGAAGAATTCTTAACTCAGGAATCTAAGGTATTACGAAAAAGCGGAAATAAGCTTATAATTTGGTTAGTTAAAAACATGTATTTCAGAGCCTTTCAACAAGCCTTTCTTTTAGAAACATGAAAATGAATTTAATGAAGAAGTGGCCTTGACAGAAATCTACAAATACATCGTAAAGTATTTTGATGAGGTAAGATCTGATTTGCCCACAAGCCCATCACGAGTACTTGGCATAGTCCTCCATCCCAAATAGGCAGAAAGGGATGACCCAAGCCAGACCCTGCACAGGCTGCCCTCTTGTAGTGTGTCATGTTGTCCGCCTTTAGATCCGCCTGAATTTGAATTCATGGGGTCTAATGCCATCATGACCCAAGTAAATTTTGATTACTAAGTTATGGCCGTTAAATGGGGCCAGTTTATGTTTGAATGTGGGCTGCTAAAAATGAAAGCTAAGCCTGTAAGTCACCTACCTTCTGTCTTTCATGGTTATATGAAATCATGATATACTTTAACTCAAGCGACTATCAAACAGTGTTCTCACTCAGGCTTTTTATAACCATTAGTAGGAACTACCATTCTCCTTTATGATTAACTCTCCTTAATCTGGATTCGTTGTTTCCAAATATATGTTAATTCCCCCTTCCCTGATTCCCCCCACTCAGTCATGCTGGGACAGGCTATCCATGTCACTGGTGAGAATAGCTCACCAATTCCATTTGCTACTTGAAGATCAAGTGAAGAGCTAAGGTAGGGTAGAGGCAATGAGTTCCTTAAACATGATAAGCATCCCTTGCCAAGGGAGGGGAGGGAAAGAGATGGAAGTCTCCATCTCTGATCAGGATGCCCTTGCCTGCTGCATTTGAGGAATACTTGCCTGCATGCTGGCTGCCCAGAGATGCTTGCTGTGCTTGGAATGGCTGTGACGTAATGCATAAAGCAGGGCCTTGGAAGTCTGGCCCCATATTTGTAAGCAAATAGTTGGCATTTCTTGTGGGCTTCTATTTCAAGCCCAAGTGTTGTTGATCCGGTGATGATGACTTAGCGGAACAACTTGTGGAGCGAGTATGGAAATGATGAAGAAAATGCTGGGTCTGTTTCATGGTCTCATGCAGATTTACCACTCTCACAGCATCAGGAGGGGGGGGGAAGAGCAAGCCCACCAGAACCGTGAATTGTAATTCTAAAACTCTAATATGTAAAATAACTCTTCTAATTGTCAACAGATTCTAAATAAACTAGAAAGAGAACGAGGGCTGGAAGAAGCTCAGAAACAACTCTTGCATGTAAAAGTCTTATTTGATGAAAAGAAGAAGTGCAAGTGGATGTGAGCACCCTGGGGCCTGGCTTTATTTGACAAAGTTCTTCAGACAGCTTGGGAGCAAAATGGCTGCTTGAGCTACGCTTTGTCGTTAATTTCTTATGTTTGCACATGGGTTCCACTTTGAGCACTGTCTTTTAAGAGACCAAGGCACATGCACAGCTTATAGAAAGCATATCAACCACTGTGCCTGTGGGTATACCGTGGGAACCTTTCTGTAAATAGAGCTGAAGTGGTTGTTGCAAACAGCCTCCTTGTTTACAAGAGAATACAGGGCCAGTAAGCAAGTGTCAGTATTGTAACTACAGTCTCCACTTAAGCACAATGACACCTAAGTGGTTTGTTGGAAAACTACAGCTATGTAGCACTTGTGACTACACCATACGTCTGCAGAGGAGAGGGGATCCTAACAATGCTCAGAATGTGAACTGGGTCATTTGGAAACAAGGTGGGGGTGTCAGGGCAACCCTGAGAGTCTGCAGCATTCACTTTCCCCAGTAGTTCTTGGAAAAGCTGAAGGCAAAATTTGGTAGTGTTGTACACTTAGCGTTCGTGAGTGTGTGTGTTTAAACCAAAAACTAACAGTGTTGCAGCATTGTTGAAAGGGCTCGTGTTCTTCAGTGGTTGCCAGCTGCACTCATCAACTCCCTCCATCTCATCCAAGGAGCTCTAAAGCAAGGAGAGTGAGCGGGTTTCACTGAAATGCCACAGCATTTTTTCCAGACTCTGTCCTACTGTGTTTCCTTTTTATCTTTTCATGTATCTGGTAGTGGACATGTTGGGTATTGTGAGCAAAGAGTTCATGGCTTACTTCTGTTTGATCGGAACTGTCTGTGGGTGTGTAAGTCACTCCTGTAATCTTATATTTCTATGCTAGTGTCTCCTTGCTTTAGATTTCTGGTGAACCCTGTGGTTATAAATACTTGTGTGTGATTAAAATAAAAGATACATTTTACATTTCATCAAATTGTTGTTCACATTGGAGTATTATATATAAATATATATTTGAGGCCCAAGGCCTGGAAAATATTAGTAAAACTTGGTATCTTAGTCTTACTATGTACTTTTTGAAAGTATTCCTTACAGGAGAAAGATTTAAAATACTCATTTATTCGTGCCTCTTTTTTTTTTTTTTTAAAGAATTTCCTATACAGTTATAATGTAGTCTTTTTTATTGCTGATTTTTTTATTCCCGAATTTTTGCTGCTCATGACCAATTTTAATACCACTGTGTTTTCCTTCTATTAAACAGAAGTAAAAAATATAATCTGAGAACTGTCTCACTTCCCTTGTGGCAGGCACCTTTTACCCTTGATGTTCCAAATCCCCACTATAGGAAGGAATTTTCTTTCAATCAGCAAATAAAACATTGAGCACACATTCCTTAAAACTATTTACCAGCACTGTATGGACCATCTAGAATAAAATGGAATCTGTCTTGGTAAATGCAATCCGTTTTGCTCCGTAATATCAGATAAAGTCTAAGAGAGGTTAGTAACTCAACATCAGTTCCTGTCCTGGTCAGCACCTTCCCAGTCCTCTTTCTTGTGACCATTGTCTGTCCAAATGGACACATCTCAAAACTACCACCAAATACTTTATTTCTAAGTAGAAAGGTGAGGTCTGGCCCCCATTTAAAGCTGCTACAGTCTTCATCAAAGAGGTGAAGGCTTTCATAAGAAAAGTTGGAGGAGAGTTGAGAGCCAAGGGTAGGAGAATTGCCCAACAGACTTTCCCTTCTCTGGGGAACAGACAACTCAAAGGTTTAGCCACAGCTTTAGCGAAGTCTTATTAAATGCTACACAAGGGTGTCCCTGTCCAGCTCTATGACACGGGTCCGGTGTGGAGTGAGGATCTTTGGGCAAATCACTTACCTCTTTGTGCCTCTGTAATTTCTGTATAGTATTTCTAACCTACCTCACTGAGGTGGGATGAAGATTCACTCAAGTGTGTAATGTGTTTGTCAATCCTCCAGTGAAAAGCACTATCTAGATCACAGTTTGGATCACAGTAGCCGAGTGCAGCGAATGTCCAAATTAGATGTGTGCTGAAGACAATCAGTCACTGGTCTATAGTAAACAGCAACTAAAGAAACAAATGACAAACAGTATCTATTTTCAAGTTTCTTTGCATATTTTTGGTGCAAAACAATTAATTTATAAACTTTTTTTCTAACACTAGTGTCTAAAGCAGCATCTAAAAATGACTTCTGTTACTTTTTCTGTATTAGGATTTAAAGTCTATTTCTTACTGTATACCCTGACTGAAGCTGTTCTGGAAGATGAATGTTTTAAATGTCTATATCCAAAAATAAACATTTTGACGTAACAACTGAGGGCTGTCTGTCTTTTCTAGTGCGAATGGGTTTCTTACTCTAGTGGTTTCATGGAAATCACTCTTCAGGAACAGATACCATTGTACATTCCACATAAATAAGCAACTCCATTAAGCAAACCTGGCTCCTTGCTAAATGATGCCAAGAGCTGCTTGATTATGTTCTTGTCTTCAATGATCAACTTGGACTTTTGATTGCAGAGACTTCTGAATAATGATATATCCATATAAGTTTGGCAAACTTGAGCTGAACTTTGCTTTGCCGACTTGAAATTATTCCAGCAGAATTCCTCTAAAACATGCTCCATAAGGAAGTTTCCAATGGGTGAACAGTGAAAGTTGAAGTAAATAAAAGATAATTATTTGGTTAGGTCCTAGACAGTGAGAAACAAAACTAAATACCAGAAACACTTCAAGAGCCCACTGCTTCATGTAAGATGATCAGGAACTCTCTGTAGAAACAGCCGCAGGACTCAATTTTCTAAAACTTTCAACTAACCAAAGCAAAAGGAAGTGAAATCATCACTATATAATCAGTGAAATTAAACACAAAACAGCATAGATAGAAAAATATTTATTAAGTTATTTAATAAATTAAGTGCACAGCTTTTAGAAAAGGTAAAGATTTCTATAATGGATATATATTTAAAAACTTTTAAGTGATATTTATACTTTTAAATGGCCATCTTTTCCTATAACTTTTGTATACAATAAAGGAGATGTTTACTAATCTTGTTATTGCCATCTCAAAGATAAGGAAAAAGGAATTCAAGATTACATTTTCAAGCAAAATACCAGAAAAAATTCAACAAAATAAAAATTACTATTTCATATTATTATGAAAACTTGATTCCTTAGTTAGTTCCTCCTATCTTTTGTAGTGTCAATACATGCTCTACAGATCTAAAACTTGGAACACTTCATTTTGGTTACCATGATCCTAAAGTCCCGGACCCGTTCAGTCCAGCACGTGGCCAGTACCTTTCCTTGAGGCAGCTCGTGGGTTTGGCAAACAGGAATAAAGCACCACAATGCCATAGGTTAGACGTCACGCTTTATTGAGGTCTGGCTTTGCCTTTCTTCCAGCATCATTCCCCAGGAGATCCAAGTTCCTCTAGTTGTTTTCTTTGTGTCGTTTCTAGTTCTTCCAGTCTTTTGCGAAGTAGAGAAAGTTCTCTTTGATGCTGTTCCTCCTTAAAAATGACACATAACAGAAATCTAGAAAAACTAGGAAAGTCCCCGCCTTCTGCCTCCCTCACAGAGGCCTCCAACAATGTGGCTAAGATATGATGTCCATTTTAGCAGTCGGAAAACAGAATAGCAAGGGTGAAAACCCAGGCTATTCCTCCCTAGGAGTAAAAGTCACCAGGGATTAAATTACACAATGCTCCCGGCAGGGCACAGGTCTACATAGATGGCAGATTTCACACAAGACGGGAACGTTGCGGTAATTTACTAAAATCAGCAAAACATAGTGACTTAAAGTCCAACTTTTGAATAGCATCCAGTCAAATCTCGGAGCCTAGGCTCTGGAATCAGGCAGATCTAGGTTTTAAAAAGCCTGTCATTTATTCAGCTAGGACCTCTGGCAAGTCACATCGCTCTCAGTTTCTTCACTTGTGAGATGGAATAAAAACGGTGCCTTACCTCAAAGCATTTTTCACTAGTATTAAATGTTATATGGAAAATGCAGTTCGTTGCAAGTTCTTGATAACTGTATGTAATTAACTTACAATATCTAGCTACTCACAGACCCACCAACCATGCTATTTGTCTATAGCCAAAGTGAGAACTTACTGCCAGAACCATCACTGAAGGACAGAGTATATTTCAATTTACTCGGATTTCTACAGTAAATGAAAAAGAAGGTAAAACTCTCAATGTCAAATGAATCTGAACTCTAAATGTTTGTCTCTTTTCTAAAGTGCTCCTACCTGCACATGAGGAGGGAAGGAGAGCTCGAGTCCAGGCACTCTAGCCGATGGCTGAAAGCTAGCAGGATGGAGCGATGCTGCCGGAGGCAGGTCAGGAACCAAGATCAGACTCCGAAACTCATTATGTCTTCTCTGTATGTCCTTTAGTCGCTTCTGAAGCCTTGTATACTCTTCAAACGGAACATTTTGCCTTAAAGAGAAAAAGCATTTCTGTTCTTTAATAGTTACACCCTAATGAAGATCAGAATATAATTTTAGTTGGGAGACAGACTCTTAAGTTGTAACATCCATCTATCTAAGAAATCTATGTATCAGAAAGATAAACAGAAAGATGATTTTTTTATTGTACCACACTATACCCCTGTAGCTAGAACTGGTGTATAATTCGCTTTGCAGCCCAGGATGGCTTTACAACTCAAGTGCTAGGATTATAAGTGTGCCGCCACACCCAGCGAATTAAAACATACGTGTGTGTGTGTGTGTGTGTGTGTGTGTGTGTGTGTTGTTTTGAAGACAGAGTCTTGCTGTGTAGCTCTGGCTGGCCTGGAACTCCCTATGCAGAGCAGGCTGGTCTCAGGTTCACAAAGACCTTCTTGTCTCCATCTCCAGAGTGTTGAAACTAAAAGCAGGTGCCACCACACTTGCCCCTATATATTAACAATAGATAATTATTAGCACTGTAAGCTATTAACTCATCATAGCTTTGCCAATTGATGAGAGACTAAAGTGCTGTGGAAAACTGTGGGCACTTTTATTTTCACTTCTACTGTCATCCCCTCCTATGAATCCTGAAAATAAAAAGAAGTCCAAACTACAAAAATAAAAAATTAAAGTTGGATTCAACCTTATGAAACTCATTTTTTACATGAAATATAGTCAAATATAAAATCATAGTTCTTTATATTTGAATTCAACCTAATTTTGAATGTAAATGGATACCGATACAATAACAATATAGTATTTGGCCTCTGATTCCCCGGTGCATCACTGCTAAGACTCCAGGACGCTCAGGAGTGAAGGGCGCTCTTGTACAGAGCTGAGGAGAGTCCTGGGCAGGGACCGTACACAGCTCCAGGAAAGATCAGATATGTTACAAGATGACAACCTTTGGTCCCACTATACCTGCACCTCTGGAAAGGGGAGAGGAACTGAACTCAGTTGCTCATCAGTGACAGATACTGTGGCCAATCGATGGGATAGGGCTGTCATAAAACCCAACTGATACTGTGGCCAATCGATGGGATAGGGCTGTCATAAAACCCAATAATGTGATTAATCAATGGGATAGGGCTGTCATAAAACCCAAAAGAAGGGCAGGGACAAGGGTGGCTCTGCACACAAGAGGACCTGAGTCAGGATCCACAGTGCCCAGGTCTAACAGTCCAGCAGAATCGGAATCGGGAGCTCTAGGTTCAGGGGGAGTCTGTCTTCAAGACTGAGAACTGTGACTGAGGAGAACATCTTACATTGATCCTCCACCACACACATGCACATACGAGGGAAAAACAAAGAGACAGGGTTTAGGGAACTCTAGGTTTGCCAAATACATGCAGACCAGAAGGTGGTGTACAGGCCATGAACACCCACGGAACCCATACTTTTTCTTTTAACTCTCTTCCAACTCGCTGCTCATCTGTGTCCTTCACAGTATTCTTTAAAATAACTGGACTCACGTATTTTCCTCAGTTTTGTGAGCAACTAGCAATCAATAGATCTGAAGTGGAGGGTCACTGGAACCCCAATTTACAGCCTGTCAATCAGACATGACCTGGGCTTTATGAGTGCCATTTAAAGTGGAAGAGTCTTGTGGGACTCATCCTCATGCTGGGTCAGAGTCTGAACTGAGTTACAGGACGTTCACACCAGTCCACTAGAGGACTGTTGTCCAAGGACACCAGAACACAGCAGAAGACACTGCTGCATAATACAGGCAACCTGCATTTCAGACAAGTCCAGTTCTTCATTAAGTAACGAGCATTAATTAACAGTTCAAAAAGATTATACCACCTTAAATCAAATGGGTCATACAAAATCACTATCGCGAACTTAAAAGTGTCAATTTTCTCAGCTCAAAGAGCACTAACAGTGATAGCAGCCGACAGTGTCCGGAACTGTGCCACTGTCACAATGTTGCTGCCATGACAAGAACTCACACCACTCCCAGTACCAACAGCTACTGTACCACACTAAGTCCGAGTGTCTTTTTCCTGTTAGTATGCCCAGCACTACAAATGCCTTCTAAGAGCCAGACTTTTGGCCTGAAGTAACATTAAATTAGAAAGAAAAGTAAAATGTAATGCATTTTAGAAATCTTATAAGTAATATTTTTTTGTTTTTGTTTTTGAGATAGGATCTCAGTATGCAGTCCTAGCTGGCCTCCAACTTGTTATATAAACCAGGCTGACCTCAAACTCACAGGTGTCTACTTGTCTCTGCCTCCACAGTGCTGGCCTTAAAAATATAGCTTAAAATAAAACAATGTTCAGTATACTCAGAAACAATGTTTTGGGACTAGAGAGATGACTTAGCAGCGAAGAATACTTGTTGCTCTTCCAAAGGACCAGAGTTCAGTTTCCAACATCCACATGGTGGCTCACAACAGCCTGCAACTCCAGGGAACCTCACACCCTTCCCTAGCCTCTGCAAAGGTACTCATGCAGGCACAGGCACAGACATATACAGTAGATTAAAAAAAAAAAGTAAACAGAAACGAAGTTCCATAACACTACAATAGGGCATAAATACATACTAAAGTATTACCTATTTAACACCTGGTTTTCTGTCTCTAATTCTTCTCTCTTTGCCTCCAAGACTTCCACTTTTTCCTGAAGTCTCTTCAACTTGTTTTCATGAAGAGATTTTCTCTAAAAGAAAAAAGATTAGTATGAAACAATTATGTTAATACCTAATTTCCTATTTGAACAAAATGATGGTGGATATCTAAGGCCTTTTTATAAAACTTAGAGATTAATATTTTCAGTGAACACCAGGGACAAAGATTAGTATATGGCTTGTACTAAAAGTGCAAAGGCAAGAAAAAGATCTATGTCACACTTTCAATGAGACATATAGAATCATTACTAATACCAGAAAACTGGGATCAATAACCAAATCATTGCAAATGAACTCAAGAAAAGGAGGCAGAAGCCGGGCGGCGGTGGCGCACGCCTTTAATCCCAGCACTCGGGAGGCAGAGGCAGGCGGATCTCTGTGAGTTCGAGACCAGCCTGGTCTACAAGAGCTAGTTCCAGGACAGGCTCCAAAGCCACAGAGAAACCCTGTCTCGAAAAACCAAAAAAAAAAAAAAAAAACAACAAGAAAAGGAGGCAGACTCTTATTGCGTATGCCTGCCATCAGCAAAGGGAAGCATGCGCTCTTCACGGTCTCTGATGATAAACACAGGTAAAGATACCAGAACACAACTTTAAATTAAAAGCCCGTTTGCAATCAAATTATAACCAAAGCAAAAACTGAAAGGATGAGAATGCCAAGATAAAGCAGTATTTCTAAATATTCAGAGAAAAATAAATTCAATTTCATAATACATAGAGAAAATTTCTAAAAGTGAACACTGTATGATTTTGTTAAACTGGAAAGAGTATATTGCAAAAGGACTATAAGAACTGAAACATTTTTTTCAGTTTTTACAAACAGGTTTTAAAAATAGAAAGATACCCATCATGTTGGAAATAATTTAGCAGCTGCAGATCTCTTAAATATGTTTTCTGTTTATTGAAGCATAACAAGCTTGTTCAAAAAAAAAAAAAAAGAGCACAGAATGTAAATGCAGAATCCCAGAAAACACACAGACTAAACACTGGCATGACCACGTCACAGGTCAACAACACCGACAGGTAGTGTCCTCCTCTTCCTCATGACCCCTCCTCCATCATTCGAAAAGGGAACCAACCAACTAATGTATTTCCAGAGCTCTAGTTCTCCTAACTTTTGAATTTCATGAACTGCAAGAGGGGGATACCCTTTTGCAAATGACATTTTCTTTCACTCAACACTCTTGCGATTATCTTTACCAGAGTAAAACAGTGAACACTCTCACACACAGCTCTCCACTTCTGACTACATTCACTGTATTCACCCAGTCCACTAAGGATATTTAGGTTACGTCTAGTTGTGACAGACTGGAGATTGAGTGTTCCAGAAGTAACACTTCTGTGGGCATTGCTTAACCTTCCATATCCAGCATCCTCAAAGGTCTCATGCTCCTCCTGGCATATATATACCCTGGCAAAGTTATCATTCTTATTCCTTTATGACTGTACTTAGTTACTTGTGGCCTGAGGAACACGAATGCCCACTCATCCATCCATCTCATTTGTATAAGAGAAACTATAAAGCACATATCCTTTGCATCACAGTTTTTTCTAAGCATTTTATCTGTGTAGAAGCAATGCTATTGAATATTATAGTAGTATGTTTCCAATGTTGTCTAGTGTACAAGTGTAATACGTTTCAACCATTTTCCTACTGATGAAAGTTTCAATTGTTTCAGTTTGGAAGTATTAACAAACTTTACCTAGGTCATGGAGTACGGCCTTGGTATAACCTGCCACTTTTCTGAAACGATTCTACCAGTTACACACCCACCAGCTTGATAGGAGAGTTCTGGCTGTTCACAACCTTGCCAATATCTGTTAGACTCAGCCACTTACATGTTAGCCATTCTGGTGTAGTCTGTCAGAATGTAACTGCAAAACAGTTGTAACTTTTATGATAGCTATCTAAAGATGTTAAATATCTTTTCTTATCCTATTAGCCAGCTGTGTTTTTTAGAAATGTTGGGTATATACTTATTTGAGCTTAGTCTAGTTTTGCTCAAAAGCTTTTTTTGAGTAATCTCATTCTTACGTATTTGAAGATCTTTAAATATTCAGGTTTTGAGTGCTCTTGTACATGAATTTATTGTGATTCATATTTCAACCTAGTATGAGAATTTTTGTTTTAAATTCTTAATTATTTTATGTGTATGAAAGGTTTGTCTGCATAGACACCTGAGCACCATGTGCATGCCTGATACTGAGAGAAGAGTGTATTGGATTCCCTAGGACTCGGGATACAGAGAGTTGTGAACTGTCATGTGGGTGCTGGGAATGGAACTCAAGTCCTCTGGAAAGCAGCCAGTAATCTTAACCACTGAGTCATCTCTCCAGGCCCTATCTTGAAATTTTCTCTCTTAAAACAAAAACCAAAACCCCACCTTTCTCTGTTATCTCTGGGGCTATGGATCAGGCTGGTTATCCTCTGCAAGGGATACATGGATTTCCCTGGGAAGGGGAAATAGAAGAGATCTCCTGGGTAAACTGGGGGCAGGATAGAGGGAATGAGGGGGATGGGAACTTGAAAACACAGGGTTGGGCAGGCTGCGTGCAAGAAGCAGTTTTGGGGTAGGAAGGAAGCTAAGGAGAAAACTGGTGCTAGGGAAATTCCCAGAAATCCACAAGGATGACCCCAGCTAAGACCCCTAGCAATAGTGGAGAGGTACCTGAAGTGGCCTTCTGCTGTAATTAGATTGGTGACTACCCTAATTAGCATCATAGAAACTTCATACAGTAAATAATGGAAGCAGATGCAGAGATCCACAGCCAAGCACTGGGCCAAGCTCTGGGAGTCCAGTTGAAGAGAGGGAGGAGGGATTGTAGGAGCAAAAGGGGGAGGAGGAACCCAGAGAGACAGCTGACCTGAGCTCCTGGGGGCACAAGGGCTCTGGACCAACAGTGAGGGAGCCTCCATGAGACCAGTGTAGGCCCTCTGCATGTGTGTGACAGTTGTGTAGTTTGGTCTGTTTGTAAGGCTCCTAGCTGTGAGATCAGGACCTGTCCCTGAGACAGCTGGCTTTTAAGAACCTGTTCCTTGAGCTGGATTACCTTGCCCAGCCTCTATACAGGGGAAGGAGCTCAGTATGGCCCTACCTCAACTTGATGTGCCATGCTATGCTCAAGTCCATAGGAGGCCTGCCCCTTTCTGAATGGAGACAGAGAAGGAGTGTGTGTACGGAGAGGGAGTTAGAAGAGGGGGGAGAGAATGGGAAGAGAGTAGCAACGGAAAACTGTGGTTGGTATGTAAAATAAAGGAAAAAAGTTAATTTTAAAAAGCACCTTTCCAAGTAAGATGTTCTACTGAAGTTCCAGTTTGCACATTAATTTACATGCCATTTCAGTAGAAAGCTTTATATTGTCAAATTTCTCAGAGTTGAAAGATATTTTCAAAGCCAAAGTGTGTAGCTCAAAGGAACTTTAAACTGTGTGTATCTGTGTGCGGGTGTGAAAAGAATGTATAATCTTAATTCTTAGAAAGATTAGAATATTTTGTGTTGTGAAATTGGAATACTGGCAAAAAAAAAAGATGCAAGCTTCTACAGAGAGTCAAAAGTCTAAACTGATTTTAATCTTTTCATTTCTTTTGGTAAAAATGTCATAATATAGTATGAATTCTTAGAAATACAAAAGGATTGACTAAACAACACATCTAAATTTTATAAAATTTTTGATGGTTTAATTCTTTTATCTTTTATAGAAAATGTGAAAATACAGATATTTAGCATTAAAAACAAGTGCAGAACAGAATTTCCCAAAACAATAATGATATAAACTTGTTGATTTGAAAAAGGCACCTTTCAAGGAAAAAATTCATTTTTCAGAAAATTTACTTTTATTTTCAAATTGTCAATCATATCTTTTATAGGTAGTACTTTCTGTGCCCTATTTAAGAAATGTTTATTTATACCAACATCCTATGGTTTTCTCCTAAGTTATCGTATACTGGCTATAGTCACGAATTTCACCTTTCACTTCTAAGAACGTGGATCTTTTTATCCACATTACAGTGCTGAGTGGGTGAAGGACAAGTGGTTGACACAATGCCCTTGAAGGCCTCCACTCTGCTGACTGCAGGGGATGATACTTTGGCAGCAAGATCTTGCTTGCTTCACTTTCCTTCAGGATTGCCTTGGTTATCTACTCCTTCCAATACTCTGAAAGGTTTACAGTTTGTTTTTAACTTTCATAAAGGAATATTCAAAGATTTTGATTATATGTAATTTGTAGATCTACTTGGGAAGAACTGGTTTAACAATAAATTTTCTAAAGCATGAACATGATATGATTTTCTTCTTTAATCATGCTTTATTCTGAGCAGTTTGTAGTTTTAAATAAACATTTTTTATAAGATTTATGCCTAAATATTTACATTTTTCTGCTATTATAATAAATGGCATTTACGTATTTCATTTTTCCAACTGTGCATAAAGATAACTAGCTTGTTGTTTGACTTTTTAAGCATCACCTTTAAAAATTTACATATCTTAGGTTGGGAATGGTGGCAAGTCTTTACTAGCCAACACTCAGGAAGCAGAGGCAAGAGTATCTGTGAGTGCAAGGGCAGCCTGGATACACAGCAAGACTGTCTCAAAAAATAAGTCAAATAAATAAATAAATATCCCTAACCTATTTTAATAATTACTGTTAGATTTGTTTCATGCATAATCATTTAATTTATGAATGGCAATCTTCTTTCTCTCCAATAATTATACCAATTTTTCTTACTTCATTAAATTGGCTAGAACCTCCATCAAAATAATGAAAAAAAATGTTACTAGTGGACTGATCTAGCTTGTTCCTGATTTGGATGAAGGAGATAGTGAACATTTAATCAGTGAGTGTGTTAGCTGGAGGATTTTGTAGCTTCTTCTATGAAAGGTACTGATGTCTTCAGCTGTTCTCTATACCCAGTAGACAGTCATAGTAGTTCGCCTTCTTCGTTGAGAGTTCACTAAACTATACTCGTCAGACTTGAATGCTAGCCCACTTTTAGTTCCAGAATGAACCTTACGTTATTTTAATATAGAATTATACTGAGCTTCCTAATATTTACAACTTTGTATCTGTTTAAATGATGAAATTCTCTTTTTTTATGACTGCAGCGGATTTGAACCTCATATAAGGACATTCTATTTTTTTATTACTAGAGAAAATTAAGACTAATATTATTTCTTCCTTATTTATTTAGAAGAATTTACCAGTAAAGCCAAAGAAGGAATTTTCTTTGTGGAAGGTTTTAATTAAAGATCCCGTTTCTTTACCCTTAATAGATGTTAAGACTCCAGATTTCCTAATTATTCTCATACCTGCTTCATTAAGATGTTCAAGGAATGTATTCCTTTCATTTAAATATATAATCAGCATAATTATTCTTATAATACTTTTTTATTTTACCATATGCAATAGGTATTTTTATAATGTTCTTTTTATTTTTACTATTTATACAATATGTACTAGTAACCAGTTTTTCATCAGTGATAAACATTTGCATTTGTCTAATTGGTCCTCTGAGGTGTCTGAGAATTACCAATTTTATTCATCTTTTTTCTTTTCGGTTTGTCAAAACAGTTTCTCTGTAGCTCTGGAAACTGTCCTGGGATTCGTTCTGTAGACCAGGCTGGCCTCAAACTCACCTGCTTCTTTCTGCCTTCTGAGTGCTGGGATTAAAGACCGCCACCACCCGTCCTTTTAAATCTTGTAACATTTGTATCTGAGAGTGCTATTTTCTTGGCTTTGTAAATGCTGTTATTTCCTCATATGCCCAGTTCTGCGTTTTAGACACCGACTCTCTTCTGCGTAAGGAGGTGCGGGAGTGCCACAGCACACGCAGGGCTCAGCTAGTTCTTACAGCAATGAATTTACAGGAAAACTCAACAACAAGTGAATCCTTTCCATCTGCTGCCCTGTCCACTCAACTTACGTTACTGCCGTCTTACACTGTTAAGGGACACTTGCCAAAGCTGATACGCCAACACTAATGTATTTCTGTACCCAAAGGGTAGAGTGGCACGAGAGCTTTTCCTCTTTGCTGTCCATCTCTATGGTTTACACCCACTGCATGTCCACAGCACAGTGCTCCAACCTCACCCCTTCACCCATCTGCAAAGCCTAGCAAGCACCGACCTTTCCACCCTCTCTACAGCTCTGCTTCATCCTCATTATACTCAGAATCATATTCTCTGAGCTAGCAAAATGCACTTAAGGTTCTTCCGTGTCTTTGTGTGGCTAGGCAACTCACTTCTTTTTACTGCTAATAATAAACTATACGAGTGTACCACAGTTTATCCATTTAGCTATTAAAGGATACTTTGACTGGTTCCAAGTAATGGCAAAAGCTGCTATAACTGTGTTTCGATTCTTCATAAAGATGAATGTTCTAAACTGATCTGAGTAAATACCTTGGAATGTAATAGATGATTCATAGGTAGAATTCATGTAGCATTGTAGAAAACTGACCCAAGTGTCGGGTGGTAGCACATTCTCCATTCTCACCAGCAATTAATTATCAAGGAGTTCCTGATGTTCTACATCTCCACTAGTATTGAGTTGTGTATCGGATTATAACCACTCTGGGTGCATAGTGCTATATTTATGTAGACCTGTGCATTACATATAAAAATTTGAAGAAATAGCCTTCATCCATTAAGCACTATTTAGCACAGGAACTAAAGAGGAACTTCTCTTTTCTTACTATGTGAGAACACAGCTACAAGACATCATTTATGCACCAGAAAGTGGGCCCTCATTCAGCACATAATCTGCTAATGCATGGGTCTTGAACTTCCTACCCTCTTCAACAATGAAGAATAATTTCTATCGTGTTTGAGTGTAGTTACAAATATTCTCCATACCCCACCAGGTCCTGCTCACTAGCTCCTGTAGCTGCTTATGAAATAATCACTCTGAGGCTTAATATTAATGACATACTCTTTGACCTATTAGCTCAGACTTGTTATTAACTAACCCTTAAATCTTAAATTAACCCATTTCTATTATATGATATTTTACCATCAGGCTTGTGGTTTGTTACCTCACATCTTGCTTCCTGGGAGGCTACATGACATCCGCCTGACTCTGCCTTCTTTCTCCCTGCATTCACTTTATTTTCCCACCTAGCTATATTCTGCCCTGCCATAGGCCAAAGCAGCTTCCTTATTAACAAATGGTAATAAAACATATTCACAGCATACAGAGGGGAATCCCACATCACGACCTATTCCATTCATGACACTTTCGTTATAGCATGCTAAAAATAATAAGGAACTATCCTTTCCCCCTCTAAATTGAATCTCATGCTCATCTGCCTGCTGCAGGGTATTACTGGTCCTACAACTGTTCCCTTTATCTTTTTCTCTGAGCTTCTGAAACATCCTACAATTTCTTCCTTCTTAAAAAAAATACCTACTCCTCCATGGTTACTAATCCCATTTCTCTGCTCTTTTCACAGCTAAACTCCCTAGACAAGCAAATGTTTCCATATAACCGTTCTCCTTGAACCCACTTCAGTCATTGCATATTTACTGCTCCATGGAACTGGTCCTTGTGAAGGTAACCAGCAATGACCATAGTGAAATCTACCCTTGGACTTCACATGCTATCTTATCATTACACCTATTAATAATGTCACTTGACCCAAAGGGACCCTTTGTGAGGCTTTTCTGCACTGGGCATCAAGTACTTCTTTTGGTTCTCCTACCATACTGGCAACTACCTGTTTCCTCCTCTTCAACTTCTAAAGTTCACAATTTCTTAAAGTTCAATTCTCAGATCTAGTCTCTTTTCATTGAGTTTTACTGCTTAAAATACCATTTATATGCCAATGAATCCAGCTTTTAATTTATCAAACCCAGTCTACTCTCTTCTAGTCAATTAGGTTCATGAAGCCAGCTAATTTATCATCTCCACATGGAAGCCGCACTGCATCTGTACTCAGTGCCACATGACTGTAACTAGGTCTCTGAGGTAACTAGCTTACAAAAAGAAAAGTCTACTTCGGTTCACAGTTTTGGAAGTTCCAATCTAAGGTCAGATCTCTCCCCTGCTTTAGTACATCCTGGACGGAGGGGCTAATGAGACAAATCTCTTCTAAGACGTCAGCAACTAAGTGAAGTAGAGAGAATGAGGTCCTGTACTTCTTTCAAGTCCATGTTTTCAGGGACCTTCCACTGCCTTCTAAGGGCCACAGCACTTTGATTATTTCTGCTTAAGGAACAGACCTGTAACACATGAACTCTTGTAGGATACTATGCAAATAACAGTAGCATTTCAAAAGTTAACATATTCATGGGGTAGAGCAATGGCTCCATTGTTAAAAGCACTGCTGTTCTAGAGGATTCAGGTGAAAGTCCCAGCACCCACATGGGACTCACAACCTAGTTAACTCCAGTTCCAGGGATCAAGTGCTCACTTCTGGCCTCTGTGGGCACTGCACACACACAGGTAAAACATCCATATGCATAAAACAATGAGATGCTTTTAAAAAATACAATTTTTAAAAGTTAGCATGTTCAAAAGTTTTACTGGCAAACCCATGCATTCCAGTCTTTTCCATGCCAGTAAATGCTATTTTACTAATATTCTATTGTCTTGGATTTCTTTCTCATTCGCCCTGTAAAATCATTTCAAAGCTTTACCTTTAACAAATCTACACACTGTGATGACTGAGACCCCATCAATAGATCTTTACCCTAAGAAACCATGGTCACTAACTTGGATGACTACAAAGCTGTCTTCCTGAGTGTTCTTTTGCTTTTCTATACAACAGAGACTGTTTTAAAATGTAGTTCAGATCATATAAACTCTCAATTCAGAAGTCTCCAATGCATTCCTATTTCATTCAGAATAGAAGCCAGAGCCCCTGTGTCACCTGCCTTGGTACCAAGCCTCCCCACCCTAGACACCAGAACCTCCTTGGGTTCGTTCAACAGAACAAGCCATCTGTACACATTTGTGCTTGCTATTGTATCTGGAACAAGATCTTCTATGTAAATCAGTATGACCTCTTTCCTTTCCTCTAAGTCCTGCTCAAATGTTACCAAGTAAACCTTGCCTTAGAGGATGGAACACTCCCTCCCTCATCTTGTTACTTTTCATCTTAGCAGGCACCTCCTCTACCCACTACTGACCACGTTCCTAAGGCACAGAATCTGGCCACCTTGGTCATCCAGTGAACCATACAAAGCACTTAGCAAGCACTTGGCATATTTTCTGAACTGTCTTAGTGACAACACTATGGAATAAACCTCACCAAAACGCAGGCCCACCTAGAACCTCAGGACACAGATATAACATCTTAAGAAAAATTACTTGTGTTTTTTTTTTTTTTGTTCCCCGTTACTGGCACAGAGTTCCCCCAAACCCTAGGAATTTAAGTGATGAGGTGCCCTTTATAATCAGCAGGAAGTCTCTCTCAGTCTCTCCTATTGATGGTAATAAAGTGACTTACACTGGGGACCCAGGACAACCCTCAGGATATAGGAGGCTATTAGAGAGAGCAAGTGAGCACATGATGACAGCTTAAAGTCCGCTCTTCTAACCTACAGGGAGGAGAAGGTAGGTACATTGAGTTCTGCCAAATCTCTTCAACAAACAAAAGAGCTTCTGTGCCGGTGGACAAAATAACTCATGTACAGACAGCATGGTCCTCTACACCCTACACAGTTATCTATATATCTGTTCCATTTGGTTGTTCCCGAATGGTGTCTTTTATGATAAGTTGGCATACATCAGTAAAGTGCTCTGTGCTCTCCTGAATCCAAGCAAAATTTCAAATATCAAAAAAAAAAAAAAAAAAATCATGGGAACTCCTAAAATATGGCCAGTTTGGTACCTTACACTTGTGGTTAGAGTTGGAGGGGTGCATTCTTGGGGATTAAACCCCTTAACTTGATAGATTTAACTATCATTCCAGGTAGTTTCAAAACTGAATTGCTCAAGCAAGACCAGTTGGTGTCCAGAGGACTGTGGATTGGTTGTTGGTACTGGAAAGCACCCCAGAGTGATGTGATTTGGGAAAAGGGTCTTTCCAGCTGCAATCAAACTAAAAGGTGATTAGAGTAGGCATGTTTGCATTAGCATTCCAAGAGAAACACAGCATAAGACCAATGCCTTACGGTACAAAGTAATAAAACTCCTTTTTTCCCTCTTTTTCTTTCTTTTCTTTTTTGGTTTTTCAAGATAGAGTTTCTGTGTAGCTTTGGAGCCTGTCCTAGAACTCACTCTGTCATCCAGGCTGAACTCGAACTCACAGAGATCCACCTGCCTCTGCCTCCTGAGTGCTGGGATTAAAGGAGTGTGCCAACACCACCCAGTTAGGAGTAAGAGAACTCTTATAGGGTATGTAGAGCTAGGTGTGGTTGCACTCAGGAAGCTAAGGCAGGAGAATCAAGCTAGCCTGGAATACATAGAAAATTCAAAGCCACCCTGCACTACTTGAGATCCTGTTTTAAAACAAAATGGGGGGAAGACAAATGCAACATAGATAGCAGTACTCCCCTGCTAAAACCTCAAAAACAAGAATTGGGATTCCCCCTTGATTAGCGAATTAACCACATTCAAGGACCATTTGCCCCCCTTTAAAATATGGGCTGTGTGTTTGTGTGTGTTGCACATGTACGGAAGCCACAGGCGGATGTCAGGTACCCTGCCGTCAGCTCTCTGCCATACTCACTCAGTGTTTCTCGCTGAACCCGGAGGTCACAGGCTTGTTTTTAGCCCCAGTGAGCCCCAGTGAGCCCCAGCAAGCCTCCTGTCTCTGAGGCCAACAGCACTGGGGTGATGGGCAAGCATGTGGTCACAGAGACATCACTCTTCTCTTGGATCCCACAGCAGTGGCACTATTGCTCCTACCCATGGGCATGTCCACAGCACCAGCTCCTCCTCGCAACTCTCTCCAGTTTAGGCTTTCTCCTCACCCATTCAAAATCTCGTTTCACTTTATAACACAGCTGACGCCCTTGTCTTGCAGCTTCCTTTTCTTATCTCTAGTCAGTGTCTCTGCTTGAGGCTAGGCCATGTCTACATGAACGTGCAGCCACCACTGCCAATCTGTGTTTGCTCAAATCTCCTTGCACTTCATGTTCTTCATTCCACCACCCAGTTCCACTTACGTTCTGACAGCTACAATGACCCCTTTCACCTGTATTTACCAGCATATTGTGGGGTGTTTGTTTTTGAGACAGGGTCTCACCATGCCTAGGCTTACACTAAACTGCTAAGCTCAGCCATCCTCCTACCCCAGCCATCTGAGTAGCCAGGTCTACATGCAAACTGCACTTGACTGTATCCTGTCATTTCTCCTCCAGAAGACCTCTGGGAGTTAGTTACTCTCCACCTTCATTCTTATACCCTGAACTTCTATCTAGGTTTCTCACCTCATAAAAAGTTTCCTGTCTTCAGGATTTTTTTTTTTTTTGTAGCTTTTACTAAATTTGCTCTTTGACCATTTCATATGTATATAATGGATTCTGAATACTCTTTCCTTTGCCTTTTATTATCTCCCTCCTATCCCTAATCAGCCTTCCCTCCTCCCTATAATTCCCTTCCCACATTCACATCTTTTCGTTTTGTGACATAATAGGTTTAAGTAGGGCTGTCTCTGTGACTGTGGGTTTCGAACTGTCCACTGGAGTCTGGTGGACTCTTCTAGTTTACTTACTTATTTATTGAAAGGGGGAAGCTCTTGGTACAGGTACAGGGGTTCTCAAATTAGTGTCTATGTAAACAACCTGGGAGTATTTGATAGTATTATCCAGGTATCTCTTAAACACTGACTTCTTTCTTCAAAAGAGATTATAAAGTTGTCAAGGTTAAGGAGTGATGATGGCTTCTCTTCTCTCTCAGCATAATGCTAGACCACATAACATGTTTCATAAAATACTCTGAAACTTAAAGCTATGGCTTATCACTCTATGGGAAAACGTTCACAATAATATTTCACCAAGAACTTCTTCAGGCTGGGCCTCTGAGTACACACCTGTAAATCCCAGCACATGGGAAGCAGATAGATCTGTAAGTTTCAGAACTACAAGATTATTTCAGAGAGACTCATTTTAAAAATAAAAAAAAATTGCAAACTTATTTCGATTGCCTCAAAAGGACAGATAACTCACTGTGCTCATAGCACACTCAAGCAGTGAAGACAGCCGGCACAGAGAGAAATCTCAACCAAAGAACAATATTCAAGATCCCCAGCCATGCTTTTCAAAAAAAATTAAAAAATGATGAACATATCAACATTGCATTTCCACCAAAGGCTCCACCTAAATACACTTACTAAAAATGATATTAAGTCTTGTGGTTAGAAGTTTAACATTCTGAATAAACATACCCAGATGGCATGCTTATCTAGCCCAAAGGGAAAACAAAGTTGCTAGTCTTGAGTTTAAGAGTTTTTCATGTGTAATACATTGCAAAAAATTACAATTTCTATTCTAGATTACTAGTTGTGGTTTAAGTCTTACTGCATAATAAAGTTATGATTTTTTTGACATTTAAATGAAGTACTTAAAGTTTTTTGCTCCGCTATAAATTATGTGTTTGTAATGACAGAAAAATTGTGGTAGAAAAATCTTTGTTTTGCTTTGAGACAGTCTCACTGTGAACTCTGCTAGCCTGGAATGCCCTATGTAGACCAGGCTGGCCTCAAATTCACAAAGATCTTCCTAGTTCTGTCTCTGTCTCCAGGGCACTGTGATTCAAGGTCTACATTACCATGACTGGCTTGGATGCTTAACTACGCCAGGCAATGGTAAGAGTGAACTTACACTGACTGCTCTGACACAGGAAATAACTCATGTGAACCACAGCTCTAAGGAGAAAACTTAAAAGATATCTAGACTCAAAGGAAGTGGGAACTGAGAGTCATAGAGCAATGGAAAGAACACAGGAATAAGAGTAAAAAGGTATGGGCTGTGTACCAGAGATCCAAGCCAGGATCTCCCTACCTTGGTTTTCTGAAACAAAATCTCCCTAAGTAGTCCAGGTTGGACAAACTATTCTTACCTCAGCCTCCCAAGTGCTGGGATTATAAGTACATACCACTATGACCTCCAAAAACTGGGTTCTAACAGGTCAAATTATCCTGGTTATCTACAACTTCAGTTCCCCAATTTGTAAAAGTTATCTGAGGGCTAAGGTCACTTAAACCCCTAAAATTAAATATTCTTACATACATAGTTCTCTCTCTCTCTCTCTCTCTCTCTCTCTCTCTCTCTCTCTCGCTCGCTCGCTCGCTCGCATGCACGCACGCACGCACGCACACACGCACTTCTTCAACTTCAACTGATAAAATTAAATTCCTAGGGAAGTGTTCCACATGGTATAATAGATAATAGCTCTAGGTCACTGTTATTCACTGGATTGAACTCAGCAATTTCCTAAGACTTAAATCATAATTTACATATCACATATTTAAAAGTGAAATAAAAGCCGTGTGTGGTGTCCCATGTTTTTAATCCCAGCACTTGGGAAGCAGAGGTAGCCAGATCTCTGTGAGCTCAAGGTCCAGCTGGTCTATGTAGCAAGCTCCAGGCCAGCCAGTGCTACATACCAATACTCTGCCTCAAATTCAACAAAGAAAAGGTGAAATTAGAAGCTGGAGAGAGATGGTACAATGTTGAAGAGGAAGTGACCTGGAGTTTGGATCTCAACACCTACCTAACAAGCCAGGGTTCTTATGCAAACCTGTAACATGCATAAGGGAAGCTGAGAAAGAAAAAATGATGGGAGTTTGATGGCTTTCGTCTAGCCTCAAAAATACACCTGAGCTCTAGGTTCAGAGGCATCCTGTCTCAAAGAAACAAGCAGAGAATGACAGAGGTTCTCTATGCATAGGGGAGTGTGCCACCCCCATCTTTCTCCCCATAACCCCTCAAATAAATAAATAATTAAAAAATGAAATGGCACTATGTTCTCATCCATCAGTTGGTTAAGTATTTGAGAAAAATAAGTTAGCATTATTACAAGGGCAGAAAAATACTACTTTGTAGGGTTTTAAGTATCCTGTCCTCTTTCTGGTACACCTACAATCAGTTGATAATCCCTGTCACCACCGGATGTCATTTTTACTCCAAAACAAGTTAACCCAAATTAACCTTAATAATTAGGAATACGGCAACAAAAAAAAACTTTATTTGCAAAAGATAAATAGCTCACAATAGTTTCTAGAGATTTCTGAACGTTTCTAAACTCCACACAGTACAAGAAGTACAGTAGAATTGCTAAGATCATCTGGAGTCGTTAAAAAGAAAATCACTGAAATGTCATTAACACTAATAGCCTTTCAGAATTTACATATGGACAGAAAGGAATACAATTGACAAATAAGAAGAAAAAATGTGCTTCCATATGGGTAAAAATACTTGGTTTCTTCTATAAGAAACATTGTCTTCTGATCTCAATCCTATATTACTTTTAGTATCATGAGAATAACAAGTTATTTCTCTTATGCAATTAATGAACATTTAACTCATCCAAAGTTATATGGATATTAAGATACTGGTTTAACTGTATATTTCTTTCATTCACAATGTCTTTGTTCGTCACAACCAATGCCACTACAAAGGGCCCTAACTCACTAAATGGAGACTTTTCAAACGGAGACACACAGCCCTGTCTCTCCCCACACCCAGGCTGCTGAAAAGAACAGCTGAATCACTGGCACACTGAGTCACTGCTGCTGATGGGATCTACAACAGTCCTTGCTGAAGCAAAAAGAAGCTGTAAGTATTGACGAGATGAATCATCTGGCTACTTAATGTACATGAAGTGCTACTGCATTGTTTCCAAGAATGTGAAGCTTTTAGACTAGAAAAACATATGCCTACAAAGGCCAATTAGGAACGCATCAAGGTAGCAATTGTCAGAGTAGCTTCAGAAGTCAGGGTAAGTCCAAGATCCCACTGTTGGGGCAGGGAGACATTTGTTTCTCTATTTGCTGAGTTGGAAACAAGCGTTCTCTTTTGTTGTGTTGTTTTAGACAAAATCTCACTATTAAGCCCTGTGTGACCTAGAACTTACTGGACAGTATTGGGAAATTCTTACCATTCTTACCCCTGCTCAAGAAAAAAGGACTTTAACCACAAAAGCAATGTGATAGATGTTAAGTATAGTTAAAACAGGTCTAGTCATACTACAACTAAGTGAAGAATGAGTCAGGCACATTTGCATGGATTGGTACCGAAAAAAGCATCTCTAAGAAAACAAATATTAGCTCTAAAAATTTTAGAAATACACCTGTTGTTGGATTTTCTCAATTGTCTCTATGAGATTAATTTTAAAAATGTGATGTTTAGGTATCAAATCAAATACACCACAAAACCTCACCCTCAGTTATTCTTGGACAATGATGCTTGACTCTACAGAAACCATTCTCTTAAAGCCACTTGCCTTTTTCTGAGCAGTTGCAGCTCTCTGTAGTTTCTCTTTAGCCTGATTGTACTTTTCTTCTCGGTCCGTGATTCGCTCATGAAGCTTATGCTTTTCTTCCAACCACTGTATCTGTTTTTCCTCCAATGTCCTGTCAGAGAACATGGGCACAGACCAAGGAATCTGACAGCAGTTTTTCCATCAAACAGACACTATCACAAGTGTTCTCAAAGTCCCTGCCTGCCTGACCACATCCCATCTTTTCCAGCCATAGTGATTCTTCTATGGCTACATGTCTCCTCACACTGTCACTACAGAGTAAGTTTTATGAATATGACACTGTATTTAAAATAATATAGACACTATGTTTACACTAAACCCCTAGAGTAAAGTACTGTCATCCTCTAAATAAACGAGGAAACTGAATTTAGAGAAACTAAGTTGCATTAAGAAACATATCTATTTATTGTCAGGATAAGCACTTAAAACCTGAACAATGATTATAAACACCAAGCTATGAACTGTACCTACTAAAGGCAGTTAAAATTCAAGTCTGATGCCAGGTGTGGTAGCGAACATCTTAAACACCAGCATTCCAGAGGCATATTTTGATGCCTAATTTGATCTCTGTGAGCGCAAGGCCAGCCTGATCTACATAGCAAATTCCAGAATAGCCAGGGCTATATAGAGAGACATTATCACAAAAACAAAACAAACAAACAAAAAATAACCAATTTAAATATTAAGTATTAATGAAAAATATTTTTCTGTGTAAATTTTGTATAAATGATATTTTAAGTTATATCCTAGTAGTAATATAATTTAAAAGTTACTCTGCATACTTATCAATAATATGAATTTTATCATCAATACTATATGGCCATTAAAATGAAAATTAAAAATGTTAGATTGCTTGTCTAATTACTCATACAGATTTTAAGTATATTAGCTGGAACAAAAGTTAAATTCTACTTAACTAGAAATCCAGTATTGTGTTATGTCTGAGCCTGGGCACTGAGAACATAACTCAGAGTCGTGCACATGTGAAACAAGCACTTTGCTGCTGAGCCCTATCCTGAGCTACTTGGAGTAAAACAATGGATACCAGTCTGAAACCAAAGTGAGTTACCTAATCCATCAGCCACACTGTGTGCCATTACAATTCTTATACTCATTTTAATCAAATATTCGAGGATCAAAGATACACATTTCTTCTTTGGCAAAACAGAAGAAGTTAGAGCCTCTGGAATGTCACAACACATTATAGAGATGCATCTTTCTAACTGCCTTCCCCATACATAAAACTCCATCTATAAAACATAGACAGGCCTTAAAATATGAAAAACAGAAAAACTGAAAAGTTTTATGTGGTAAAACTGATTTAAGAACAAATTCGGAAAAAACTGTCCTATAGATAAATAAACACAATATGCTAAAAAAAAAAAGCACTATAACACAGTATTCTACATTTATTTGTTTTTGCTTTTTAAAAATTATTTTTGTGCTGCTAGGGATCAAATCTGGGACCTCTGTATAACAGCCAGTCCACTGTACTGAGCTACACCCCCAGCCCCATTTTACCACATGCCAGCATCTTCTCAAAGTATAAATCCTGAGCATGCCCAGCACATTTTCCTTACTGTCTACGACTAGACAATTCCAAGGTGAAAAGAATACAAATAAGCAAATAACTTTTCAAAAGAGAAATCCAAAAGGAGAGAGAGAGAGAGAGAGAGAGAGAGAGAGAGAGAGCGAGAGAGCGAGAGAGCACAATCCCACAACCAAATCATTCTGTTCTCTGGCATTCAGAACAGATTTGGGAACCATGTTCTGGTCTGCTCAATGAATAAAGGTTTTTCTTTAAGAGTTTTTGGGAACACTGTGCTCAGAATTGTAAAGGTCCTTTATCCAAGCCTAAAACTCTTAAAAGCAATTTAGGAGTAAAAGTTCATTTTAAAAGAAAGAGAAAGTACACAACCTACAAATGCACTCTGTTTTAATCATCAATAAAATATACTTTATATAGTAGAAAGAAAAATAGTTTGTACATAAGAAAGAGCAAACTCTACTTTTCAACTTCTAGTTGCGCTTTTTCAGCTTGGCTTCTTAAATTTCGGCATTCTTGTTTTAATCTGTCCACCATGTCCTTCAGCATCTGGTTTGAATTCAGCAAGTCATTCTCGGACTGTGTCAGGGAGGTCACCTGAATCTGCAAATGACTGATTTGCTTAAAAGAAAAAGAGAGAGAGAGAGAAATAAAAAGACACTAAGACATGAAGGCATGTGAGAAGCAGAATACTTCCCCTCAGAAATGGCTCTCCCAGGTGGCAGGGCCCACGGGGATGTCCTGTGTCATTTCTCACTATACCCACAGACTCAATACCATATATTGTACTGAAGGGTTGCGGCATTAGGAAGGTTGAGAGCACTGCTCTAGAGCCGCTTATCAGCACAGGTATGGAACTTCATCCCCAATCTCCCCTCACATGGAAGCACGCTTTCCTCATGGTATGCTGGAGTTATAGATTTCCTCATGGCTAGAAAGACTTAAACAGTTTTAAGTTGTGATTAAATAGACCTCACTGGGGACAATTATAGATCACATTCTTCATAAGCCATTTTTATTTTATCAACTAATATATGTCTTCATTTTTCTTTCACTTCAACTTCTCTTTAGCCATTCTCTGGAAGACCTTTCAGAGTTTACTGAATCACGTGACAGAAATCAAAAGAACCCACCATCAGCTATGATGCAGCTCAGTACAGGGTCTTGTCTACTTAATATGCACAGAAGCCTGAATTTGATCCCTAACCATCACCAAAAACAAAACACCATCATGATTCAAAAGTTAATAGAAACAGGGTCTTGCCCAGTCCAGGCAAGCCTCAAACTCATGATCATCCTGCTTCAGCCTCCCCAGTGCTAGCATTATAGGCAAGTACCACCATGCCCAACAAGAAGCAAGATTCTTAGTAGAATAAATTAGTTAAGTGGGGTGGGGGAACCATTATATGGCTGATTGTATAAAAGTAACAAAAGATAGGACTATACATCATGAAGCAATTAGAAAATAGTAATATGGTATGCCTCAGATTTCTATTTTAGAATAAATTTCTTCATGTAGAACTTACTCCTTTTTTGAAAACTGAGGTAGATAGCATTAACTCTATATTACAACTTTTTAACTAAGCAAACCTTCAAGAAACTTAACTCTAGATCTAAGTATTATAGCCACATCTCTCAAAGAAAAAAATATTGTACCCTACTGGTGAAGGTTCCGTAACTGCACATGCAAGCAATGCCAGGTGACATGTAAGCACTGTTCTCTCCCAATTAGGGCCCCAGAACTGGACAATTATCCAACATTATAGAAATACTTTCTTTAACTTAAAATATTAATTTCAAAAACAGGTGATAGTGGCACACGCCTTTAATCCCAGCACTCAGGAGGCAGAGGCAGGTGGATCTTTTTGAGTTCGAGGCCGGCCTGGTCTACAAAAGCTAGTTCCAGGACAGGCTCCAAAGCTACAGAGAAACCTTGTCTCAAAAACAAAACAAAACAAAACAAAACACCCCAAAAACCCCAAAAAACAAAAATAAGGGGGCTAGAGAGATGGCTCAGTGGTTAAGAGCACTGGCTGCTCTTCTAGAGGTCCTGAGTTCAATTCCCAGCAACCACATGGTGGCTGATAATGAGATCTGGTGCCCTCTTTAGGCCTGCAGGCATACATGAGACACTGTGTACATAATAAATAAATTTTTAAAAATCTTTAAAAAATTAATTTCTTCCCATAAATACAACTCTT
Source organism: Arvicola amphibius (assembly GCF_903992535.2). Taxonomy (NCBI): domain Eukaryota; kingdom Metazoa; phylum Chordata; class Mammalia; order Rodentia; family Cricetidae; genus Arvicola; species Arvicola amphibius. Next base: position 10,541,831 of record NC_052063.2, on the reverse strand, counting down.
AAATTTTATACAGATATAGCAAGAAAAGAAAACCACTCAATAACCCATCACAGAAAACAAATTTACATGTGTAACTTAAAACCTGGATATTTCTAATTAATTTTAAAATTCAGAATGTCAAAAATTGTCATTTTAACAATAAAAAATTTATCACAAGCCATAACATACCAATATATTAAGATAATAGCAAAAGTAAAACAAGTTTACTAAATTATAGCAGAAAAAAATTGAAACATCTTATCTTTACATAACAGCTTTAAAAGTATATTATCAATTATGGTGATTGGATTACAAAGTACTGAATATGAGTAAATGCAATAACTACATAAAAAAGACTTAAAAGAAGCATCTAACAAAATAAAAGCAAAATGTGTATTACAATCACACCTGTTTCAGTTCAGAATTTTCAAGTTTTTCTTTCTCTGCCTTTTCAGTATTCACAATTTGTTGTTGAAGTTTTAACCTAAAAATCACAACCAAACAAAAGATCATGAATCCATAATTCAATCATTTCACTGAACTGGCAATCATTACACTGAGTGGCTGATTGACTACAGGCATTATACTGAATCCAAAGCCTAAATATTTAGACTCCCAGCAGCTACATTATGTCCACATAAAACAGCACGAATTACTTCTGTTGAACAAGAACTGGAGTATGGAGGGGCATCACTTCTACTAGGGGTACTGAGGATACTACAAGCAGACACTGATAGCGAAGATTTAATAAACACAGAGAACACCTGGCCTTCAGTGGAAAAGTTCGGGATGTGTGCTCACCACACCAGAAGCTGGTTTAGATGCCACTCGCGACCTATAAAGCATACAGATTCTACAAATTGCTAATTGGCTTTCAGTTTACAAAGTTACAGTTCTAAAAGAAAATTAACTAGCATAAACACTACCCTGCACTCTCTAAAGTACCTTATAATCTTCCATCCCTGAGCTAAATGGTCAGTAGAGAATATAATTTGTATGGCCAGCCACAGCTTTTGTGATATCTACAGGAAAACATGCTAATTAAGTTTAACAGGATGGGGCCTTCAAATTTCTCCTTTTAAAACTTCTTTAGAGCAGGGCCATGGTGGTGCAGGCCTTTAATCCCAGCATTCGGGAGGCAGAGAACAGCAGACTCTGAAGTAGAGGCCAGCACAGTCTACAGAGTAAGTTCCAAGACAGCCAAAGCTACACAGAGAAACCCCGTCTTGAAAACAAAACAAAACAAAAAACCCTTTTATAGAAATTTTTTAAAATATTTTCAAAAGAAACTAAAAGCATGGTTCAGTGGTTAAGAGCATTTGCTGCTCTTGCAGACAACCTGGGTTTGGCTCCTGGCACCCACATGATGGTTTATAATCATCTCTAACTCTAGTTCCAACATTCAGTGCCCTCTTCTGGCCTTGGCAGGGACCAGGTAAACACATATAATAAAAACCTAGTGCCAGAAATTGGGGTTCAATCCAAAAATCAGAAAAGCAAAGCACTCAAGCCACTGGAGAAGTCTGACCTCTACCAAGGCTGGGCGACCACAGACTAAGCAGCCAGAGCCTCTCTCATCCCATTTTATATTCCCTCTAGTGCTGGGATTAAAAGGCGTAAGACTCCCTAGTACTAGGATTATAGGTGTGAACCACCACCACTTGGATTTGTTTCAGCATTGATCTTGTGTAGCCCAGGGTGGTCTTGAACTCACAGAGCTCCATCTGCCTCTGTCTCCCAAATCCTGGGATTAAAAGTGTGCGCCACCACTGCCTGATCTCTAGCGGTTTAGCTTTGCCCTTCTGATCTCTAGGCAAGCTTTATTTATTAAAAGATAAATAAAATGTCACTATATTTCCCCCTTTTGTTTAAAATAAAAAAGGTTATAACTAATGTATAAGAAAAACTATATACAGTAAGTAAAATAACTATAGACAATATATACAGGCAACAAGTACATCAATAATGTCTAGTTGATTTGTATTTGACAAATTCAGAGAAAATACTCCATATATATCCTATCTTGGTGAGTCAGAAGTATTATACCTAATTTACTTTCTACCATAACTTGCTTTCTGTGTCTGGTAAACAAGGAAAACTATATTTAGTCTTCAGCTCCCTCAGAGACCCAAGAAGAAAATATTAGTTTTTTATTAACATTAACTAATTAAAGAAATAATATACATGGTACACATATGAATGCAAGCACAGACAGAACACACTAGTAATGAGACTTTACTATTAGTTATTTCACACAGAGACATCAAATGAACACAAAATAAGAAGTACAGAGAAGATCTATATTTCATAAGACAAATCTCAATGGCTATATGTGTGTATGTGTGTGTGAATACACAGCACAAAAATACATAAATATATCAAATGTTACCTGACTTGCAATGGCTCAACTTTAAAATTTTCAACTTTACAATGGGAAGGTTACCTCCAATTTCACCAGGCTGGCGATATACAACAGAACATGCCCTTAAAGACAGCCAGTGGCGGCTCTGGACAGCCACGTGAGGACTAAAATAAACAGCTGACGTTTTATAGAAGACTGAGAGGTGTGATGGAGCCAGGTCATAGGGGTAAACACATTTTCAACTTGGGTGGGACTGATTACATTGTAACTCATATTAGTTGAAAAGCAACTGTATTCACTTAACTTTACATATGGTTATTAGATCCACAAAAACTGACCATATGCTACAGACATGAGGCAAACAAGGTAAACCATTTTATGCAAATTGTGAGACAATCACTCTGAGGCTAATGCAAATGCCAGAGTCTGCCTATAAAAGCAAATGCTGGGGTCGGGGCGATGGCTAAGTGGTTAAGAGCATTTGTGGCTCTTGCAGAGGACCAATATTTGATTCCCAGCACCCATATGGTGGCTCACAACCACCTGTAACACCAGTTTCATGGCATATAACACCCTCATTTGAGTTCTGAGGGTACCAGGCACATACACAGCACACATACAAGCAAGCAAACACTCATATACATAAAAATAAACTCATTTTTTTTAAAATCAAATGTCTTTTTAAAGTTCATATCCTTATCTTACCTTAGTACTGCCCTTGACATATTAGATCACAAATGAAATATTACTGTGTTGCATGATGTAGAAATATTCTCTAATCTCAATGCAATGAAACTCAAAATCAAAAATAAAATAATAAAAGAGTAGCAAGAAGAGGAAGGGTATTCTTTCCTACTCAAATTTCAAGACAAGCAGTGGTGGCACACGCCTTTAATCCCAGTACTCAGGAGGCAGAGGGGGGCGGATCTCTGTGAGTTCAAGACCAGCCTGATATACAGAGCGAGTTCTAGGACAGCCAGGGCTGTTACACAGAGAAACCCTGCATCAAAAAACAAAACAAACAACAACAACAACAAATTAAACAAATAAAACAAATCTCTTAAGGCATAGGGTTCAAGGTCAACTATGTTAACTATTCCTACTGCACTAGTGACTAATCCAACATTTTACATGGTATAATCCTTAGGCATAAACACTGTAAAGATGAACCTGACAGAAGCATAAGTACAGTGACAGCAGCAGGGAAAGAGCTTTCCAAGAGGAGTGATGGGAGACACTCCTGGGTCGGAAGGGTTAATAGTCTTGAATTAATCCATAAAGCCAATGCTACTCCAATCAAAATCTTAAGCAGGTATTTTCATATTTATTTTATGTGTATGAATTTTTGCCTACACATATGTGCATGCATCATGTGCACGCCTCGTACCCATGTTACAGATGGTTATGAGCTGTCTGTAACTGAACCCAGGTCCTCTGCAAGAGCGACCTGTGTTCTTAAGTGCCAAGCTGTCTCTCTAGTTCTTAAAGAACTAATTTCTTAATCAATGAAGGAACAGTACAGAGACTTCAACTAGGACTGGGAATGAAGTAACAAGGATCCCTACCATCTATAGTCCTACTCAGTGTTGCACTGGATCACTGCCACTGCAATTAGACAAATCAATCAGTAGTCTAACAATTGGTAAAAATAAAATAAAATTGTGTACTGCTAAATGAAGTAACTTCAAGTAAAATTAACTTAATTTAGTACATAAAGACAGAATATAAAGTAACCTATAAAATTGTCTTCACAAACATTAACAGCTAGAAGACCAAAACAAAAGAGAAGTACATTCATAAGAAGGACTAAATACTTAGAAAAAAAATTTAACTCTTCAAATAGGAGAAGAAAAAAGAAAACTCAAGGGCCATCAAGATGGCCACACACTTCAGAAAGTCTGGGCTCTCGACCTTCCAAACTCTGACCCTTACTACAGTTCTGCATGAGCTGTGGTGACGCCAGCCATAATATTATTGAATTGTTACTTCATGACTGTAATTTCACTAATGTTATGAATCGGAGCAAAAGATTTATCAATGAGTCGCAACCCACAGGTTGAGAACCACTGCCTACGCTAAATTAATGCAGTTGATTCAAGGAAGCTGTAGAGTGGGAAATATCAAGAATATGTCTACTTCCTTTGACAGCAATTGCATTAACAAACAGTCTTAATTATTTGAAAATCTGAAGCCTTCTGAAGACTTGTAACTTTCAGAGGAAGGTTCTAATAGTAAATAACAGTTAATTTAATTAACAGAAAAAGCCAAAGTCTCAGGCAGCTCTGTATACCACCAGGCAGACCAGAAACCAGAGTGGGTAAATGCTATCTGTCCCTCAAATATGGAAACCTGGACCTTGATTACTGACTGTTACTTCTGATCCAAAAGATGCAAAGAAATAGGTAGTTACTGTTCCCCTTTTTTAGCTGAAATCATTTCTAGGGAACTCTCAGAGCCAGTGCCTATTCTTTAATGTCTTTATTTGACTTTTTGTCCAACTTCTGGGAGACAGATATTAAGGGGCAGGACATTTAAAAGCAAATGAAGAGCTAGGGTTGAGAGGTACCCCGATAATCTTAGAACTCAGAGGAGGCTGAGGCAAGACGATCATGAGCTCAAGGGATATACATCTTAAAAAAAAAAAAAAAAAGCAGATGTTGGACTTGAGAGATCACTCAGCAGTTAAGAACATCAGCTGTTCTTCCAGAGGACCCGGGTTCAATTCCAGTACCCACATAGCAGCTCACAACCATCTGTAACTCCATTTCCAGGGGATCCAAAGCCTTCTGACCTTCATATGCCCCATGCACACATGCACAGACATATATGCAGACAAAAACATAAAATAAAAACAAGCCTTAAAAGAAAACTTAAAAAAATTAAAAGCAGTAGATGGATATATATTTTATATACTTAAAAAAGTTCAACTAAAGGTCCTGTATCCAGCAAAAACAATTTTTAAATTTTTTAAAAACATTTTATAATAAAGTACACTTTAAAAAAATTTTTTAAATAAAAGAAAATTCCAAATAAAAGTGAGGAAGTTGGTAGTCATTAAGATCTATGCAAAACAAATGTTCAAGGGACGCTAGCTAGGTGAAAGGAAAGCATTTTAAATAATAACTCAAATCCACACAAAAAGGAAGTTATAGTAAAGACGGTAATAGTAATAGAGACAATAATAGTAGGCACATGTGAAATTATAAAACTATTACTTTAATTTGTAACTTGTTTACTAATGGCATAAGAGATATTTTTAAGTATTTTAAATATATTTTAAAGTTAGTTTAAAAACTATTATTGTAACCTTAGCTTAATAATGCCACACTTTGTTGGGGCGCTGACCAATCCCTGCGCTGAGGGGCGTGGCCGCTCCAGGGGAAAAAGAACCGGGTGTGGGACAGGCGCCCTGTTGTCTCCCTCTTGGTTCGCTGCTATTCGCTGGAACCTTGGCTCTGTAAGTTTACCCCACTTCCTTCCTTTATTAAAGCTTATTATTTCTCATTGCCGCCCGACCGCCGCGCTACAACACTTTATTCTAGTTGATTTAAGAAATTGATTCACTAAAAAAAAAAAATCATGTTTGGGAACATATGGGGCACAGATATGTAACTCAGTGATATGAACAACAGAAAACTGTGTGCATGGAAATGAAAAGGAGCAGAACTTGTGTATGTTTTTGCAATTAAGCTGATATAAAGTCAAACAAAAGTATTAGAAGCACTGAGATATAAATGTCAATCTCTTGGTAATCACAGGTATAAAATACACAATTAGAGCTGGGCGGTGGTGGCGCACGCCTTTAATCCCAGCACTCGGGAGGCAGAGGCAGGCGGATCTCTGGGAGTTCGAGACCAGCCTGGTCTACAAGAGCTAGTTCCAGGACAGGCTCCAAAGCCACAGAGAAACCCTGTCTCGAAAAACCAAAAAAATTAAAAAAAAACCTCAAAAAACCAAAAAACCACAATTAGAAGAAAAGAAAGAATTTAACATTTTTTTTCTACCAAAAGAGCACAGTAAACTAAAAAAAGCAAAAAGGCAAAAAATTAAATACAAACTGGACAGTATTATAGGGAACAGGGTGGGGGAGGGGATGAAATTTAAAGACAGAAAATCGCAAAATAACTGGTCTTTCTTTGATTAGTAATTACTTTGTAAATGTAAACACATTAGATGTCCCGATCAAAAGACAGCCAATGATAGAATGGATAAACAATAAGATTCAACTAAATGCTGCCTACAAAGCATCCACTATAAATCTGAAGTACAAATAAACTGAAAAGGAAAGCATGGAAAACCAGCCCATGTGGACAGTTAACAGGAGCCATGGCAAATACACCAACACTGAACAAAACAGAGAAAACTTTATAAAGTTACAATCGAATGAAGGACACTATAAAATGGAAAGGTCGGTACACTAAGACTACATAAAATTACAAACAGTTGGATATGTACTAGATCATCAAATATAAAAAGTTAGGCTATAAAGAAGGGCACATAGGTTAAGTACTTGCTGTACAAACCATGAGGACCTGAGTTTAGATCCCACACACCTATTTAACAAGCTGAGCATCCGACAGCACACGCCTGCAATTCTAGTGCTAGGAGGCAAGGACAGAGGACCCTAGGGCTCAAGGGTCAGCCTGTCTAGATTAAACACCAAACTCCAAGTTCACTGAGACCCTCATTCTTAAAATATATGGTGGACAGTGACAGAGATACCCAATGTCAAATGGTGGTTATCTACATGTGCAAAAATTTTACAAAATTAAAGGGGGGGATGCTTACAAAATAGCAGAGATTTCAATATTCTATCTTCAACATGGAAAGAATAGGCAACTTTACTGAAAGGAACTAAATGAAAGGCATTCCTAGAACTAACAGACAATCCCAGATGGAGATTTTGCTTTCTATACCATTCCTATACCACTCTTCAATAAAGAGACACCAAAGCACCTTACAGAAATGGCTAATTACAGACCTGAGGCAAGGAGAGCCAAAGCAAAGTCTAGCACAGCAGTTCTCAACCTGTGCATCTCAACCTCTTTCACAGGTTGACCTTTGGGAAACACAGATATTTACATTATGATTGCCTATGATGCTAGGAAGTGGGAAATCCTCAGGAAGTGGCCCGAGGGTCTGACAATCAAATCTGAGATATCTGTCTGCACATAGACGGACAGTGTGCTCACAGGCAACGTAGGAATCTACTCGTCTACAGTGACTACAATGACATTTACAAAGGGAAGGCTCTTCTTTCCAGAACTCCAAATGATAGATGTAGAAGAAATCTGAAACTACCTGAGACAGTCACAACTGGAGAACGCGAGTGACAACTGAGAAGGCGGGAATGGCGGATGGGAGCTGAACTGAAAAGAAGGCTCATGAGAGCGTGCACAGTCTCAAAATACGGGGAAGGGAGCCTAAGAGTGTTTACAAAAGAGTGAAAAAATATTTGATAGCGGGCTAAAGATAAGAAACAAGTGAAATGGTAAAATGTGAATGAAGGGAATAGGTTTCATTTATTGAAATGCTAACTTGGACTTGATTCCTATAATATGATTAAGAAATCTGTCACTACATGGAGACAAGGGGTAAAAGTTATAGATGAGTTTTCTGTGCTAGTTTTACAGCACTATGGCGCCCACCCTCAAACTAACCTAATACTCTGGAGCTCCCTGCGGGCCGCCTCCTCCGCCATCTGTGAGGCCCGCAGTCTCTCTTCGCACTGCTCCTTTTCCGACTGCCTCCAGACGTCCTGCTCCACTTTCACTTTCTCTAAGTCTGATAATCTGTTCTCCAGCTCTAGCCTAAAACAACAGATGATAATTATGTTAGAAGAACTACAATAAAGATGATCTGAGAATGCAATGTTTTCACCAAGAAATCTAAACAAACTAAGGTACTAAGGGCTTACTTTTCATCCTGCAATGCCACGAGCTTTTGGTAACCTTCTTCCTTGGCAGCTTGTACTTTACGGACTAATTCACGATCTTTTTCCACCAAGAGCACTTTGTGGTGTTCAACAGTTGACTTGAGAATTTCATTGTCTGACTGCAATCCTAGTATATTTTTAGAAGAAAAAAAAAAACTACATTCAGTATTAGCATCAAAATTTACAATTAACAAGCATTTGAAATCCAGTAAAACAAAGAATCTGAGCAGCGCCTGGGGAGATAGAGGGTCTCACAGAGCACCAGCTTGTCAGGACTTTCCAAAACAAGTGAGACAACCCGGAGGTAATTTCTGTTGTCACTTTTTAAACACATATATTCACAATCTATCAAAATATACATTTATTCTTCAGAGACACTTATTCTTTTGAGTCTTAGGAGGGAGAGATCCTATTAGAGGAATACCCAAAGAGGCGTATTTACGTGGCTTTCTTACAGGGGTTCTGGAGTCCCAGGATAGTACCATAAACAAGCTGGTAACAGTAATTAAAAACAAAACAACAAATAAACCCTTCAAAAGAAACCTAGGATTCTAGCAAATATGCTACATTTCTTACAAAAACATAAACAGTAAGAAAATTTTCAAGTTTATTGAAAGAATTCTCCAATCTTAGGATAAATATTTTAGAGATGAATAACTACAGTAAATTCACTTTTAAACTTTAAAATATAATTCAGCAATAGATCCCAAACTCTAATACTAAAAAAATTTACTCTCAACTCTGGTAATATATAAAAATAGTCAAAATAATCATTAATAAAAATAAACTCTACTTGAAACAACAGAGGTCAATTCAAGTACAGTTATAGCTCGAGGATAGATTGTTAAGGTATTTAAGAAAGAAACTTAACCTCTGAGAAATCTTGATGATACATTTTAAGAATAAAATGGAGCGTAAAATGAACACATATTGAACTGACCTGGGACTCATAGCAAAAACAAATAATCAATTATGATTGGAACTGACCTCCTTATATTTGCTATCCTAATAACCAGACTATCTATAAGCACTTCAAATTATAAGCACATGAAGGACAAGCTCACAGCTTCGATCTTTCTTTTAATTTTAACAGTAATAAAACTATTATTTAAACACAGGATAGTTCATTTTAAAAGATCACAAAATGAACAAACCATTCAACATAATAAAAACAGTCCCTATGTACTCTAATTTTAAAATTCTAGTAAGACTGAGAATCTGGAAAAGAACTCAGGTTGCTTTGTTTAGATAATTTGAATTTAGAGGTGAAAATAATAGAGAAAAGCATGGGAAAGTATATATTACCATCCAGTTCACTTTGAATCTTATTCCTTTCTCTTTCTAGCTCACTCTTAGCTCTTGCTGCCTCCAATTTGATGTCAGTTATTTCTAGTTTGTTTGAATGTTTGAGCTCTTTCACCTGTTGGTTATTAGAAATTGAAATTATTATTGGATCATTTTCTTATCGTTCAGTACATATCTAAGAGTGAAAGCAGGAAAAAGGAAATAATATAGTACAGGGTGTTAAGAACCTTCCAAGATAATATCCCAAAGCTCAGAACAGCAGAGTCTGAGAATTATCAAACAAAAGTTACCTTTTCCTAAAGGATCTAAGGCATTTATTTACAAATACTTGTATGGATCACCAGCACTAATTTTTTCCTTAAAAATCTTAACTTCATTCACTGACAAATCAGTGGAGAAATGTTGAAACGTTCCTTTTAAAAAGGAAGAAACAGCTGGACATAGTGGTACACATTTTTAATCTTAATCAGTACTCAGGATGCAGAGGTAGACAGATCTCTATAAGTTCAGACCATCCAAAGCTACTTGCCTGGATCTAATTTCAAAATACAACAAAAAAGTGGCAAAAAAAAAAAAAAAAAAAAAAAAAAAAAAGAAGCACAGGCATGCTAGGTAGTAGGAACAGTAAATAAATGTTAATTAGGAATAACAACACATAATCTGCTCTTTAAACAATGAGCTATCCCTTACACTAAAGCATAAGGAAGTATAAAATTTGGAGAGATGTCAGGAAATAGGAGTTATTTCTTAGCTGGAGTTACATTTCTATGAAAAACCATGACTGAGGAGGAAAGGGTCACCTGGCTTACACTCTATAACATAGTCCATCATCAAGGAAGTCGGCACAGAAACTCAAACAAGGCAAAGACCTAGAGACAAAAGTTAATGCAGAGGCCATGGAGGAGTGCTGTTTACTGTCTTGCTTCCCCTAGCTCGCTCAGCCTGCTTTTTTAAAGACCACCAGTCCAAGGATGGCACCGTCCACAGTGAGCTGGGCCTTCCCCCAGCAGTCATTCAGAAAATGCCCTACAACTGGATCTTATGGAGGCATTTTCTTCACTGACGTTCCCTCCTCTCAGATGACTTTAGCTTATGTCAAGTTAACATAAAATTATTCAGCACACTGCTCAACATACTTGTTTAGCTATTCAGGGTAGAATAATTAACTTCGTTTTAGAAAGAAAACTCTGATTTAAAATGAGTAGGTTAAGAAATAAAAGCAAAGAAATCAACCCACAGCAGAAGAATCAAAAAAGGACCAACTGAACTTGGAGACTAAATGTGTTTGTATGTCAGGCAGAAGCAAGGAAACAGGTACAAACCACATAAATCCTTACTACAAAATCTGCTTCTTCTAAAGTCCCAGGTGAATGTCAGCAATTTTCAATATTTTCCATAATTAATCTTTTACATATTTTTAGTCTAAATATTCCTACCCAAAAAGTCTACTTTGTTGGTAGTTAGTATTCCTTCATCCAACAAATATTAACTGAATACTTACTATGTGCCAGGGACAATTCTAGGAGCCAGGAATATAGCAGCAAGTAAAGGTTTGTCTTTCCAATCATCCACAATATTAACATTTTACACAAACTGCTAAAATTATATACAAAAGCATTAAGCATTAAACTACAGATATAAAAGTTAGATAAGTAATCTGACTTATACCAAAGCTTAAAATTGTAGAGTAGAAAACTACAAACATATACAAGTCAAAACATAAGATGTGCAATGGTAGGAAAGAATTAAGTTATGTAGAGCCCAATAAAACTCAACAACAAATGAAGATGAGAGTTATTAAGAAACAAATTAAGTAATGGTCCAAGAGCCAAAAAAGAAGAACCACACGTAGAAGTTTCTTATTAGAAGAGGTTTGTCTACAAAAGGCATTGAAAACATTGCAAGAAATGGTTTCATGTAAATATACATCTCAGGAAAACAAAAAATAAGCAGTTTACTATTTACGTTGCTAATCGCAATAAAAAGATCCTTTTAATTTCCTGTGCACCACTAAATGACATATAAATAGAAAATAGTAAGTTTCTGTTGGTGTTTTAATACTTAAATTTTCTTACTACACCATAATTCTAAAGACAATATGTAAATGTATTAAAATGCTGAGAATATTAAAATATAATTATAGTGACATACAGTTATAAGTTGCCATTGCACATTAATTGCAAAAAGTTGAGAATGGTACAGTTCACTAAACTACACTATAGCTGCTTTTAATGAGGTGACAAATTCAAGCCAATTTCATAGAATATTGATTAATTTCATGATAACATCAAGAAAAACTAAGAAGTAAAAACCTTTCATATTAACCTCCCTGGGAGAGTTCCTAAAGTTAAGAAAATATTCTTGAGCCTAAGAAGTTGGATCAGTTGGCAAGGTGCTTGCGGCCCAAGCCTGAAGAATCAGGTTTATCCCCAAGTACCTAGGAAAAAGCTGGGCGTGGCGGGGCACACCTGCAATCACAGTGCTAGGGAGACAGAAACGGGAGTCCCTGGAGCTAGCCAGCCAGCAATAGCTCGATCAGTGAGCTTCAGGCTCAGTGAAAGACTGTCTCACATAAATAAAATACACAAATGACGATGGAGAGGTAGCTCATGGTTAAGAGCACAGGCTGTACTTCTAGAAGAATCAGGCTCAGTTCCCAGAACTCACATGGCAGCTCTCAACTGTCCAACTCCAGTTCCAAGAGATCTAATGCCCTCCTCTTCTGGCCTCTGTAGCCATCAAGCCCACATGCTATGCATAGATATACATGGGCAAAGTATTCATATACAAAAAATAAATTAAAAAAATTTTAAATCTTTCAAAAATCTAAAATAAAACATAATAGACAACAATTGAGGAAGATACCTTAAGAACAACCTGTGGGCTCTACACACATGTGCACATATACAAAGAAAAATATGTAACACAAACAAAGTCACACACAAACACAAAAAGAAAACAATCTCAACAGGGCCAGATACAGGTTTACTTATGCTGTTCAACTATATATGCTCACAGACCTTACTTGTTTATAATATATAGAGCTTAAGTTTTTCTTTGGTGCCATAGTTCTATGATCTTAAAATAATGGATTTACTTAACCAGTAATTGCTAAATTTCTAAAATATATTTTATATCTAAAATATAAAAACACTAAAAGTAATATTAAAAACATGAAAATGTGCAATGAAGAGCTAGCTTCGTGCGTAAACAGCTTGCCTTACAAGCATGAAGACCTGAGTGTGGATCCCCAGAACCTATGTTAAAAATAAAAACTGTGTGGCAAGCCAGTAATCTCAGAGCTAGGGCAGCAGAGACGGACAAACAGACAGATTCCTGGGGCTCACGAGGCAGTCAGATCAGCCAAACCAATCTTGGTTAGCAAGAGAGACCTTGTCTCAAAACCTAAGACAGAGGACAACTGAGAAAGAGCCTGTCCTCCACACTCCAGTACGCACACGATGGCGAGTTCAGACACCCGTAATTTCTGCTCTTAGTGCCATGACCATTATGTCCTCTGTGCTCAGGCTTCCTAACTCCTAAGAAACATAGAAACCTCAACTTCACGAGCTCCATGGCCCCGTCCATCTTTACCAAGGTAAGTCACTCTGTCTTGATAGACTGTTAGCCAGGGCATGAACTTTTCAATTGGTTTGCTCTATACTTTTGGCAACACAGAAGCAAATATTCTGCTACTTGTACTAAAACAGAATTTTAAATGGTAGTATTAGGTATTTTATAGGTAATCAAAAATCCGCTAAAGAAGACAAATCTACAAAATAAACTAAGGAAGACCAGCATCTGTTGCTCTTTCAGAGAACCCACGCTCAGTCACCAGCCCCCACGTGGTGGTTCACAGTATCTGTAACTCCTGTCCAAGGGGTCCAACCCCCTTTCTGACCACCATAGGAACAAGGTACAGATATGGCACAAATGCATACATGCAGACAAACCATCCACACATATAAAACAAGTAAACCTTAAAATTTTTAAAACAAAGACCAGAGAAAACAATATACAGGAGAAAACAGAATAGTTTTATTAAAATATGTTACACCAGAAGCTCTGCTTATAAATTCTAAAAAAAAAAAAAAGATACTTAAAATTCTGACTTTTTTTCTAAATGTTGAGGTGGTATGACTTCCCTACAATTCTGAGGGACAGTTTTCTGTAACTAACTTAGATTTCTAAATCTCATGAAGCAGCTTCTTCACTGGATGTGAAATACCAGTAAGGACATCCTTTTTAGGTCATCTATGATAATGCTTTTAATCTGAGGCACTGAAACTGGCAAAGCTTTGTTCTAAAGCCTAACATTACAAATTTAAATAACTTAGTTAAACACACCCCAGGTGTTCCTTTGCATTGCAAACAGCCATTTGCTAGGATTGCAAAATGTTGATGAAAATTTCAAGTTGCAAAGAAAACTGTGACACTTATGTTAGAAATATTTTTAAAATTATCCTTTCTGCAATCCTTTTATATATAAAATTTCAGATGAAACTTGCTTTGTCTGAAGTTGAAGGATATATTGAATACTCCATTTACATGCAAACTACTTCAAGAGTGCCTTAAAAAAAACATGGGAAATTCTCAGCAAAGTGCTAATAAACAAGCATAGAGAAATAATACCAAACTGCTGTTTTCCTTCAATAGGTAAGAGACATCATTTATCTCTAACTTGAAAAAAGAAAGAACAAAGGTAAAGGGTGTGTGGTGTGCACAGAATACAGAAGAGAAGGGTCAGTACACAGGTGAGCCAGAGGGCAAACTGTGGAGCAATAGCTCCACCCCACCCCTATCCACCCGCCCAGTGTTAGAAGCCATGCCGAAAGTCTAGCACAGCCAATGTCCTATTGCTGCACTTGCAGTTTCCATTATCCCAGTCAAGCTACTCGGAAATGATGAACTGTAAATAAATAATGGACGCTTAAATATTACTTAGCAAAACTGAAAACAATGAATATAGGCCTTGAACAAAGAGAACTCCCTATATCCTGAGTTTACTGCCTTGTGTTTTACATCTGTTTTGATCAGAGGGGCTTGAAGTTTTGCTACACTCTTATCACTGCAGAATATCTGCTGTCCTAAATCAGGAAGAAGCATTATAATTACTTCACTTCTAGTGGGGTTTATACTATAGGAAGTTGGAAGAATTCTTAGTGACCAACAGAAAAGGGCCTTGTTGCACTTAGGAAATTGGATCCCAATGAAATCAGCAAGATATTAAAGATATGAAATAGCTTGGGTTACACAGTTACTGACTGACAGTCTCTGAGGTTAAAAAAAAAAAAAGTTGAATTTTTTATTTTCTTATTTAAGGATATGCTAAAAATAAAAAATAAAATCAATGAGTTAGGATTCAAAATATGTCCATCTAATTCAAAGCTCATTGATTTCCCAATGTATTTCATTACCTAGTCCAAAATAGCAATTTCTACATATAACCTAAATTTAAACCTATAAACTAATAGATAATACTAAAATTAAAAAAATATTAATAGGTATGGTTGGGGATGTAGTTCATTGGGAGAATGCATGTTTAGCACACAAAAAAAGCACTATTTCTACTCCTGATATCATTGGGAGAAGGAAAGAGAAGAAAAATGTAAGTATGTGTGTATACTTAACCTTTAAAAATCTTATTTGTAGCTGGTTATGATGGTATACACCTTTAATTCCAGCACTCTAGAGGCAGAGATGGATCTCTTTTTGAGGCAAATTATGCTAAAATTACTTCCTAAAGAAATGTTAACACGTGTCTGCCATGTGATTGTGACTTCCCAGGGTTAGAAGGATGCAGCAAGAAAGGAAATATTCTTGCTATCATGGAGTTGACACTTGGTTAAAGGAGGAGGTGCAAAGGAGAGATTTAAAAACAAACAAAAACAAATAGAGGTTGGACTAATATCTCAGTGGTTAAGAAAACTGATGCTCTTGCAAGGGACCAGGTTCTGTTCCCAGAACCCACAAAGTGGCTAACAGCCATCTAGTAATCCTAGTTTCAGGTGATCGGATTCCCTCTTCTTTCTTAAGCACCAGACACACATGTAAAACAATACATACACACAGGCAATAAAAATAAATTTTTAAAAAAATAAAAAATGAATATATTAGATAGTTTTAAGAGCTATGAGGGAGAGATGGCTCAACAGTTAAGAGCACTGGCTGTTCTTTCAAAGAACCTGGTTTCAATTCACAGCACCCATATGGCAGCTCACAACTGTCTTGTTAACTCCAGGGGGGATCCAACACCCTCACACAGACATACATGCAGGCAAAACACCAAAGCACATAAAATAAATACATCTTTTCCAAAAAAAAAAAAAAAAAAAAGAACTATGAAGAAGAGCAGAGCAGGTTAGGAATACAAAGAATAAGGCAGAAAACAGCCAATACCGTGTCACTATTTTTCAGACGAGGAAGGCAGGCCTCTTGTACTAGGTTACAACTGAAGAAAGGACGGAAGCAAGATATGTAACTAGGTGAGAAACATCCGTGGCAGGCACACAAGCACAAAGACCCTGAGGAAGAGTGAACGTTGCAAAGTCAGTGATGGAGGAGTGAAGTGAATAGGAAGGAAAGGGATGCTGATTGCTGAGGAAGGAGTAAAAAGCCAGGTCCTACAGAGTTCTGCAGGGGTAGAGAATATAAAACCCACTTAGAAATCTATCACATTTAAAAGACAGAATGACAGGGAAAGAAAGATTTCAATATAGAGAATTCAAGCACTAAATTTCTCACTGTGTAATCTCAAGCTCTCTAGATGAAGCAAAGGACGGCAACTCACTTCGCTGGTCAGCGCACTGATCTCCCGGTCGGCCTTGTGCAGTCTGCTGATAAGACAAGTGTTTTGCTCGCTGCTTGACTGTAGCTCTTTTTCTAAGCGCTCAGCCTGTAGTTTGGCTGACTGCTTTTCAGCCTTCAAGACAAAAGATTTTAAAATTTATAATCTTTCACATTATATTACAATAAAGTAAACATTATATACAATGCAAATGTGATCAAACACAAAAATTATTCAAAATGTAAATAACAACTAACATGCCCCAAAGTAACAGTATTCTCAGTTGACCTGTAGAATTCAAATCTTTCTCTTCAGGAGAGAAAGCACTTACAGCATTCATTTAATACATCAGTATGAGAATGCTGACATAATTCTAACTTTATTTTTAGACTTTCTAATCCACAACTTATGGAAAAGAATTTTGGAGGATTAAAAGGGAGGTTGACAAGTCCCGAAGAAGTTGGGTATATGGTGCTTGCTGCCCATCTTGATGACCAAGTTAGATCAGCAGGACCAAAATGGTGACAGCGAGTACCAAGGCCTCTGGCCGCCACACATGTGCTGTGAGGCACAAGCATTCGCATGCGTATCTGTGCACAGGAAATATAATATAAAATAGTTGAAAATCCACAATCAATGCAGAATTTTTTATAAAAAAAGATAAATAAAAAATATAAAATAGTTGAAAATCCACAATCAATGGAGATTTTTTTTTCTAAAGAAAGAGATAGAGACAAAAATTCTCACCTGTCCTAGAAGCTTCTGAAGTACGAGCAAAAAAGACGTTGACCTTACCACACAATTAAGACTCTTATTTAAGTCTCTAAATTGACACAAATTTTCTCAAAGTGACACTCAAAGTGTTCTTTTACCAGAGAGGAAAACCTAAAAGCTTTTATAAACATTTCTACTCAAGATAAATAAAATGACAGTGTTTTTGTACCTACAGGCTAAATCTCAGTTCCTTATTTTCTATGCATGTTTACTGTAGTAAGAACTATATTCAGCTAATAACTCAGGGAACAATTATCTTCTTCAAATATAAAATTATTTTCTTTGTATACAACAATAGCCAAGAAATGCTGAAGAAACAGTATTTGCTGTCACGTACTTATTTTTATTTTATCTGACAAATGATAACCAAACACAGGCTCCTCTGAAAATGTCCCACCATTTGTCACAGCTGGCCTCATCCTGAACTGACCCTCCAGAGGACCTTGATCAAAGTTCACACTATATTCAACTGCAAACTCCGCTTCCTCTTGGTAAATATATTAAAGACTGTGAAGTGGCAACCTAAACATCTTACTGTATTAGCTTATGTCTAAGGGCCAGTGATACTGACAAGTTTAATCCTGATAAGTACTAACAAAGACTTCACTCTCCCCTCCTAAAATAATAAATAATAAATAAATAAACAAACAAACTAACTAACAAATTCAATCTTCAAAACTTAAAGCATTCCATGTCCCAGCTGGTTCCCCCATCATTCTGTATTTTTAAATTGGCTATACCACAAAACATGTGACTTTATCTTCCAGCTCAACCATTACATAACTATCTCAAAGAAAGAAAAAACAATTCTGACCAACAGAAATATAAGTGGAGACTGTTCTTTCATTCCTGGCCGCCCAGACCTGAATAATCACACAGAAACTAAATTATAACACTGTTTGGTCAATAGCTTAGGCATATTCCTAGCAAACTCTTATATTTTAAATTAACCCATTTCTATTAATCTGTGTATCACCATGAGGCTGTGGCCTACTGGTAATGTTCTGGTGTTATGGAGTCTTACTCTTTTGGCAGCTACATGGCATCTCTCTGGCTCTGCCTACTCCCCCCATCTTCGATAGATAGATAGATAGATAGATAGATAGATAGATAGATAGATAGATAGATAGATAGATAGATAGATGATAGATAGATGATTAGATAGATGATTAGATAGATAGATAGATAGATAGATAGATAGATAGATAGATAGCCTGGCTATATTCTGTCCCACCACAGGCAAAAACAGCTTTATTCATTAATCAAAAAAGCAACACATATACAGAAGGACATTCCACATCACCGAAACAAAAAAACGTAAAGTCTCTACTCTATCTCGGGCCCAGGCACTAAGAGGCATAAGCGTGTCTGAATAAGATGGAAGCCAAGAGTTTTCTGAAGTGATACCTCCCAGAGGTCCTGGTATGGCTCTGCCAACATTTTTCTTTCTCTAGCAAACTCAGGGAAATAATTCAGTAAAGATCTGTATGCATTAGTAGTCAGCTAACTTTTATCACTTTGACTAGAAGCCGGATGTGTAGTATGTTATGTCTCCTCGAATAGAATTATGATTTTAAGATTTTTAATTCTAGTATAAGGAATTTATAATTTCAAAAGTAATTATTTTTTTCTGTTTTCAGATGACTTTAGTCTTGAAAAATTTGGGGAATATTTGCATATTTTATTCTGTGACATTTTAAGAGGAAAGTCATTTCACTTAGATGACGGTGCCCAAGGAATGAACATCCATCCCTTCCTAATGCAGTAGCACGGCTACTGCTAACCAATCACCTTTCTTCTTTACACACCCATGGGGACTACACAAATGCGTCAGCATCAGATAGGCGAGCATGTGTTTATACTCTAAAAACCAAAGGCTTGACAAGTGCACTTTTAAAACTTAGGCCGTACTCTACTGGGAAGCAATTAAAGCCTTACCTCCAAGGATCTGAGCGCAGCCTGCATCTCAGCCAGCTGCCTCACCTGTATTCTTTGGACATTTTCTACATGAGCACCAGAATTCTCCTTCTCAGCCCTTAATTCTGCTACTTCAGTCTCTAAACCTTTCAATTTCTGAAGCAAATGGGTTTTTTCTCGCACAAGCTGCTCCACTCGCTTGCTGTCTCTGGTGGGACCAACACTAAGCAGCTGGTTGTGTAGCTCCTCTTTATCCTTCTCCAGCCGTGCAACCTAATAATTTGAAAGGAAGCATACGAGCTCTAAATTATTGAATTTTCAGTCATGAACATGCTTTACAAGTCAGTAAATTAAAATTAAAAATTGCACAACATGAAAACTCAGGTTCGAAAATGAAGGAAAAAGGAAAAATCTAAAAATGTCACGTTCGTCACTCTGTACTCAGCATGACTCAGTTTTAAGGGCAAGGACTTTCTCTGATTTTCCCCTCTCCTCCCACAGTGTCTGACACAGGGCTTAATCAGCTGCTGACTAAAATTCAAAATTGTAAATACTACCATAAAGTAATTAGTTAAAAACACAAGCCCATAATAGGAATTCATGCAAGACCAAGTCAGTGACCACTCCCAAATTTCTCCTTACGTGACAGCTAATTCTTTGGCTATATTAATAAACCATCTGTTTGAAACAACTAATTCACACAAATATATGTAAATACACATACAATGGATGAACTTGAAAAGTGACAACCTAATTCGGTAATGTCAACCTAGGTCTTCATTCTCAACTATTCCAGGGTCTACCACAGTCTCAGTGGAACAGGAAGATACTCACACCCGCAGTCTCCTTCACAGCACCTCCCACTGTCAGATGCCACACTCCAAAGAAGTTGGCTCCAAATGGTTTCCTAGCACCTGGGGTAGGCATTTCAGAGGTCCCCTGGGGCTCAGGATTAAATGAAGAACACAGACTAGACCCCACCCGACCCCTGTGGAGATCCTCCTGGTTTTCTATAACTTGTCACAACTTCTACTTGGAGTTCTCAGTTCCTTTTTCATGTTAATTTCCCTCTTCTTCTTTGAGGTGCCAGGGATTGAACCCAGAGCCTTGAACAAGATACATTAGTGTTCTACACTGAGGTACAAATCCAGTCTCATTAGCAATTCTCTTTTATTCTTTCTCTATGTTAGGGTTACTCATTATTCAATTGAAGCATGCAAAAAAGCAAAACCTGTGGCTATTAATAGTCAAAATGAACACTCAAGGCTCAATCTAAGTCAAAAGGATAGGAAAGAAAGGCTCTGGGACATAGAAAAGGCTGGCAGAGCTCTCAAAGTGTGAGGCTTCTACAGGTGAGACTCGCTCTCATCTTTTTCAGTCCTACAATTTAGGGATTCCAAGTCTGATTTCGTACACAGTGAGTTAAAGATATTAGCAGGGTATGAAGATGGAAACAACCAGTATGTGAACATATATTTTCTAGAAAACTCATCCATGAAGGTAAATGTCAAAAACTCAACCAAGGGCTTAGTGATAGACTCAGTATGCACAAGACTCCAGGTTTAATTCATAATCACTGTGTCCCTCCCCGCAAAACCACCAAATAAACAGAAAAGAACAATAGTTAATTAGCATCTCTGTCCTATACTCCACCCCATGTTTTATGTGGAACAATTCTCCCTTGGGTTTGCTCTTGGACTACATTTTACTCTTTTTTTTTTTCTTCAACTAACTATGACTTTGTATGAAGTCACATTCCTTTTAACGTTTTAAGAATTTCATACATAAACACACTGTATTTATATCATTTTCACCCTATCTCCTCTTCCACTCCTATGTTTCCCTACCCTCTCTCAAATTCATGACCTTCTTTTCTAAATACTGTTTCTATAAATATTGTAGGTGTACAGACACACACACACACACACACACAATCTACTGAGTCCAGGTAGTGTTACCCATATGTACATGGATTTAGGGCTGACCACTTAGCAGGGTCTCTCTTCGCTGGATAACCCAGAGTCTCCCTCCGTCAGCAGCCAATGACTGCCTGTAGCTCTCCCTTTGGAGGTGGAGCCTTGTGAAAGTTTCCCCCATCTACTGGAATGTTAAGTGGTGTGTATAGTCTTGTGCTGCAGGCAACCACCCTGTTCAGAGTTCACGGGGCGGAGGGGTGGGAGTAAACCCGACATGTCTAGAAGACACTATCTCACAGCAATTGCCCTGGTTCTCTGACTCTAAGAGTCTTTCACCACCTCTCCCATGATGCTCTGAGCCTTAGGTATAGAGGCTGTACGGTAGATGTCCCAACAAGGGCTGTCCCCACCACAGTCACAAGCTCTTTACATTCTGACCAGTCACATATCTGTACAGCATCCTCCAACTGCTTCAAAAATAGCTTTTTGATTAAGAATGAGAAGTGTACTTCTCTGTGGGGCTAAGGGTAATTAGAATAGTTGAAATCTACATTAATTTAGAAAAATTATCAGTAGTAGGTTCCCCTCTAGGATCATTCCATGGGTCCTTGGCTGAGCTTACAGTATCAAGCATGAGTTCACTCCTACTGGATAGGCCTTAGGTTCAATTAGACGACTGATGGTTTACCCCATGATATAAACACCACTACTGCACAGCTGTAGGTCCTGCCAGGCCAGAGGCTATTGTGGTTCACAGGCTTACCGCTGGGTGGGACTGTGGGTAACTTTTCCCCGGGGCACTTTGCGTAGCACCTTCCAGTACAGTTGGAGCCAGACTTTAGGGAGGAAGGAGCCTTCCAGCTCCTATCAGTACCAGCTTGATTCCTCAACTCCTACGACAAAAACATGAGGCGTCTTCATCAATAGGCCTTACCTTCAAGTTGTAGAAGGTAAGCAAGGGCAATGGTTCTAGCCTATATTGTTTTAGGGTTTCTTGGACAGTACTGGTACCCAACTTCAGTTTAAATGATGGGCTTGGGATGGGTGGGTGATTTTTAAGATACTGTTTAGCTTTGGCATAAGGTAACTCAGACAAATGTTTTATTTTGGGCAGTGGTTCAGACCTAGGGCAGGGTAATGTATGTGGTTAAAGGAGCACTTGACCACTAAGCTACAATGCTCAGCTGCGAACAGTTTTAATATGAGATTGTTAGTGGCTCACTTAGGTCAGGAGTCGAGGTATAACACAGGTATAGACAACTGTGCCCTCAAGTAAGATAAAGTCAGCAGTAACACTATTCTCTTGCAGTACCCATTTTAAATATAAGGCCACACAGCTAATACTTGAGAAGAACCTGTATGATACCTATAATGGTAGCTGAAGCAATGACAACTACCAAATGGCAGTCAAGATGAAATTTTATATTTATAATTCCTCAACCAGAACTTACTATCAAAAAAATCCTTCCTACCCAAACTTGTGACCACTGTTTTCCAGTTACTAAACTCATTTATTCATTTGCATAATAAATACTAAGTGCTTTGTCTCCAGCACGAGTTTAGGAGTAAAGATATGTCCAGTCAGCGGAAAACCTCTGCAGTCGAGGAGCCTGCTATACTCAATCACTGCCGTAACAGCACTCCTGGCTCATTCATCTGGGCACAGACTTTGGACACATCCTCAGCTCTTTCTTTTTCTTCCACTTTTAATCAGATTCACATGTCATTTTCCTTGATGTCCTTCATTTGTTTTGATCTCAACTCTTCCTTTCAATTTCCAGAGGTCTTTCTCTAATTTCTCTTCTTTGACATCTATCCAAATCTGCCTGTACTGAAGTTACATTCACATTTACTTTATTCTCTTCTAGAATAAAAACCTGATTGACAGGTAAGACAACACTTGGTATTAAACAATTTTACTTTTCTAAAAGTTGAAGTAGAAGAAATGGACAGAGACAGATCAGGGATTACTAAGAGTAGTTGGCTTCCTTTTAAAAAGGACAATAGTATTAATTCAATTCCCTGAGACACATAGGAAAAGGGAGTATACCTAATTGCTCTATCCATCTTTGTTTTTATTGTATTTATGGCGTAGCATACAGAAACAGGCAAGCAGACACTAGGATCAGCCTTGGCTGTTGTTCAGTATTTACAGCTGCTCCTATACGCCCTTCTGGCTTTTAAGCATGCTGTCAGTCTTAGCTTTCTTCTGTAAACAAGATCCTTCCAACTCTTGTTTAGCTTGAGAAAAGATCATACCACTGAACTATGCAGTTAAGGATCACCTTCAACTCTTTCTAAAAGTATTGTTATTGCTTAATTATGTGTGTACTTGTATGTCTGTGTGGATATGTGCACTTGAGTCACAGGCAGTAGTGATCCAACCAACAGGGTTGCTGGGTACCAAACTCAAGTTTTTTCTAAGAAGCACTTAACCACTGAATACTCTTAACTACTGAATTCTCAATCCCCCGACTCAGTCTCCTGAGTAATAGAATATAAGCATGTATCATCATGACCAGCTTGGTTACTTTCTAAGTTCTTTATTATCAGATAATGAGAGTATAATATCTGGCAACACAGTATTTGCATTTGTTGCTATCTTACATTTAGTTTTGGAACTTTCTAGGTTTTAATATGAGACTAATGATTTTCTTGAAATAAATCTTGAAATAGACAAGAAATTGTGTGACTCTGAATCAAAACTAAAATTTATTTTAACTTGCTTTTTATAAAAATCACTGCTGCAAGGAAAGGATAGTGTGGTGATTTGAAAGAAAATGGCCCCCAAAGAAAGTGGCACCATTAGGAGGTGTGGCCTTGGAGGAAGTGTGTCACTCACTATAGGGATAGGCTTTGATAGTTCATATATGCTCAAGTCACACCATTGTCTCAGTCCACTTCCTCTTGCCTGCCAGATGTAGAACTCTCAGCTATATCTCCAGCACCATGTCTGCTTCCAAGCTGCTATCACATCCACCATGATAATGGACTGAACACCTGAAACTGTAAGTGTCCACCTCAATTAAATGTTTTCCTTTAAAAGAGCTGCCATGGTCGTGGTGACTCTTCACAGCAATAGAAACAGTACACCTCACTGATACTGAATGATGGTAAACTTGCACTATGATATTCTTCCTCTGATGAAGCACAAGTAGGTAAGAGCACAGCGTCTCATTACTACCTGGTGAAGAAGGAAGCCCAGGCTTCCTGCACTGCCCACGATGACACAGGACAGGGTATGAGAGTATAAGGGTATAAGGGTATAAGACTACCTTTGGTATTAAGATAAAGCTGGTCCTACAGAATGACTTAGAAAGTATTCCTACTACTTTCCGGTAATTATTATAGGGAACAGTCATAAGTTCTTCCTTAAATGTAACATCACTTGATAACTCCCAGTTGTTTTCCATTGGATGCTAGACCCTGAGTTTATTTTTGTTAGTGCTGGATTTCCTTTATATTCTTGAATATTTGTCATGGGACAGAGTTAAGACAAACATTTACCTTTCAAGGCTCACTTGTATACTTGTTAGAACCAGAAGAACATTACTCTAGAGCCAACTCAACGTATCATGCATTAGGGGATTGTTCATCCTGGCAGGCTGATGTAAAGATAAATTTTGACCAGTTCAGTGTGAGCTCTAGCTACTGTTCTAACTGGATCATTTTCATTCCTTCTCAGTCTTTATATAGCTTCTTTATACATAGGCACTAACTAGTAATCAACTAAAAACTCAGGAGCTAAATAAATAAATGCAAAACACCAGTGTACTCTTACATTCTGTCCTTCAGGTTCACTGTCATGGCTTCTCACAGTCTACACTCCAATCCCTAAATTCAGAGTAGTGACTATATACGCAGCATCAGCATTTCGTCCTTACTACGTTTTCAGACTTACAACCAAATATATTGAGAAAGCATAACGTCATTTTCATAGAATGAAGATATCTTCTATGTTTATTCCATATATTCTTTTTAGTTCTACAAATGAGGATATGTGAATTCCTGGGGTCCTCATAAAAACCTTTAAGGACTTCCAAAGGAGGATGGAGAGATGGCTCAGTGGTTATAAAAACACCTGCTGCTCTTCCAGAGGGCATGACCTGAGTTCCCAGCACCCACAGGCAGCCCTCAACTGTCTGCAACTCTAGTTCCAGGGGAAGCCAATACCTTCTGACCTCTGCAGACACCAGGCACACACATGGTGCACAAATATACATGCAGGTAAAACATCCATACACATAAAGTACATAACTTTAAAAAAAAAAACTTCCTAAAGAACTCTGTCAAGAATGAACACAACAAGGAGTAGTCAGCTGCTTTGATCTGTATGGATTAAAAACACAGTATTGTATGAAGCTTTAATCAATGCGGGAAAATTAAATTATAGTCAAGCATTAGAAATACATATTAAGTTCAGTTTTAGGACAATGAAGTAAAGCAAATTATTCCAATAAAGTGTGTCTCACAATTATTTTTAGTTTCTCATTACACAGAAAAAAATTTCAACCAGGCAGTGGTGGCACATGCCTTTAATCCCAGCAGGCAGATCTTTGAGTTCAAGGCCAGTAGAGTAGATCTACAAAGTGAGTTCCAGAACAGCCAAAGCTACAAAGAGAAACCCTGTCTAAAAAACAAACAAACAAAAATCTATTATACTATAGTCTATTCACGGTATAAAAGTACTATATCTTTTTTTTTAAAAAAAAAAAAAACTAATGTGTGTGTTACTGAAAACATACAACATTGCTAAAAACTGCCAACAATCACCATTAAGTGAACCCTAATTTTTCAGAAGGCATTACATGTTAATGGCTGGCTGCTGCCTGATTAGGATGTTGACTGCTAATGGCTGGGAGCTGTGGTAATTTTATACCAAGACAATAATGATGTTAGCCATGTCACCACCTGACTCCTTTCATGAAAGACATTTCTATGACATGTTATGCTATGTGATAGTCTCTTACCTACAGCAGAACTTTCAAAGCTGGAGTCAAAATCTCTCATATACTGCCACTGCTTTATCAACTAAGTTGATACAAGACTGTAAACCTTTTATTGCCATGAAACTAACTCCACTTTAAGAGCCACTTTCTTGGG
This sequence comes from Arvicola amphibius, assembly GCF_903992535.2. NCBI lineage: Eukaryota > Metazoa > Chordata > Mammalia > Rodentia > Cricetidae > Arvicola > Arvicola amphibius. Next base: position 10,515,753 of record NC_052063.2, on the reverse strand, counting down.
CTAAGTTGACTCAGTAGCAATGTTAATCTCTCTAGCAAGAGGCTCAATCCCTACCATAAAGGGGCAGTAACCTTCTTATCCATAAGAAGCAATTCTTCAGCTACTCAAACTTTAGTGTAAAACTGAAAAACTTAAGTCACACCTTAATGTTCTACTTTGAGAACTCTTACTATTTACTCTGCAGTTACTATGTCACTGAAGTCATGAAACAACAGTCATCCACGAGGACTGGAATCAACTTCTCCCAAACTCTTCTTTAATGTTACTATTTTAATCTCCTCCTACGAACCACAAATGCTCGTAATGGAACTCAAATGGAGAATTATTCCCATAAGGTTTCTGATATATTCTGCCCAAATTTAATGGACGAATTACCTATGAGAAGACTAGCTTTGTGGTGTATGTTTCAAAAATAACACAGGGTGAAAACCAAAACCATTCCTTGTTCCATAGGCTTCAAAACGGCTAGGTGATTAATAAGGATGACTATAAGATATAGAAGGGAATCCTTTTATCTGAGAAGTACATCTCAATGACAAGCTTAAAACAATCAGTCAAACATGTCATAAACTAGTAATATTGCCATCTAGGTCTCACTGTGCCTCTTACAGGGCACAGACAGAACAGATTTGAGCCCAATCCTTAAGGCTTTAGGATTCTCAGAATGGCAAATGAATATTGGCTTCCACTTCCAGTTAACTTCAGCAACTTAATCTGCCTCAAACTAAAAGGAGGGTTTGCTCTTTGATGCCAGGCACTGGTTTCTCTTTAAGGTGCTAAGTAGCATCTTCACCCACCAGAAAGAAACTTCACGTATGTAAAACTCTGCTGTTTGATGGAGCTAGGCTGCAGCTTACCCACCAGCACTTGCAGCTTGACCTCAAACTTTTATACCATGAAGACAGCCTCTTTCCTTAAATCTATTTTTTGAGATAAAGTCTCACTTTGTAGACCAGCAGCCTGGCCCAGTTGGCCTTGAATTCAGAGAACTGCCCCTCCCTCCTGAGATTTTCCTTACCTTAAATCTTATAAACAAGTCCTGCTAGCTTCAAACTTCTTCTGTAGCTTACCAACAGCTAAAGTTTAGATCTGCAATGTTTTCCTCATGACAAATATGTGAAAGGCTTATCACCCACTTTGGAGCTATTGAGAGTTAGTAAAAACTTTTTTGAGGGGAGGAGGAGGCAAGACAAGGTTTCTCTGTGTAACCCTGGCTGTACCCAGCCTCACTCTGTAGACCAGGCTGGCTTTGAACTCACAGAGATCCACCTGCCTCTGCCTCCCAAGTGCAGGGATTAAAGGCCTATACTGCCACCACCTGGCCAATAAAACCTTTTAAGAGAGAGGAGAACTAGGTGGTCTTCCTATCATGGAAATGTACCCTCAAAGGATGTCTCACATAGAAGTTCTGTAGAATATTAAGTGGCCTGATTTTATTATCATTGTGGCTCAGGGCACAGGGAGTCCAGGTGAGAATAGTGAGTCCGTGGTATGTTTAGACTCCACAACATTTCCCGGTCGAGTTCAGCCCCTTACATCAGCAGATAATGGCAACCAAAAACAATCAGCATAGTACAGCTCTAAATAGCAGGCAGATACACTAATGAAAAGGTCTGAAACAGTATGACGCTTGCCACAATAGTACCAATATTCTGAACTGAAACAAGGAAGAAAACAAGCTGTTTGAAAACTATCACCAATAAATTTGCTCAACCCAGGGATGCCATAGAACATCAATTTGTGTTATGAAAAGATAACAACAGCAAAGTGCAACAAGTACAATAAAACAGCATTTGCCTGCATTTTAGTATTCGAATTTATATATTTATACAAGTCTAAATTGTAAAAATGAAAGTGGTATAGGTAGACTCCACTTTGAAATTCTAAAATTACATTTGTTATTCCTATAAACCCTAACTGAAATTATATCTGCTATTTCATAACTCACAATTGCCTTACCAAGTCTTACTGTATGAAGTACTATTTGTGCACAGTAACTCAGCTATTACAGTAAGTGATGAGTTGAGGAAAAGAAAAAGCAGAAAGTTTTCTCTAGGCTCTTAACAAACCCTTAAAATATCTGTATTTTAAATATTATTTCATCTTTTTGAGAGAAAAATATATTAGTAATAACATTTTTAGACCAACATTTCTGGCATCAACGTGGACAGTTAAATCCTTAAAACCTGAGAGTTTGGGAAGTAATTCTAGACATAAAAGAACAGAATTAAGCATGGCTTCATGGTAGCAGCATTTTCTTGGGTGGGCTCTGTTTGCTAGAGGCAAGTGCGTCTAATTTAAGAGAGGCTTCCTGATTGCTTTAGCTACAAAAACCTTGCAGCTGTTTTAAGAGGACCCATCAGCAAACACTTAAATGTTATTTGTGAATATCTGACAGCATGCTTCTTGGTGGTGGCACGGACCTTGAAACCCCATCAAGTTGTGGCAATAAACATGGCCCAGCCAGTACCTCGGCCATGAGGCTAGACTCTCGGAAAGCTAAGGAATAGGGTGGATCAAGCTGCCAAAGCCAGGACTATAATCCTGGCCATATTGCTTATCAAACTAAAGACTCATGTGGTAAGAAAAAGAGATATACAATAAAGATACATTCAGACAAAGAAAACCTCTAAATGGTTTACAGTGTGTTTAGAAATATATATAGGCGTGGGAGAGAAAAGAAAAAGGATAAACCGAGAGAGAGAGAGAGAGAGAGAGAGAGAGAGAGAGAGAGAGAGAGAGAGAGAGAGAGAAAGAGAATACAAGTAAAAATAAAAGAAATTTGAGTTTTAAAATAAAGCCACGTAAAGATGGAAAATACAGAGAATCTGAATACTGTATGTTATTGTGTTTTCTTTGAATTGTTTGACAGCTGAGGAAGGAGTAACAGCTGCTAAAAGACATTTGATTATAAATGCTGCTGGATTAATCAAACATATATTTTGAAAATGCCTTGATTTCAAAATTTAAGTCAAAAGATATGTTACTTTGGAGAAGAGGTTTTGCTTTTGTTTCCACAGGAAATGAGATGCTGTGGATTCATTATGGGTTAAGAAAAATCAGGTTTGATCAAGAAAGATCCCCTGAGAAATCTCTGATAGGAGCGCATGGCCCAGATGTCTGAGTTCAAGACTGCTGGCTGAGATGATCAAGCCTCACAGAATATTCCAGTCAGGACTTGACCATAATTCTCAGCTCTCTCTAGATCCCCATAAGATGATCAGCACCTCCAATTAGCAGGAAGTATCCTAGAAAACTATGCCCACATTCCCAAATGTGGATTATGAATGTTTGCCTTTGTTTAGAATGTTGGTTATAAGTTGTTATGGATAATGGTGAGGAAGAAAGCTAAACACAAAGGAGATTAGACTCAGAGTTTTTGTTTTGTAAAAACTGGGGGGGGGGGGGGGGAGCTGTGGGACAATGGTCTTGTACCCTGTAAAGATTTGTCTCTTGTACTTGTTTAATAAAAAGCTGACTGGCCAGCAGCCAGGCAGAAAGTATAGGCAGGGCAACCAGAACAGAATTCTGGGAAGAGGAAAGGCAGATTCCGCAGGTGTCACCCAGACATGGAGGAAGCAAGATAGAATGCCTCACTGATAAAGGTACCAAGTCATGTGGCTAACACAGACAAGAATAATGGGTTAATGTATAATGTAAGAGTTAGTTAATAAGAAAGTCTGAGTTAATAGGCCAATCAGTTTATAATTAATTTGGCCTCTGTGTTCATTTGGGACTAAATAGCTGTGGGACCTGGTGGGACCTCTGTCAACAAATTTCTTTTCATCAATTTTTTTTAAAAAAGCCAACAAAATCAAGAGCCTGAAGAATACAATCACCACCAAGTAAACACATCAACTGATTTCAAAAGCAAATCTAATTTAAAGCACCACAATAAAGAACCCCAGCAGTTATCAACATACTGACTCTTCATTTCACATCAAAGTTGAAAATCCTTATCATTTCTATTTTCCACAACAGAGTCCTTACAAGTCATAGTCTGTCATACTTACAGATTTGAATGAAGCCTTTTCCAATCACAGATAGGTATCCATGAGCTGAACACTTAACAAAACTGAAGCTGTTGGGTGGTGTAGTAGTTTGAATGTAACTGGCCCCCAAAAGCTCATAGGGAATGGCACTATTAGGAGGTGTGCCTTTGTTGAAGTGGGTATGGCTTTGTTGGAGGAAGTTGTGTCACTGTGGGGGCAGGCTTTGAAGTTTTCTATGATCAGGATACTGCCCAATGTCTCATCTAACTTCCTCTTGCCTGTAAGATGTAGGACCCTCAGCTTCTCCTCCAACACATCTGCCTGCATGCTGCCATGCTCCCTGTCACAGTAATGGACGGAACCTCTGACACTGCAAGCAAGCCACCTCAATAACTTCCTCTTACAAGAGTTGCCATGGTCATGGCGTCTCTTCACAGCAACCAAAACCCTAAAACAGGTGACCACTAATCAGTGTGATAAACTCAATTCATTAATAATTTCTAATGTAAGACTCTAACATGTGAGCTGAGATAGGAACGTTAGGATTATCCACTTCTACTGTTGAGCTGGCTGAGGACTTTGTAAAATTTCTGACAATTTGTTATCTTGTGCTTTAGCTTTCTAATTTCAAATGAATAAGTCTTCCCTCATCTTACTATTAAATTAAAATGAAATTATACCTAAATAAAGCATTTAAACTGTGAGAAGAAACAAAGAGTTAAATGAGAAAACTCATTTTAAGTATCCATAGTGTTCAAGGACTGTAATGCTGAAGAACTTGACTGATCAAGAGTTTAAATAGTTTCTTACTGACAATCAAAAAACTGTTCACTGATAATAAATCAGTCTAAGCCAAATACTGTGCTCTTGGGATTTTTAGATGGCTAAAACACTAAGAATATTTTTAACTGGTAAAGGAAGGTAAGAATACTTTAATTCCAAATAAGCACAATGATATAAATTTACCATGTAGCTGTATTTTTTTAAAATATTTATTTATTATGTATACAATATTGCCTGCATGTATGCCTGCAGGCCAGAAGAGGGTACCAGACCCCATTACAGATGGTTGTGAGCCACCATGTGGTTGCTGGGAATTGAACTCAGGACCTTTGGAAGAGCAGGCAATGCTCTTAACCGCTGAGCCATCTCTCCAGCCCCATGTAGCTGTATTTCTATATGGTATATAGTGTACTGATACAAATATCTGCCTAGTTTTTTTTGTAAATGTTAGAACAGAATTGCTACTTGTTTCTTTTATCATAAAAAAATCAAGAGTAAAACAGAGAATAAAAGGAAAAAAAAATTAGCAAAAGTCGAAGACAAACTGCAAAAAGAGAGTAAAACGGCTGCACAAAGCAACAAAGATCACTAGGAGGAGGCACTGCAGGAAGCACTGCATGCGGTGTCAGGAAAAGTTGAGGGTGACAGCTTAGAGCAACATCAACAAGGCACAAAGGCTTTTAAACTAGAGCTACCTAGGAGGTGTTTGGTCCTAAATAGAGGACTGTACTAAATAAGGAATCACATAAGTAAGGTTTACAGAGAAAATTGTCTCTCCAGGGCTATGGGTAACATGAGGTTGTGTGATTTATCTATCTCCACTGGCTAAAGAAAACAAGCAACAAATAGTTAAAGAAAACACTCACAAGAAATTGTTGACAAAGAATAAAAGAAAACAAATACTTTTACTAATAAAACATAATTACACAATCAGCTCTAATTTGGAACTTATAAAAATATATAATCATAAAATTTTATTCACTACAACAATCTCTGATAAACCAGCATAACTAATTACTTACCTCTGATTCATATTTCATTTTTTCTTCTTCTGAAATACGAGTAAACTCTTCTTTCTGGTGCTCGAATTCTGACTTGAGAAATGTATGCTCATAGCGAAGCTTATTATATTCAGCTCTATACCTTTCCACTTCCTAAATTACAAAGAGATTGTGATGCATGACAAATCTGAAAGTGAAATTTGTACCCTCTCAAAAAAATCACTGTACAGTATAATTTTTAGTTTATTAACAGCCATTCTGAAAGGAAAAGATAAGCTTAACAGAAATATATATGAGCGCAAGGGAGCTGGCTCAGCAGTTATGATGCTACCTGCTCAAGAGTTCTGATGCCCAGAACCAAAGGGAATGCTTGGTGGACCTGAGAGCCTGCTAATAACTGCAGCCACCAGAAGACAGAGAAAGGACCATGGGAGCACAGGAGCTAGACCAGCTGACCAGACAACTTTGGGCTCAAATAAGAAAACTTGCCTTGTGAATAAGGCAAAGAGTAATCAAAGGATTCTGATAGCAGCTTTGTTCTCCACACATGCACTTCAACATGTGCCCACAATACCCACATGCAAGGGTGCACACACACCATACACTTTAGCCATGTAAAAGGAAAAAGAAAAATAAAGCAGATTAGTATCCTTTATGGAATGCACCAATAAGATGAAGTACCATCATGTTATGCTCTGTCTTCATAGATTCTCACTGCGCTATCAAATATTTAATGTCACAAGTCACCACCTCTCAACTAAAATCTTAGTTAAGAATGTGGTATGTCTGCCGGGCGGCGGTGGCGCACGCCTTTAATCCCAGCACTCGGGAGGCAGAGGCAGGCGGATCTCTGTGAGTTCAAGGCCAGCCTGGTCTACAAGAGCTAGGTCCAGGACAGGCTCTAAAAAAAGCTGCAGAGAAACCCTGTCTCGAAAAACCAAAAAAAAAAAAAAAAAGAATGTGGTATGTCTTTCAAAATATGGCTAGATTCAACAAGTGTAACAAAATATAAGACATCCCTCTCTAAAAGACAGACTAGATAATCTCAAAGTAGAAAAAAACTTATTTAAATACTTAGTGTACTAACTTAAAGCTTAGTCAAATATAACCATTCAACTCAAACACACTAGCCTGAAGAACACAACATTCCACGGCTCATCATCTACCAGAAACACCTAAGGTGCTCTAATCTTGTCACCAAACAACCTAAAAAAGTTGCTGGCACTCTGAATACTCAACAAGAAACTTAGGCAACAGAGCAGTCAGGTATGAAAGATTCTATTTCAATAAGCACCAGGAAACTAGGCAATAAGGGAAGACTCCTAAAATAATAGTTTAATAATCTTTAGCTGAAAGACCTCTAAACAAATCTATAAAATAAGAAAACAGCTGTGCTGATGTTATACAAAATACATACTAAGATTTTAAAACCTGTTCTTATTTAACTTGAATACCTACCCTTGGTATGAGTAATTTTATTTATAAAAAATTCAATCTACTTCCAAAGCATGATACCCTGCCACTAAGACATATTGCCATTAGGGGCATATTTGAAAAATCAGGATATCAATCAATAAATCATTACAAAAAAGAATTTTGCAAGTCTTCCTGCACAATGGCAGTATTTTAGATTACTCCAATCTCCTAAAGGGGTACATTTTGAAGGAAACAGAAATAACTTGACACACGTAAGAACTGATTTGTTAAAAGTTAGCATATAAAATATCTAGGCCAGTACCTAATTCATTCTCTATAGTCTTTTCCTGTCCTCTTTATCAAACACTTAGTAATATAAGAAATCTGGTCTCAACCCAAAGTAAAAATAGGAGTACTTTTCTTTTTGAGGTTGTGTGATGTTAATATCGATTGTCTTTGGCAGGATGTAGAATCATCTGGAGAAAGGCCTCCAAGCACACTTCTAGATCAGGTTAGCCTCTGCAAGGGGCTAGCCAGTGCAGGTTCACTGAGGGTGGGAAGATCCGCCTTCCAGTGAGGGCAGCAACCAGGAGCAGAGAGCTCAGCACAAGCACTCATCCTTCTCCTGTGCCCTGGCTGAGGACACAGTGGGCAGCTGCCTCAAGATCCTGCCATCTTGCCTTCCCCACCATCGTGGACTGCAGCCTCAAACTGGAAGCCAAAATAAACTGTTCCCTCTCTAAATAGTTTTTGTCAGGGTATCAAAGCAACAGGGAAGTAACAAATCCATTCTTTGAGTTGACAAATATCATTTCACCTACTGTATGTTAGGAAGCATTCTCAGGAACTTGTGAACAAAACACAAGTTCTTCCTTGCATCAAAAGAAAGGAAGTGCTTAGAGTATTCTATTGTGTTTTCCATTCTAGAAGTGCTAAAACGAAAGCCAAAATAATTAGGCAAATTAGCATATTATAAGGTAACAAGTATCACAGAAAAACAAAAATAGAGAGGTAAGTAAACTCCAAAAGTTTAGGGCAGGAAAGCAGGCTTTCAGGCTGCAGTATTTAGCAGGGAAATGGGATAGGAAACGGTCAAAGAAGGCTTAGTGAAGAACTAACATTTATGGACAGATCTGCAAGAGATTAAGGAGTCAGCCAAAAGAGATCTAAAAAATATTCAAGGCAGATACAGCACTAACGCAAAGACTCTTGAACCCCACCATTTCTTGAATACCAATCAAATATCAGGAGCCAGCGTAGATGGAGGAGGAAAAGAGACAGAGAGATGATGGAGTCCAGTCCCATCAACGCCTCAGAGACCACTGTAGGGACTGCCACGGAGAAGATTTAGGTAAATCAAGAATGCTTTCCACGGAGGGATAAAGATGAATGCAGTTATTCTACCTCAATACTTACTTCATCCAGAGTGCGGAAACGCTCTCGCATTGGAGCTTCTAATTCTTGCTGTATTTGGGCTTTTACCAATTCCAATTTTTGTGGTGTTAATACCTAGTACATAAAAAAATACAAACAACTATAAATACAAAAATGAAGAATTTCAAAGTCTCCTCTATGACAATTATAATTACAGACATTTTTACACTTTGGTTAATTTGTATAATCACTAAATACGACTTATCAGAACTGGGGGAACAGCTTAGCAGTGAAAACACCTGCCACAAAGGCAATGCCTATAACTCCAGACTCAGAAGGTGGAGACAGGATTCTCCAAAGCGAGCTGACCAACAAGACTAGCCTTTATCAGGCAGCACTAGCTCTGACCTAGATCTCATCTCAATGAATAGGGGAGAAGGGCAATTGAAAGTAATTCTCAGCATTAATCTCAGGTCTCCACATGCATTTGCTCAAAGGTGTTTTCACAAGTCTGTGAAAATATGCAATCACACACACACACACACACACACACACACACACAGGGGTGAAACAGAACAAGATAAAAATAACCAATCCCTGAAACAACTTAAGAATCTCAATCTTGGTATCAGAGATGTCAATATGACTAATGAAAAAAAAAATCCACTTATAATTTTATACTGGGCCATGATGGCGCACACATCCCAGCATTGGGAGGCACAGGCTGGCAGCTCTCTGAGTTCAAGGTTAGCTTGATCTACAGTTCCAGGATATAGCCAGAGTTACATAGAGAAACTCTGTTTCAAAAAGAAAAAGAGAAAAGAAAAATCACTGATAATTTTTCTAATTGTTAAGAATTTACTTTTCAGCTAAGACTACTGGTAGATACAATGACCAATAGTCTATTTTCTAAATATAAAATAAAGGTGTAGTAATTTGTAATACCACAGAAAATTCTTCAGTTTTATTTTCAAAAAGAAGGTAGAAATGATGCAATTATATTATTAAAATTAATTAAAAATTAAGATTATAGGGCCCAGGCTGTGGCTAGGGCCATGTCTAGGTCTGTGCCCTGCTGCAGCCAGGTCTGCATTGATGCCTGAGGTTCCTGCTGCCATCAAAGACTATGTCAATGTCTGGGATGTGGGTCACCACCTGGAGTCATGTGTATGTTCAAGAGCTACGCCACCACTGATTCCATGCCTATCTGGATGACCTGCGCTGTCACCCAAGGCCATGGTGACATCCTGGGCCTCAGCTGCTACTAAGTACCATGCCGGGGGCCTGGGTTGTCACTTAGGGCCATGCTGGTATCCAAGTGTTGAGCCTCCGCTGAACATCTGGGTGGCCTGTACTGCCACCAGGGGCCACGATGTCATCTGGGTCAATGGCCCTGACATAGTCGTGGTCTATCATAGCCAGCGGCTCCTACTACCACTTAAGCCTGAGAAGAAAGGGCTACACAGAACTGGCCTCACTCCTCATTGGCTGCAGCAATAGGAAGAACTGGCCCTGCCCCTCAGCAACTGGAGCACTTGGGAGAGAGGACCCTACACCTTGCCTGGGATGCACACTAGAGCAGAGAGCCCCCTCTCTGGTATGTCATGTGATGGGTGAGAGAAACATGCCCTCCCCATACCCAACTCTTGCCAATGGCAGCAGGCAGGAGAGCCAACCTCAGGGACATGAGAATGGAAGAGCTGGCCCTGACCCTCACAAACTGCAGCATCGGGAAAGTGGGCCCAGCACCTTGCTTGGGCAAAATAGTAGAGCTGGCTCTGGTGGTGTGTGGGTGAGCCAGCCTGGTGGGGTGAGAGCAGGGGAACCTGCCCTGCTCCTTGCTGTCTGCTGCATTGGGGGAGCAATGCTGGAGAGCTTGCCCATGTGGTGACCAACCTAGCTACCACCCTGAAACAGAACCAGGGCTATGGGGGAGTTCACACCAAAACCCACCTCATCTGTGACCTGCTAGAGAATGTAAAGAAGCTGAACCTGCAGATCCAAAGCTACAAGATCTGCATGACACAAGGCAACAACTGGATATCCAAGAGCAGTCCCAGTAAGGTCCCAATACTGGTGGTGGAGCAGAAGCCAGAGGCCTTGAACCAGATCGGTGACTCACTGCAATGAATACAAGTAAAGATACATGGACTAAAGGGTAAACTCTGTGACGCACTGGGTCACACCACGGCTTCCACACCAAGATTTTTTGTTTGTTTTTAAATTTCGTTTTGTTCAGTGTGGGGGGAGGTTGCATGGGCAGAGGGCAGAAACGAGGGGATGGGAGATGAGTGGGACTGGGATACATAATGTGAAATTCAAAGAATCAATAAAAAGTTTTTTAAAAAATTAAGGACAATTTATTTTTAAAAAGCTGTTATTCTGACCAGCAAAACTAATTTGGCTCTATTCTGTCATACTCTTACAGCACTCACTCCAGTGAATAATTAATATTTATGTAAGCAACATATGGGCACACTCCTTGTCGCTAAGATTCATCATTATTTTTCCAACACGTTCCATAACTCCTACCATATAGGAACTACTGAATTCCTGTTTCATGAATCAATAAAAGAACAAATGAACAAATGCTGGCTGGAAAAATAATATGGCTCATATTTGTATGAGTTTCTTTGAAAACATGAATAATGTACAACTTTATTCGTTTATTCAATATTTCAGTTATTTGAAATACTACACTCTACTGAATGAAAGTCTTCTAAATATAAAACTATGTAATATATGATCATTTACATACAATTTTGTTCTGAGTATCTAACATGCAGCAATTTTGTTTGCTTGGTTTGGTTTTCCGAGACTACGTTACTCTGTGTAATAGCTCTAGCTGTCCTAGAACTCAAGTCTGTACACCAGACTGGCCTCGAATTTGTAGAGATTCTCCCACCTCTGCCTCCCAAACATGAGATTAAAGACACCACCGTCTGGCAGACTCTTAGTTTTTGTCTGAGGCTGTCCTTTCTTTTGCATGACAGGAAGCACATGTCTACAACCCATTAGGTTTAACAGTCTTAACTTTTGCCAACAGAGATTTTGTGGATACAAATGCCTCTTTTACTTTGTACTTTCTAAGTCCATTTCAGTCCAAGTAAGCCAAGCTTCTCCCAAGTAAATGCCTCAAAATCTTTCTGGGTCTTGTGGGAATTTCTGAGGATTTCACTCCAATAAACAAAGCCCATGTGTGCAAACCTTTTTATATAATCCTATTTGTATTTTTATGTTTTGCCTGAGATGGCTGAGACAATACTTCAAACTTCCGAGAGGCCCTTTGGTCTGAGTGAAGAGAGGAGAAATCTATGCTCAATGAAATATGAAATATTCCAAAAGTTGAAAAATTCAACTATCGGAATACTTCTGGTTCCACACACTTCACATACGGAACACTTAATCTGTGATAATAGCTTACAGGTACAGATCACTTACATGTTACACATCAAAGCACTAATACTATCTTTGCAATGTCTCATATAATCTTTATGAGAGGTAGATACTTTTATTCCTGTTGACTACTAATGCAGAAATGTTCTTTAAATAAATGTTTTTTTTATCTTTGCCTATGAACGTCAGTAGAGCAGTCAATGTTACATCGGCATATTTTTAATGCTAGATAAAAAGATGTTTATTTCTAAACATCATCTTTCATAATCCTCCACTTAAATATTTCTTGTAGATACTGCTCAACTTACTAAAGTTTGCTTAACATAATTTGTACAAATTATAAACAACCATTAAAGCAAATAGCTAAATCAATCCTTCCCTTCCTCCTCCTCTTGTCTATTTCTTTAGCTTATTTTAAGTGTGTGTGTGTGTGTGTGTGTGTGTGTGTGTGTGTGTAGTATGCATATGTGAGTGCTGATGCCCATGTTATGTTCAGGTGGAGTTGCAGGCAGCTGTAAGCTGGACATGGGTGCTGGGCATCAAACTCAGATCCTCTACAAGAGTAGTAAATACAGTAGCAAGTCCATTTATATATTATGATAGTTATCTGACTATACACACATACAAATATATGTATGTATATATATGTGTGTGTGTGTATATATGTATCTGACCATATATATGTATATACATGTGTGTGTGTATGTTTGAGTGTATGGTCAGATAACTATCACAATAAAACCAGGTATGTTAGTAAAACACAAGCTTTCCTAGAAGAATTACATTTGTCAGCAAACATTTGCATCCTATAATACCCAAGGTTTTTTGGCAAGTTATACCATCCAAAAGATACACAAATAAGAAGGAATTCACAGGAAGCATAGTATTTCACTTCAACATAAGGAAAAAAATGTTTGGCATATACTAATCTATAAATGATAATGTATTATTTTTAAAAGTTAGCTACGGACTGGAGCGATGGCTCAGTGGTTGAAAGCTCTAACTACTCTTCCAGAGGGCCTGGGTTTGATTCCCAGCACCCAAATCACAGCTCACAAGCTTCTTCAACTCCAGTTTCAGGGGATCTGTCCTTGCTAAGGTTTCTATTCCTGTGATGAAAGACCATGAGCAAAAGCAAGTTGAGGAGGAAAGTGTTTATTTGGCTTACACTTCTATATCACGGCTCATCATCAAAGGAAGTCAGGACAGGGCTGTTACCTAGAGGCTGGAACTGGTGCAGAGGTCATGAAGAGGTGCTGTTTACAGCCTGATTTCTTATAGAAACCAGGACTACCAGTCCAGGGACGGCACCACCCACACCAGGCTAGGCCTTCATCACTGATTAAGGAAATGCAGGCCACCTACAGCCTGCTCTTCTGGAGGTATTTTCTTAACTGAGGCTCCCTCTTCTCTCAAATGACGTCAGCTTGTGTCCAGTTAACATAAAATTATAAAGCATAGGATCCAACACCTTCTTTTGGTCTCCATGGGCACTAGACAAACATGTGATACACAGACTTACATGCAGGCAAAGCACCCACATATTAAAATAAAAGTAATTTAAAATTTTTAAGTGGACCAGGTAGCTCGGCTTTGCCTGTAATTCCAGACACAGAATAGGCCAAAAAGAGGAAAATCTAGCTCAGGACCAGCATTGCCAGCATGGGGAGGAGGCCCCATCTCAAAGCAAAAGTTGATTAGGGTTCTCTATTAGTAAAAGCACTGAAGCAGAAGACAGAGAGCCCTTTATAAAATCTGCTCTTTTTAGATGGCATCTTAGTTTTCTAGGTCATGAAAGAAAATTAAAACCTGGGGGACTTTAAAAAAAAAACAGAAAAGTTTGTTTCAGAGTTTAGGGGGCTTGAAGTCTCAAATCAAGGTATTAGCAAGCAATGATCCCTTTGAAATCTACAAGAACCGTTCCTTGCCTTTTCCTGAGCTCTGCTACTGTATGAAAATACAGATGTCTCCATCAGCACACAGCAGTCTCTATCACCCCATGTGCCCTCTGTGTGTCGTCTCTTTTCTTATAAAAATGTCTAATACTGGGCTAAAGGCTCACCACATTCTAGTATGGCCTCATCAAAAATAATGCCTGAGATAACTCTGTTTTCAGGTGAGATCATATACTGAAGGATTAAGACTTCAACCTACCTTTTTGAGGGATAAAATGGATTTGTAACAGATATAAAAGAAAACTAGATAACAACTTTGAAGATACTGATACTCTAGGCATTATGAGAAAGAATTCCAGCATTATATATTAACAGAACAACAAACTTGATTATTTATTTCACTCATTCCTGACATTCATTCAACAAATATGGATTTGCTAGGTCTAAGCATTAGAGATACACTGAAAACAAGTTCCTGCCTTAAATCAGAATAAAAATGTTATCATTTGAGTATCTACCATGTGCCAAGTACTTAATAAAAATATATACTATCTCATTAGGTCTTACAACAAACACGTTAGGTATAAACTTTTACTATCTTTACCACATGAGAAAGATAAAGTATAGAAACAGTTACTTGATGAAGGTCATCATTGACCCTTTCTACTATAAAGGTCCTTTTTCATAATAAATTCTGTCTTACAATCCATTTTATGTGATGCCAATGCAGCCACTTCAGCCTTAAGCTTATTCTCATATATGCTTAGAATAAACAAACATATATTTAGACTTTACTCTTAAGGGACAGATTAAATGGACAATATCTAAAGAGTATCTTAAATGCCTCAAGCTCAGCATTGCTTCCATTCAGAACTACATGGAGAAACCCTGTTTCAAATAACAAAATTAAAACAAACAAAAAACTTCTATTCATATAAACCTCTCAATTTTTATGAAAACAAATTACAATCCACTAACTCTATGAGTGCAGAATTTGTTGTGTGTGTAGTAAAAATACTTCCAGAAGTTGCATACAACTGTGTTTCAGAAGATGATCTTTTGGCGGCATGCACGGTGAAAATACTCAAACTGTATGTTCAAAACCGAGGCTGCAATAAGCCATGCAATGTAACACATGTGAGTGTTGCCAGAAACACCTAAGATTCATTAGTGTTTGATTTTGAATCAACTTTTAGAAGTTACCAAAAGTTTTCATGACCCCCACATTACTTATGCAATTTAAGATGAGGTTGGGGTCTACAGTTTAAGAAGTTAAATAGAATATATAAAAGACTGGGTTATCTATCAACTGCAGATACAGCAAAGTAACCATTAGAAACATATTTACCAAAACTAGTTATTTCCAATAACAACATGACTAATTTTATATAAATTCAAATACACTTTCTCACCTGCAGCTTCATTTTTTCCAGGTCTTTAATTTTCTCTACTAATTCCCCTCTTAACTCTTCAAGGAGCAGCTGGAATTTTTCCTGGTTAGTTTGCTTTTCATGTAACACACGCTTAAGTTCATTTTGTGATTTTATGTATTCTTCCTGCAACCTGATTTTTAAAAAAGAATTCAATTTTAAATGCATATTTTATTTCATTTCACTGCTTTATATAAAGCAAACCAATACTACAGAAAAACAAGACAGATAAGACATTCCATTAAACATATATTTTCTTTGTAAACTTTCATCTAATTATTAACGTTGTAATTTCTGAAAGCAATTTTTAAAAAAAACTCACACTTATCAACCTAGATATATTTAATGTTTTATGTCTTGATACTTTCAAATAATACTACATCCACAACTCACTTAATATCATAGATTTGAAAGAAGTAATCTATTTTTACTATATTGTGTTAACTATATACATTGCAAAATAACAAAAACTGTACCACAGGTTCCAGAGCAAACATTCAGCCAATACAACTCCAGTACCAATTTTTATACATTTACTTCTTGCCCACACTTAATCTCTAAATTTAAGTAATTTACCTTTTGTGTTCAATTTTGAGAGCCTGATAATTATGCTTATGATGTTCACATCGTACCCTTTCATCAATTAACATATTCTGGAACTCAGGCTCAGGATTCAGCCTACTGTCTCCACCAGGTGGAAATAAACTAGGAAATGTGTCCATATTCGTAAGGCAGCTGACAACCATGAAAACACAAACTGTGGGTTTCGTGTTGCTTCACTTGTCCTCTTCCAACTTCGTTCTTGCTAAGGCAGAATCCCAGGAGACCAAATCATTCCTGCACAGGGAATGCACATAATTAATATTCAGCAACTAAAGCATCCTTTGGTTCTACATAACGGTTAGCAATTATTTATTTTCCTATCTTTTTTATTTTTAAAGTTGTTTTTAGATTTCTAATTGTTAATAAAACAAATGCAAAAATAAAGTTGAACAATAATTTACACTTTTCCTTTACTCCATGAGAAGCTCTGCCACCATCACGCTCGCATCTTTATAGGCTGGTGAGCCTATAAATCAGAAGAATGACGTTTTCCAGTGTGAGTTAGCTTTCATTCACTAATTAAGGTGTTTCTCAAAGTTACTGCAGGAAACTTTCAAGAGTGGGACTGGTATAAAATATCTATTTCCAATAATTAGGGGGGAAATTATAAAGAAGCAGGTAAGTATCTGGAGAAAAATAGCAATCTTCACAAAGATGACCTCCAGTAATTCCGTCTGTGAGCGCTGCTGCAGGTCTGCTGACACACCATAGGGTGCACATGGGCAGCAGACTCAGATGAGAAATCAATTAGCACACAAATATTGAGCTTTTTCTATGTGTTACTATGCTAAGAATGGAAAAGATCACTTAACCTATCCCCAAATATATCGTTTTAATTACTATAGTAACTAAATGTTTATTGCATGTACAAGTTAAAAGTGATGGGAAAATGTTTTTGTTTTTTTTTTTTGTTTTTGTTTTTTGTTTTTTTGTTTTTTTGTTTTTTCCGAGACAGGGTTTCCCTGTAGTTTCTAGAGCCTGTCCTGGAACTAGCTCTTCTAGACCAGGCTGGCCTCGAACTCAGAGATCCGCCTGCCTCTGCCTCCCGAGTGCTGGGATTAAAGGCGTGCGCCACCACCGCCCAGCAAAATGTTTTATTATAAGAAAATAAAATTGCCATGGTGGTGGAACACACCTTTAATCCCAGCACTTGGGAGGCAGAGGCAGGCAGATCTCTGAGTTCGAGGCCAGCCTGGTCTACAGAGTGAGTTCCAGGACAGGCTCCAAAACTACTGAGAAACCCTGTCTTGAAAAACCACAAAAAGGAAGGAAGGAAGGAAGGAAGGGAGGGAAGGAGGGAGGGGAGGGGAGGGGAGGGGAGGGGAGGGGAGGGGAGGGGAGGGGAGGGGAGGGGAAAAAGAAAATCAAATCGTTCTGTCCCTTTTACATCATTAACCTTTCTCCAGACCACTATATATACATTTTTCCTTCCCTCAGAGGTCATCATGAACTACTTTCTATTACAATAACGGATCTCTTTGGTTTATGGAAACTATTCACCAAATTACTCTCCATCTTGCTTGAAGTACATACTCTTTGCTAAATTAGTGTCGTGTCTACACATATATACATATGCATATGCATACACACACACACACACACACACACACACACACACACACACACACACCTATAATCTGAAAGTGGACTTCCATTACATTATACTTTAAAGAAGCGTGTGTGGAAAGAGTCCTTTCAGGCACTTTTCTCCCTTACGACAACTGACCAAATAAATACATAAAGAGTTTCAACTTTCTGGATTTTCTGGGCAAACCTGCAAGAAGCTCATTCTGGCTTACATTTTACAGAGACCATCTTGACACTGCACACAGCTGCCATGCTGCCAGCCAGAGGAGGCAACCATCAACTTACAGCAGGTTCCTGAGTTTCGATGCATTTAAAAGGTTCACCCTAACAAGCAGAAAGCTGAACAATGTGAAAAAATTAAAAACTCTTCTTATATAACAGGAGATGAGGTCACAAGGTAAACCACACCTACAAAAGTGAAAAGGCCAGTAGGAAAATTCAAGACTAACAGACTTGAATTCAATACTAGAGAAGAAAAATGACAAGTAGGAATGTTTCTAGGCAAGGGCAGCAGAACCAGAAGTGTAATTTAAAAATAAAAAAATAAAAAAACAAAACAACAACAACAACAAAAAAAACCTGATGAAAGCTAGGTGCAGGCAGCTCTCAGAGTTAAAAACTCCAGGAGGACCAGTTTTAGGCAGGTCTGTTGCAGGAGCTCCTCCCGCTCCTTCAGCCAATGGCCGCATTTTTAAAAAGAGAGACCACGCCCCAATGGGCTGGTATCCCACTTCTGACACCATAGGGTAAAAAAGGAAGAAAGAAAGTAGTTGGGTGTGGTAGTACACACCTTTAATCCCAACACTTGTGAGGCAGAAGTAGATTGACCTCTGTGACTTCAAGGTGTTGTAGAGCACACCTTTAATCCCAGCACTGGGGAGGCAGAAGCAGACGGATCTCTAAGAGTTCAAGGACAGCCTGGTCTAAAGAGTTATTCCAGGACAAAGATATATAAAGAACTTGTCTCAAAAAAATAAAAGTAAAAATAAAAGAAATAGAGGTTAAGTAAAGCCACATAAAGATGGAAAATACACAGAGAATCTTGATACTGTATACTATTATGCTCTCTTTGAATTGTTTGAATGCTGAGGAAGAAGCAACAGATGCTAAAAGATATTTGTTTATAAATGCTGCTGAACTAATACAACATAGATATTTTGAAAATACCTTGACTTCAGAATTTGGATCTAAGGATATGATACTTTGGAAAAGAGATTCTTCTTTTGTCTTTACAGAAAATAAAACCCTGTGGATTGCTTCTATCCCAATATGGTATGATAGACCACGCCCTCCTGAAAGGTTGCTGTGAACACCTTCAGAAAATTACTTCACCCAACTGATGACTGAGATGAACCTGGCACACAGGTTACACCATGAAAGATCTGATTAACAGCGTCCCCATTCAGCAGGAAGCAGTTTGGAGAGAAATAACTGTGCCCATATTCCCAAGTATTGTTTATAAATGTTCTTTTACATTTAAAGGGAGATATGATATAGATATGATATAGATATGAATAATTTGCATTGATATGGATTTTGCTTTAATGATTTAAATTTAAGGTCAATTTTGTTATATGTATATGTATTTCTGATACTGATTAAGGTATTGTGATTGTGTAGTTCATTTTAAAAATGTAATGTATAATTAAGAAATATAGGTTGTTAATGGATAATCATCGATAATAGTAAAGCTTATAGTCATGTTAGTTAGATTTTCTAGATATATATTTCAGTTAGATAGGCATTCTTAATATCTTTCAAAGACTACAGAATATTCCACTTAAATGTTTTAATAACTTAAGGCTTTTCATAACAATGAGACACGTCTGCTCCTGGCAGCACCAATCTACTTCAAAAGAAAGATGGGCATCGAAGAGGATTCTTATGGAGTTTGATAGCCATTTGGGCAAGAAACTGCTCTTGTCTGGACTGATGCATAGACTGGACACAAAGACCCCGCAGAGAGAGGATTGCTGAACTTGCCTAAATGTGAGATGATTCTTTGGGATTCCTGACTCATGAAAGAGTCTGCGAGACATTCTGCAGGACACAGCAGATAGTGACTGAACTGCCTTTGAAAATTCCTGCTTCATGGAAAAGTCTACTGGATACTATGGGCCTGTAGGCCGAAGATGGATGACCCAACAATACAAAAGAACTTTGGGTGACTGTCCAGGCAGCGAGATGTCTCTGTCATTTCTAGAGTTTTGGAAGTAGCTTACTTCTTGTTCACCTAGGTAATATTGTGTCCTTCTGGAGTCTTTGATGGAGTTGAAGAATGGATAGATAGTTATAGTTTTCCTTAGTTATGATAAAAGATAAAGTAGATATAAATATTGTAACTATAATTCTTGCTTGATAACTGGTTTTGTTATATGTAATTTTACTATGTTAATGTTAAAGCCTTTCTTTTTTGTTTAAACAGAAAAAGGGGAAATGATGGAGGATTCTCATTGGCTAATAAACAAACTGCCTTGGCTTTTTGATAGGGCAAAATTTAGATAGGTGGAGTAGACAGAACAGGAAAAAGGAAGTGAGGTAGATGGCTCAGACAATTGCCCTGCCTCTCCTCTCTGGAGCAGACTGCCATGCCTCTCCTCAGGGAGAGAGATGCAATGAAGCCAGCCACCAGGTCAGACGTGCTGAATCTTTTCCGGTAAGACACCATTTGTGGTGTTACACAGATTATTAGATATGGGTTAGTCAAGATGTGAGTAAGAGGCTGTAACTAAGGGCCAGGCAGTGTTTAAAAGAATACAATTTGTGTGATGTTATTTTGGGGCATAGGGTGGCGGAAAGCCGGCCCACAGCTCATCACTACACAGGTCTCATACTTTTCTAGAGTTTTACTTGCTGGAACCAACCAGATTCTCGACATGAATACCAGAGGAATAAAATCTTCTCATGACAAAGAAAGGGAGCACAAAAGCACTCTGAAATAGACAGTGACATTCTAACTGTCTTAACAAAGGAAAGTTTAACTTACAGGCCAGTCTGCTGCGGTGCTAACGGAGTCTATGATCTCACAGAAAAGCACTAAAATCTAGCAGTCTCCTGCCGCCCCTCCCACAAAAGAGAGTGCAAGGAGACAATGTCACCGGCCATGTTTCTAGCACAAGAGTACAGTTTACCCGAAGTCTGAGATTATCATACAACCTATAGAACTCTTCCCTTCCCATCCTTACAAAACTATATAACATAAGTAGCTTATAATAATGAAATAGAACTTTTATCATTGTTATATTTACTTATATAGTAGTATTTGTATATATATATATATTTACACAGAAATATACATTTCTGTACATGTATATATGTTCATATACTAAATGAATATTATACATCACTTCATTCAAGCACGCAACATAACATTCTTCTTAAGTTTAAACAAAATGTTCATTAAGATACACATTCTAGCTGATCACAGTGGCTCACAGCTTTAACCCCAGCATTCAAGAGGCAAAAGCAGTAGGATCTATCTCTGTGAGTTCAAGACAAACCTGATCGATATAGTGACTTCTAAGACAACCAGGGCCACACAGTGAGACCCTGCCTCTAAATAGCTAAATCATTTTCAAAGACAGCTTAGTAAAAGAAAGGTGGATGACTAAGAATCCACGACAGAAACCATGCATACCTGAGGAGCCTAAAGCATGTCCTATCACTTAATTCTTTAGAATAAAGGTCTTCCAAATGCTTCTCTAGTATGCCCATTAAAAATGTTACATGGAAAAATTTAAATAACCCCAAAAAAAACCTTACCTAAAACAGGGATTTTCAAATTGAGCCTTACTGCCATACAAAAGAATACAGTTCTTGGTTGTTAGGAGGCTATCTTGTACAGATGGTATTTAACATTCTAGTCTCCATTCATTAGATGCCTGAAGTACCTCTCCCAGTTGAGAAAGCCAAACATCTACACATATTGCTATAATTAGTCTACCCCTTCCACCCAAGATCCCCATCCCATTAAGACTGAGTGGCCTGAGAAGTAGGAAAACAGACATTGTAAACAAGAAATTTAAACAAACACCAGTGTTACCTTTTTGTACACTGTGAAGCTGTATCTTTGTCAAGGCACCTTCTGATTGGTTTAATGAAAGAGCTGACTGGCCAATAGCTAGGCAGGAAGTGGTTAGGCAGAAAAGCTAAACTAAGAGGATGCTGGGAAGAAAGGCAGAGTCATGGGGAGATGCAGCAGATGCAGGGGAAGCAGGAGATAAACATGCCATGCTGAAAAAGGGTACTGCCACATGGTAGAACACAGATAAGAAATATGGGTTAACTTAAGTGGAAAGGGCTAGTTAGTAACAAGCCTAAGCTATTGGCTGAGCATTTATAATTAATAATAAGTCTCTGTGTGGTTATTTGGGAGTGGGCTGGGAGGACAGAGAAAGTCTGCCTACACATTAGTAATTGCACTAACATATGCAGAATACATGTCTCAAATAAAAACAAATTTAAAAGAAAAATCATAACCATATGTACTTTCATGAGAACTTTTTATTTAAACATAGCAGCAAAGAAAAGTTAGAGGAAAGGGGGAAAAAGTATTGCAAGCATTAATTGAAAGATAAATGGTAAATCTGCATTATCAGATAAAGTCAATTTTTAAGTCCCCTCCAACAAACAAACAAAACAAAACTAGAAAAATGAGGAACATCCATAATGATAAAGGTTAAATTCACCAGGCAGAGGTGGTTGTTTTAAATTTATATATTTATTATGGCCACTTAATACATATGCAGACTTGTCAGAGCTATAAGAAAAAACAAATTTATAATCATAGAGAGAAAATGTTACCACAATTCCTGGTGACTAACAGAAAAAGCACATTCTGTGGATTGTTTTCTGTTTAGAAGAGGAAATGTATGAATGGTTATTATATGCATATGTCTAATTTTATAATTTCAAAACTAGCAAATACTTTTCTAAGGTAGTTGTGCCATTTTCCATTCAACCAACAACATATGAGAGCGAGTTCTGCTTCCTCACATTTTTGCCAACAGTTGGGGCTGCAAATCTAATTTTAGACATTTTAGGGAGTATAAAGTGATATCTCATTGTAGTTTTAATCTGCAGTTCCCTTAAGCACTTTTTTACATATTTAATAGCCTATAATAGATCTTTTAAATCTGTGAAAGAATCTTTGTTTTAAGAACAATCAAAGTAAAAAGTAAATGGAAAAATGGGAGAGAGTTGAGTATATTTTAGGGGATAAAAGCCAAAATTTAAAATTTCTCAGTACACTAACCACTTACTAAGTATACATTTCCCCATTTGTAAATACTAACTTCGTTTCCTAGAAAGCCTTTCTCATCACTCTACATCTGATCTTAATCTTAAATATTACATTGAGTCTTACCCAATTTTCAAAACACTGACAAAGCAGTAAAATGAATCAATGTTCCCAGCACACAGGAGGCTGAGGCAGAATCATCATCATCACTGAGTCCAGTTCAGAGATGAGCATAACAACACACTTAGACTGTCTCAAAAGAGAACCCAACACCAAAGCTCAACAATGCACTACATCCTCAATGAAGTACTAACTCTAGCAAACATAATTAACTTTCTGTTTACTAGCTGTGGTGGTTTGAAAGAAAAATTACCCCCAACTGGAGTGGCACTATTAGGAGGTGTGGCCTTTTTGGAGGAAGTGTGCCACTATGGGGGCGGGTTTTGAGGTCTCTTTTGCTGAAGCTTCCCTCAATGTGACTGTCAATTGACTTCCTGTTGCCTATAAGATGTAGCACTCTCGACTCCAGCACTACATTTGCCTGCATGTCACCATGCTCCCTGACATGATGATAATGATTGAATCCCTGAAATTGTAAGTGAGCCAACCCAATTAAATGTTTTCTCTATAATAATTGCATGGTCATAATGTCTCTTCACAGCAATGAAAACCCTAACTACAACAGAAGTTGGCACCAGGGACTAAGGTATTGCTGTGATAGACCAGACCACGTTTGTTTGGAGGAATTTGGACTTTGGTACTTTGGGTTTGAAAAGCAGTGGAATGCTTTAAGCACTGTTTAATCAGGCACACTTGGAGCGTGGAAGACAGTGGTGCTAAGGGTAACTTAAACTGGAGAGGGGCTGGGCAGTGGTGGCGCACGCCTTTAATCCCAGCACTTGGGAGGCAGAGGCAGGTGGATTTCTGTGAGTTCAAGACCAGCCTGGTCTACAAGAGCTAGGCTCCAAAGCTACAGAGAAACCCTGTCTTGAAAAACCAAAAACTAAACTAAATTAAAAAATAAATAAACTGGAGAGGGGCTCACTTAAATTCCAGAGGAAAATAATTTTAGTATGTTGCCTACTAAGTTCCTGTGATATTTTGGTGAAGAAAGTGGCTGTCTTTTGTCCTTGTCCAAAGAGTTTGCCTGAGGCTAAAGTGAAGAGTTTTGAATTAATTCCACTGGCACAAGAAATCTCAAAACAGTCTGATACAAACTCTCTTGTGTGGTTAGTAGTGTTCATGCTTATGAAGATTTATAATGGAAAGGAGCAAGCTGAGCAAGGTAAATTACAAAGTGAAAATTTTGAGAAGAAAAAGAGAACTAAGAAGTGAAATAGAGTTAAATTCTGTGTTCAAGGAGATAAACAGACTAAAAATGGAATAAGGGGCTGGAGAGATGGCTCAGTGGTTAAGAGCACTGACTGCTCTTCCAGAGGACCCAGGTTCAATTCCCAGCACCCATGTGGCAGCTCACAACTGTCTGTAACTCCAGTTCCAGGGGACCTGACACCCACAGCAAAACACCAGTGCACATAAAATAAAAATATATAAATTTTAAAAAAGAAATGGAGTAAAGGGAGTGGTAACCTCAGGACAAGACCCCACCCACCTAAGTTTCCAACTTGTGAAAAGAGACTAAAGAAAAGCTTAGAGGAGGGTATGGTGGCACATGCCTCTAATCCCAGCACTGGGAAGGCAGAGTCTGAGTCAGATCTCTGAGTTTCAGGTCAACATGGTCTATGAAGGAATTTCCAGGATAGTTAAGCTTAGGCAGTGATTGCTGCTAATAGGGAGTGGATCCAGCCCAAGAGAAAGAAGTATGTTGTAGTCAACAAATCACAAAGGAGTTGGACATCTGAAGAGTGTTTTGACATCAGACAAGGAGATGAAGAGTTTGAGTTTGCAAAGCTCGTTTTCAGTCTTGCTTTTGTCCAGTATTTCCTCAATCTGCTCCTTTCCCTACGTTTTGAAATGCTAATGCATATCCTGTGCCATTAGATGTTGAAAATATATGATCTGCTTTTTGATTTTTACAGGTGAATTGCAGTTAAGAAATTGTCATGCATCTCAGAAGAGACTGGACTTTGAAACAAGTTTGAGACTGTAATAGACTATGGGGACTTTTGAAGTTGAGTTAAATGTTTTTTTTTTTTTTTTTTTTTTTTTTTTTGCATTTTGATATGGCTATAAAGCCTTTGGGGACCAGGGAGAGAAAAGTAGTGTTTTGAAAGAAAATGGCCCCATAGAGAGTGGCACTGTTAGGAAGTATGGCCTTGTTGGGGGAAGTATGTCACTGTGGGGATGGGTTTTGAGGTCTCTTTTGGTCAAGTTAACACTAAGCTATTAATAAATCTAATACATGTACTTTGATTTTCACCATGGCAAGAAATATATCAGTCTTCTATGCAGTCTCAACATCTACAACAACCACAAGCATATATTAAGAACTCAAAATCACCAAGTAAACAAATGATATGGCTACCATTCAATGTCAACTTAGTCTCAATTCATCCTTCTCATTTATATTCAGAAACTGCGGCTTTCAGACTTTTTGGGAGCTAAAGAAAAGTTAGTCATAAAACAAGATATATCTGCAGCCATAAAAGCTGACAGAGGAGAGAGGCACATCTAGAGGCTAGGTAGCGTGATAGGTGTGAGAGAAGTGGATGGGGGAACAAACAACACATGTCGTGGCCGAGGAGGGCTAACAGGGTGGTCTGCTGCAGCCTGCAGCTGGAACTCCCACTTGAAACCTGAACACTCTGCCCAGATACATGATCACCCTGGTTCCAAACAACAAGAAGACATCAAGATGAAGAACAATCAGTCCATTTGCTGGTCTGGACCTCCTAGGAAAGACATGTATGGTTCATGCTGCTCCTACAAGATTCTGTGGTTTCCATGACCCACTGTCTCAGGCTGTGACGAAGCCAGAGGTTCATGTGGATGTCCATGGTCCTACAGCAGCTGAAAGGTCCCTGGCCAGAGTTACCAGTAAAGGCCATACAGACATCCTTGGTCTGGGCCACAGTCTGAGGTCATGCTGATGTTTGTGGGTCATCCTTCTGCCAGGAGGTCATGTTGATGTGAGTGGCCTGCCCTGCAACCTGAGGTCATGGTGATGTCCAGGTCTAGGCTACTGCCAAGGGCCATGTCTGGGTCTGTGCTCCTACAGCAGCTGGGATCTGTGTTTATGGCCATGGCCCATGACACCACCAAAGGCTGTGTAGATGCCCATGGTCTGCACTGCTGCTGAGAGCTATGACAGTATCTGTGGCCTAGGCAACAGCAGAGGGTTGTGTTGGTGTCCGAGGTCTGTACTTCCGCCAGTGACAAGTATGTGAAGACAGGTCCATGGCACATGATGATGCTGGAGACCATGTGGATATCCATGATCCATGCTGTTGGCTGTTGCCAGAAACCATGTGGAAGTTCCTGATCCATGCCCCTGCTAAATGAAGAGCAAGGAAGCCACTTTTGTCAGGGTATTGATGACTACAGACTCACAGCTGAGAAAAGGGGACATGGAAGGCTTCTGTGACAGCCCCTACCCTTACTACACTCACCACAAAAAATTAACAGCCTAGACAGGAGGCCATCAAAGAGAATTCTTAAAAACTGTGATGGGGATGCTGAAATGTAGCTCCCCACAGTTGAGGGCTTCTAGCAGGGTGTAAGTGAAGAAGGACTCAGTTTTCCTTAAGGGGCTGGTCACTGGGATTTGACCATGCTCAAATATACAGGCAGCACCTGGGAGGGGCACAAAAGCACATTTCAAGAATCCATGTTATGTAGAACAAAGGTTACAAGACTTTTGTCTTACTTAATTGGCATTTTCTCACAAGCTTTCAGAAATCTCACACAGCTTCATTCATGTACTGTGTTTCAACACAGAACACTAAAATACCAACTTTCTATTTATTCCTACTGTTTTTTCTTTAACCCAAACTCAAAATCAGTACTATAATTTTAAATTGAAACTATGGTCAGATATCTTTAATTTCAACCAGTCAATACACGGCTAGTGACTCAGATACCTAACGCAAATTTTTAAAGTACAGAATTCAGAAGCTGGAGAGAGTGTCCAGCAGTTAAGATCACAAACTACAAGTTGTTCTTACAGAAGACCAAATTCAGCTTCCAGCACCCACATGAAGGCTCACAATCTTCTCAAACTCCAGTTCAGGGAACCCAATGCCCTCTTCTGGCCTCTGCAGGCACCACCCAAACATAATTTTATATTTACATGCAGGCAAGATTCATACACATAAAATAAAAATAGTATTTTTCAAGGAGTCTTTTAAGCTGGGCAGTGGTGGCACATGTCTTTAATACCAGCAGCACTAGGGAGGCAGAGGCAGAGGCAGGTAGATCTCAGGGTTCAAGGCCAGCCTGGTCTATAAAGCCAGTTCCAGGACAGCCAGGGCTACAAGAGAAACCCTGTTTCAAAAAAATCAAGAGATTCTTTTAAAATAAGCATATAATTCAAGCCAAATAAAAGAAACAGAGCATCTTAGTCGGCCTCTTATGACTGAGTACTTCGAGGATGTCTCTGAAAGGCAGGTCTACTAACTTTGAACTTCCTTGTCCCTTCTTTACAACTACAACAATCACATAATCACACACCTCCTGTGATCACTCTTGACTGAGCCCAGATCTACAGAACTACATGTTTTCTCCTACACAGGCACTGAATTTTTTAAGTCGTGAATAGTACAAGGTCTGCCCCAAAGTGTGGCAATTCAAGACATCCGAAAAGCACAGCTGCTGATGCTTATGGAAAGCTTCCAAATACATTTCATTAGTAGCACATGCTACTGCTATTCCTTTGAACATTTCAAAACAATGCCTTAAATATTTCATGCCCCCACATGAATGTTGTTTTCGAAAATATTAAAGAGTCTAGTGATAACCTTCATCAGGCATTTACTTCACTTATAAACAGAAATTAGAAATTTCTTCAAAATCCAAAGCCAACTATGCTCTCATCATTCTACAGGCTTCTGGGTAGCCATCCCAGGATGTTCTGTATAGCAAATCAATGTCACATTTTGACACTCTGCCAGAACCTGAAGTGCAGCTGGGAGCAGACCCCTCACAGCCCTGGCAACAAGCCAGGCACCATAATTGTGATTTAGAGAAAAACACGGAAGTCAGGCAAAGAGGAAAAGAAGATGTGTATTCTAGGGGTTAGCAATCAACCAAACACTGAATTACAATGTTATTCTTTTCTTACCATCATATTTTCTACTGCTGCACAACTTAACTCCGGTAAAATTAGGAGAGCAAGATATTGTAGCCAGCTTCAAATTCTTATTTGCAATAAATTATAAATTTCTCTCTAAAGTTGTGATTTAAAATGCAAAGATGATTCCTAACAAAATCAGACTTCAAATTCATTTCAAGGTTTCTCAGTATAGGCTTTGTGACATGTAACACGAGGAATTATGAACAAGTAGTACCTTTGGTGTGTGTATCACAAAACCTGTTCTGTTCATAGGCCCACTACATGGCTTAATATACAAAAGGTTATCCAGAGATCCAACGTACCCTGACATAAATTATTTAAGTAAATCCTGATGTAATTTTATCTCTATGAGCTATACAACATAATTTGAAAACTTTACAAGGAAAAAGATTTTTACTGCAACTAACATAAACATCATTTAGAATTGTCAGGAACCATTTTTTTTTTTACCAGAAATAAGGAAGAGTCATCTTCAGAAAGGTTAATTTTTAAAAAAATTCATCATTTAAAAAAGATTAATCAAAACCAGTATTTACTCAATAATAACTACACCACAGGTACTGACTAGTCTACTTACAATAAAGGTTTGAGGGCTAGACCAAAATATGCAGACTATCAACTCAAGCCAGCTCCTTAGCAAGAAAGAGCTGCTCCAAAGTCACAAAACTACAGATTACTTTTTGTTTATTTATACATTTTTTAAGATTTATTTTACTCATATGACCACTTTCTCTGTATGTATGTCTGTGCACCACATACATGCCTGGTGCCTGAAGAAGCGGTGAGGCCCCATGTGGGTGCTGGGAATTGAACCTGGGTCCTTCACTAGAACAAGTGCTCTTAACCAACAAGCCCAGCCCAGATTACCTTTAAGTGCCTATTTTATGCCAGATATTTTGCTGGGTCAAGATAAAATTAGGAGAACACCTTTGTCCTCAAAGAATTAATATTGGTCAGTGAAACAAACGCGTTAGCCACAGTTCAGTTATTAAATGTCCCCAAAAGGTGTCTATGTTAAAGGACCTTCAAGGATAGCACTATTAAGAGGTGCACTGTCCCATGCCATATGGCTAAAATACCAAAGACTGACTACTGCTCCTATATATTGTTATGGGAGTCCTTCGATCATCAGGGGCGCACCCATCCCTTAGGAGGATTATTAGACTCCAGGTCCTTCTCTCTCTGGCTTCTTAGACATGGTGTTTGCTATATCACCCACTCTCCATCACTGCCATGAGACAAAGACCCAAGGAGATCTGCCCATCTATATAGCCTAGAAATTCCAAACTACAACTCAATTTCTTAGGTATATTTTTTAACCAAGATAGGAAGCTAAAGAATATACATGTCTCAGTTATGTTTTTATTGCCGTAACAAGACCCCCATGACAAGGCAACTTAAGGAAAAGTTTCACAGGGTGAGATCATGACAATCACAGTGCGGAGCAGGGCAGCAAGCAGGCAGGCACAGAGCTGAAACACTAGCTATGAGCTTACATCCTTATCCATACATAGAAGGCAGAGAGCACTAAATATGAATGGTAAGGGCTTTAGAAACTTCAAAGCCCCAGCCCCAATGACACGTCTTTTCCAACAAGGCCATGCCCCCTACCCTTCCCAAACAGTTACAGGTATTTAAACATATGAGCCTCTGCAGGCCATTCTCATTCAAACAGTAACAATACATTACCAGTGCCAACTAACCAAGAAGAGTAAATATACCGTCAAATCATTTTTGAGCTTTTAAAACTTCTTTAGCATTTGCATACATTGCCTTTCGAAACATTATTCAGAAAGCCTAAAAATAATAAACATATTTATAGGTAGTATGTGGGCACAGAAGAGAGCCATCGTTATCAGAGAGGTAGCCAGAGAGACCTCCCAAAGATAATTCCAAACTAAAACCAAGGGGGAGACGCAAGACGCCAAGTATAAAACACAGAAATGAAGGAGAACAACATCATTACGGCAGGACAGAGAGCAGAACCTTAAGGATTATGTGCAGAGGTGCAGGGTTCTCTGGTAGAAACAGACTGAGGAATCAGAAGGAAAAAAGAAAAAGAGCACAAATCCATGGGAAAACAACAAGGGCCTGAGCTGCGATAATGGCAGCAAGCAGTTGAGAAGATAGCCTTGAGTAAGGAGACAGAAGAAAAAGAACTTGCAGAAATTGGTATCCTTTTCTTCAAAAATAATTTTAAAATGCATTTTAATGTCAAGAGATGGCACAGTCAACAAAGAGCTATTACACAAGCCTGAGAACCTGAGTTCAGAAGGCCGTCCCTCCTATAAAAAGCTGGGAGGGATAGCATGTTCCTTTTATTCCCAGACCTGGTAAGGCAGAGGCAAGAAAGTTCCTGGGAATTGCTGGTCAGCCATTTTAAAATACAATGAGCTCCAAGTTCAGTGAGAATTTGCTTCAAAAAATAAGGTGAGAGATACCTGATGTCGATCTCTACCCTCCACATAAATGTATACAAACATATACATAAGCATACTATATGCATGTGCACACACGCACCACTCAACACATACACACACTCAACACACAAATAAAAAGTATTAAAAAAAGAATGAATGAAAAAAATCAAGCACAGTATCTTTTGAAGAAGCATTTTGGTTAACTGTGAATACCACTACAGTAAAATACTCAGAACCCACCTTTCTTCCAAAGGATAAGGAGGGGGGTAAACTCTAAAGCTGGCTCTGTCAGGAACAAAGACTTGAAAATATGGATTTTGTTCCTTAAATGTCCACCTGCTGCTGTTCCTTCTTATTCTTTCCTTCAAACAAACCATCTCTATAGCAACACATTCTTCAGAAATTTGTGGGTGGAAAGCATATGTTTGTGCAAAAATAAAACCCAAGAACAAGAATTACTTTATTTTTCTTTGTATAAAGATATATATATATATATACCTAAAAATTAAAGCCATGAAACAAAAAATTAAAACAAATAAATATAATTATACAATTGAGATTACACATCTTTACAAGGAAATTCTTTTTATTGGTTACAATGACACCTTGTGGTAAAACTTTTCCGATTACACAAACTTTACAGCAGAAATGCAGGAGGATGCCTCAGAGAAAAGCAATACCAAAACCACAGCACTGAAGCGGTTTGGATATATACAATAATCCATTTGGAAACTTAAAAGGCAAAAACTCAAACTTTCAAAAGAAGTCTTAAGATAAGATAAACCTAAGTACTTTATAACACTATAAGCACAAATACTGCACTATTCCCTTCGCTTGGCAAAATTATCAGCAGAAATAAAATTTTTACATGCAAAACGAAATCACTTTTGTAATTCAGGGCAAAATCTCTCACATTAGTGACTCCTTACATGAGAATAGTAACATATGACATAAACTATAAAAATAAAGTATTATTACTCCTTTCATGCCAATTAAAAGCATTATGCCTTTAAAATATGAAAACATTCCAATCGTGATTGAATAATTAAGAGGGTAATTTATAATGACCTTTCATCAAATATTTACTGTTTTAAAATACACTAAGGGACTGGGCATGGTGGTATACAGCTTTAATCACAACACTCCAGAGACAGATCTTTGTGACTTCAAAGCCAGCACGTACACAGTGAGACCTTGTCTCAAAAAACAAAAACAAAAAAATGCTAAGTAGTAGGAAGCACAAAATTAATTTTTTATGCATACTATCAATCTTTTAAAACTATTCTCTCAGCAGCTACATGACACAATCCGCTCCCATCTCTCTGACCCATCTCATTCTCTTCTCACTCACCATGACAAGGGTCTGGCCCACAGGACCATCCCCCTACGGAAAGTACGACTGCCCCTCACAGCTCATTTACTGTTTCTCTTTGAGTCCCAATCTCTCTTTTAGTACATACCTCCAGCTCAAATCATACAGCCTATCTACAATGGAAGAAGCTCAATGATGGAACTCAGGAACTCACTACCCCAAAATATTATACTTTGACAACATAAAACAGCACAAGCAAGGAAATGTTCACCATCCTTAGTCATCAGAGAAATGCAAATCAAAACAACTGAGATTCCATCTTACACCTGTCAGAGTGGCCAAGATCAAAAACACTGATGACAGCTTATGCTGGAGAGGATGCAGAGTAATGGGAACACTCCTGCATTGCTGGTGAGAATGCAAACTTGTACAGTAGCTTTAGAAATCAGTATGGCGATTTCTCAGAAAATTAGGAAACAATCTTCCTCAAGACCCAGCAATACCACTTTTGGATATATAACCAAAGAAAGCTCATTCATACCACAAGGGCATGTGCTCAACTATGGTTCATAGCAGTATAATTTGGGATAGCCAGAACATGGAAACAACCTTAGACGCCCCTCAACCAAAGAATGGATAAAGAAAATGTGGTACATTTACACAATGGAGTACTACTCAGCAGTAAAAACACTTAATCTTGAATTTTACAAGCAAATGGATAGATCTAGAAAAAAAAACTTATTAAGTGAGGTAACCCAGATTCAGAAAAACAAATACAATATGTATTCACTCATAAGTGGCTTTTAGACATAAAGCAAAGAAAAAACAGTCTACAGTTCACAAACCCAGAAAACCTGGACAACAAAGAGGACCCTAAGAGAGACATACATGGATCTAAACAGGAAGGAGAAAAAGACAAGATCTCCTGAGTATATTGGGAGCATGGGAATCATGGGAGAAGGTAGAAGGGAAGATGGGAGGAAGGGAGGGGAACAGAGAAAAATGTACAAGGCAATAAAAACAATAAAAAACAAATGGGGAATAAAGGTTTGTAACCCCCTCCCCACAATGGTTCCCCTACATATTTTACTGGACTGTTGTTTGAATGAGAAATGTCCCTGTGAATGTGGATATTCCAACTGCTGCTTCACAGTGGGTGCTGTTTGGAAAAGTTTAGGTGGTACAGTCCTACTGGAGGAAGTGTATCACTCGGGCAGGTTTTGAGGGCTTATAGTCTTTCCCTAATTCCAGTTTATTCTCTCTGATTCCCACTTAAGGTTAGGATTTGATCTCTCAGCATCCTGCTGCTGCCACCATGCCCATCACTTACTGCCACCCCTCCCTGCTAGAACTATCCCTTACTATCCTTAGATCCTTTTCCCTCTTACCTCTCTAGAACTATAAGCCAAATAAATTCTTCCATAGTAGCTTTTAGTCACTGTGTTTTATCACAGCAAGATAAAATTAACTAAATTAACAATATCTGACCTTCCTGTAAGTAGAACATAAGACCCTCGTCCACAGGGATCCCAATGAAAGAATAAGCACAAAGCCCTCAAGAACCTGGGCTATCAAATCTTGCTAAATCTCTCCCAGTTTACTGCCATGACCTCGTTGTCTTTCAACCACACTTCTGCATGACTACATAAATACATAAGTTTCCCTGTTTCGTTTGGCTCTTCATTTCTGACAGTCCCATGTCACATTAAAGGTGCTGGGGCTATAGCTCAGTGTACAGTTCTTGCCTGCCATGTGCAAGGCTCTAGGTTCAATCCCTAGAATTATAAGAGGGGAAGGGGAGTAAATTTGTATGTTCTTGATTTGCTATGGTCACTTTTAGTATGGGAAGGTCTCAGTCATGAACCTAGAACGGAAAAACTAGCTCCCCAAATCTATACTCACTAACTTCAAATTTTCTAGCTGTTTCCTTTTAAAAACTGGTTAGTGTTACCTTCCCCTAATTTCATAATACATAACATCCTCAACTTCTATTTGCAACAAAGTTTCAATACTACTGATTCATCATCATCTGTTAACTTTTTTAAAAATATCTAATTATTAAGTATGGGTGTGTACGTGCTACAGCCACGATTCAGTTCCTGCCTTCCAATTTGCGGCTAGGTCTCTCGTTTCTGCTTTTGCACTGATACTGTAGGCTATCTGGTCTTTATGTTTCTGGGCAGTTCTCATTTCCATCTTTCATCTCCCATAGGAGTGCTGGAATTATAGATGCATACCACATCCATCTTTTCATGTGGGTTCCAGGTTATCAGGCTTGCCTAACACTTTTACCTGCTGAGCCATCTTGACAGCCCTCATCTGTTGATTTGAATCATTCTTTTCCATTTCTAGAGCCATCATGCTGTGTGCCCCACTGCCAAACTCAAGTACTTTATACTCTTTGCAAATTCTTAAAAATATTTTTTCATTACACTTATTGCATGTAAATATGTGGACATTTACAACAACATGCATGTGGAAGGGCAAATTAAAGAAGTGGGTTCTCTCCTTCCACTGTGTGGGTCATGGAGATCAGGCCTGGCTGGGAGGGCATTTTTACCTGCAGATCTACCTCACCAGCCCCACACGTAGCAAATTTTAACAGAAGCCTCCTAGACAACACACCAGAGTTTATTCTTTGCTCTTTCCTGAACGACCTTTTCTTCCTCATCTACTGCTTTCACCACTAATACAACCCTTCCTGGTCTTTATTCAAATCTAAATTTCTAAAGCAATTTCACATAATGCACTAAATACATCCCTATATAATTGAAAACATTTCTTTTTTCATCCCTACATGGCCCCTTAGCACGCTGTTGGCTGGGTTTAATTTACAGTCTCTCATACACATGTTGCTTCTTCTCTTTCAGAATTTTGGTTATGCAGTTAGGACAAAATGAAATCTTTTCTTTATATGCTCATGTGTGCACATGTGTGCACATGGGTACACATGCAGGACAGAAGTCAATGTCATAAGTCTTCCTCCTCCCCCCCTCAACAGTTTCTCATTGAGTCCGGAGCTCAGGAAGACTTAGGGACTCTCCTGTTTCTGCCTTTCCAGTGTTGGAATTACAGGTGCACAAAGTCACACCTGGTTTCTTGCACGGTGTCAGGGATCTAAACTCATGGTCATATGTTTGTAAGGCAAACACTTTAACAACTAAGCTATTTCCCCACCCGAAATATTCTTTCAATTTTTCAACTGGCCCAAAGACCAAAATCAGTCAAGTCAATCCTAAACACTAGCATCTGAAGAAACAATATTGAGAGTCTGCATCAGTCTGAGGCAAAATAGCTGTTGCTGTGTGTGGCAGGAGTCTGGCTATGCATTTTCCTCAAGACATTTTTATCCTGCACTCTGTCCTACTTGTACTTTCCCCCTCTAGACATTGTGTAATAGCTATCTTTCCATTCTCAAAGAAAATTCTATAAAAACTCTATTGGTTGTCTCTTATAATATACAAAATATTGATAAGTTTTCAGGTGCTGTGGAAACTTGTTCAAAGTAAATTCTAAAAGAAGGCCCCTCCTGTCCCAGACTCTAGCATATCTATTTCAATTATTCATGAAATGTTCTCCAAAAGCTGGTTCCCTAATTCTTTGACAGAGAGGGAAAGGAAGAGCAAAATAGGCCAAGAGTAAAAACATTGTGCCTTTGAAAACAGCTACAAGGTAAACTGGATGCCCCAATGTTGCAGAGGAATCTTGGGTGACTTTACAAACAGGAAAATGTCTCCGTCGTTTCTACAGCTTTAGAAGTTGTTTGCTCTGCACTTCCTGTTTACTCAGGTAATATTATACCCTGGTGGGGTTGAAGACTAGACAGTTAATAATTACTGTTTTCCTTGTTACCAAATTCAGAAAAGAAACTTACATAACATATGTAAAGTGCATAAGGTTGAGAGACATACAAGCTTAAAAGCTGTTTATCTAAAAAAATATTTTTAGGTCAAAAAGAAATTTTAGGATAGTAGTATAAGTTATGATAGAAATGGTTTAAGTATAAAACTTTGGATTCATCAAGGTAGGATAGATAATAGAGCATTCTCAAAATATGACAAGTACATATGGACTGGGCATTATAAGTGTAATCCTTTTTATCATTTGAAAACAGTGTCTAATAGCTATCAAAAATGTAAAGCTCACCTGATAATTATTCTTATTATATATAGTTTTACTGTGTTAGACTTAAACACTTTATTTAGACAAAAAGGGGGAAATATTGTGGAATATTTGTATACTATGTGTAATAAAAAACTGAATGGCCAAAGCTAGGTAGGAGAGATAGGCAGGACTTACAGGACAAAAGAGAGGAACTTGGAATGATTCTACGAATATGAGAGAGATGCTAAGACTAGTAAAAAGTCACAAGGTAAAACATAGATTAATATAAATGGGTTAATTTAAGTTAGAAGAGCTAGTGGGACAAGACTAAACTAAGGTTGAGATTTCACAATTAGTAATAAGTCTCCATGTCATTATTTGTGAGCTGGTGGCCCAAAGAAAAATCTTACTACGTAAACTATTTCCAAAATATGCTACTATTATTTAGCCCATGATGTAAAAATACCTGCAGTGGGAACAGAGAGCTCAAAGTTCAGCCATGGGAAGCTCATTCATAGAGAAGGCAAAGAGGACCCTCTACCAAGGATTCATTCAATTAGAAGCCGTAGTTAACTCCTGAGTTTCCCTAGTCAATTTCTGCTGGATGATTATAAGTACCAGATTTGATGATGTTACCTAGCTACTACTTGCTATTTGTTTTTGGTTTTTGGAAGCCTCGCCAAGGGGACTCTCTACTCTGCTCAATTCTCAACCAGGACCTCCAAATGACTGCCTGAATAGGGTTTCCCCTGTCGATTTCTACTCTGTGACTAAAAGTCCCTGATTTAATGCTCTTACCCTTTGTTTGCTCTCTCAATTAGGTTACTCCAGACGTCTCTGTGGGATGTTGTCAGTGTCTAATTTGATGCTGTCTATTTGCTGAGTCTCTCTAATAATCGCTATTTAATCTTTCACTTTTGCTTGCTATATGATTAAACTCCTTCATTCAAAAATGAAAGAATGTGTAACGGATTGTTCTCCAGACCATACAGAATACCTCTCTATCTGCCAAAGACCAATAAACCTTAATGACAGAAGTCATCTACAAAACTATGGTGATGTGATACTGCTTTCCATTAAGTTTACAATTTCTGAGAAAGTATGTCACAAAGAACAATGTTTGCCAAGCAACTTTATATGCTTTATGATGGGTATCACAAACTTTGTACCTTAAAAATAAACAATTCTAGCTAGGCTGAGGAGATGGCTCAGTAGATAAAGTGTTTGCCCCACAAGTGTGAGGACTGGAGTTGAGCGCTCAAGAACACATGCAGAGAGTTGGGTGAGTGTGACAGCCACCTATAAGCCCCAAAACTCAAGATGCAAAGACAAGGGATTCTTAGGGCAAGATGACTAGCCACAATGGCACAATTAGTGAACTCTGGGTTCACAGAGAGACCTTGCCTCAAAAAAATTAAGTGAAAAGCAATTCACACCCAATGACACAGGTAAGTGTATACATGTGTACCCACACACATTAAGAAAAAAATATTAAATTTTTAAAATTCTGGGGTAGTCTGATTAATCAAAAGCTTTCTAAAAATGAATATATCATTTGACCTAGACCTTCCATACTGAGAAATTAATACCAAGGAATTAATGTGATAAATTATACTCTGAATTGTTTCATTAAGTGCTGACTGAGCACACCCTACATGCCAAAGAATATAATGCCCTCTTCTGACCCCCCATAGGCACCAGGCTTATACACATTATACATGCATACATGCAGACAAAACACTCAAAACAAATCTTTTCTTAAGTTAGATTTTTGACAAACAGTAATGAAACAATAATCTTTTTACATACAAAAAAGTAAGTCATGTGTACTTGAGGTTTGTACAGAGACTCAAATGAACATAAAGATTTCTGACCTCTAATACCAAAATATAATCCTATATGAACACCAGACCAATGAGAGAAACTAACTTTAAAAACTGTCTCTAGGGGGAGGCTTCGACCCAGATGTAAAATAAATACATAAATAAAAAAATAATACATTTAAAAACTGTCTTTAAAAATAGCTTCTTAAGGAATGACAGATGTTGACCTCTGGTTTCACCACATACCCACATGTGTACCCAAACACACAGACCCTATTCTTACCATATAATTCTGCCAGGACATTTATAGATATTCACACTAAAGAAATGAAAGCGTGTGTCCCTACAAAAATTTTACACAACTATTTATAACAACTCTGAGACTTAAACACAAATCCATCAAAGATGAATAGAGAAACAAATTGTGGTATTATTTATATGATAGAGTATCACTCAGGAATAGTAAGGAATGTATAAATGTCAAAATAATTATGCTCTAAAATCACATTCAGATAAATATAGGATAAATATCATTGTATTTATATAAAAATCCAAGGAACATGTAACAATAACAAAGAAAAAAATCATTTCAAGAAGGAGCAAGGAGCATGTGGGTATACAGGAGGGACTGGAAGGGGAGAAGAGAAGGCAAAGATGATGTAACTATATTTTAACTTTTAAAAATTTACAAAAGAAACAAATCCAATAAATACAAACAGTTGATACTTGAGAAAAAAATCAAGAAACTAACTTGAGTATATTTGAAGCGACTAATACACATCTAATATTATACAAAGAATTATGAGTAATATAAAAAGCACAAAATATGTTTTATCATCCAGAGAAGAAAACAGTTTCAGTCATAAGCCATACAATTCTCCTACTTCTAACATAATGGAATAAAGCTACAAATCCTTTTCACAAGAAGAGCCAAAACCCAGTCATTTCAGTGCTCTGAAATCCAACCAAAGGCTTAAACACAGTCTGATTATTCAATCATGAAAACAACAGGTATGGATAAGAATAACCTGAGTCCATGGCATTCCTACTATTGTTTGTTCCCATCTCCTCACACTGATGGGTGAGAGAAGGAATTCAACAGAGTTCAATAGTGAAAACAACTTCAGAATCATTTGAAGGTGATCTGTTTCCTGGTGCATTATCAGCTGTTAAGTGGAGATCTCTGAGACAAACAGAGAGCAACAATAGTTCCCAAACCTCAGATTAGCGGTTTCTTTAGGGCAAGGAAAGAACCAACTAGGTTGAGAAATTAAGAGAACCATAGGGACTTGGGAATTGTCCAGTAGCCTAGACACAACAAAAACTGCAAACATGTAGACCAAATACCCAAGCAGACACAGGCCACTCACATATCTAAAAGAGCTGGTACACAGAAAGACAATCAAGGCTAGTGAAATGTAAAGCCAGGACAGACTTGAAAATAGCCTGCATTTAAATTCACCCTTACCATGCACAGGTTCATGCATGGGTCAGTTTGAACACATCATGCTGATTCTTGTTTGAACAAAAAGCTATACAGATACAAGAAACCAAGCTTAAAAATCAATAGGACTAGGTTCAATAGTATAGAGTGTCACTTCATATAAAGACATAAAACTACATAAAGGAATGACTATAATACTGTATTATTGGGCTTATACTATGCATACCTGTAATACATATGTGTGATAACAATAGTATCAAAAAGGGAAAGGAAAAAGAGCTATATTGGAGGGAAGTTCTGTACTTTAATAGAATTTAGTGTTATTCTGGAAGAGACTGCTATAAATTAAAATGCATATTTTAACTTCTAGAAAAGCCATTATAAAATACAGTAAAAACACAGAATTTGAAAGGAATACTAATAAATATTTTAGTTATTTGATTTTCTAATCACTTAATGATTGCACATGAATCTACTAATATTTTAATTATCGTCTGCAACTTTAAAGACCGATCCTCCTGTGGTCACTCAGGCAGGGCTTCTGGTCCCTCAGCAGAGCCAAGGCCGCAACATGTAGGTCTAAATTAAGTCGCTATCATTCTATTTATCGATAAGACTCAGGAGCCAAAGGCTGGGGTGAAAACCTGCTAGCTGACTAGCAACAAGCAGATCTTGCTTTGTGGCTGGAAACACCACAAGAGATATGTCTCTTCCCTCATTCCAGAACCAAAAAGAAGCTCAAACACCCATCTCAAACACCTTTCCTTCCTGAGTGTCTTCTCCGTCCAAATTGCTGGCTTCTCTATGGCTAATTCTGTCCAGCTAGAAGATAGTTCCACCCCCTGATTCAAGATAAACTTCATCGACAGTCTGGAGTATCACAGTGTGATCAAAATATCCCACAATAGTTACTGAAAGAAAAATTTATTTAAAAATACGATAATTAGAAAACTTGGGAAAATGGCATAAACCCACAATATCAACTAAACTAACATTAATGAACTAATTAACTCCATTCTAAGAACAGAGAATGCTAAGCTAGTTCAGTTTTTCTACAACTACATGTTACTTACAAAACATTTCTTTGATTCAAAGACATAAGCGGATTAAAAGAAATGGGACAAAAAATTTAAGTCATACAAATAGCAACCATAAGAAAGCTATGATAGCTATAGAGAACAAAACAAAATGTAAGACAACGAATACTACTAATACTAATTATATTCTATACTAATCATATTTAACAAAGACAAAACGACCGGTACACCAACGTGACAAGTGTCGAACAGAACTCAGACATAAGAAGGGGGAGGCAATTAACTAGAGAAGACTGCAAATGAACGACAAGACAAAAAGTACTTGAGTATAGAGGAGTTGACTGACCTTATCACCATGATTATAACTGACAGACATTCCACCTGAAGACTACAAAACATGCAAATAATTATTTAAGACTGGATCTCACTACTTAATACAGGATAGCTTAGAACTCATTATATAGCTCAGGGTAGTCTTCAAGAACCCATTACACAGTCCAGCATAGTCTTCTAGAATTTTTTCTATACCCAGGGTGGTCTTCTATTCGAGATCCCCTGGTCTCAGTTTCCTAAGTGCTGGGACTACTGGTGTATGTTACCATACTTAGCTCAATATACATTCTTAGTGAACTCACAGGAACATTCTCCAGGATGTTCCATAGACTGAGTCGTAAAACAAGCTTAAGCTAGAGAACAGTCTAGGGTTGAGGAGATAGCTCAACCAGTAAAGTCCTTGCCATGAAAGCATGAAGACCTGAGATCAGATCCCCAGCACCCACAAAAAAGGTCAGACACAATGATGAACACCCGTAATTGCAAGTGGAGGAGGAGGATCCCTGGATCTTGTCAGATGGCCAGTCTGGCCAAATTAGTAAACTCCATAATCAGTAAAAGACCCTGCCTCAGAAAATATGATAGAAAACTACTAGGAGGATATCAGATATCAACCTCTGCCCGCCACACAGACATGCATGTGTTTGCACACACACAAATTATAGATTAAAACAACTTAAACTAAGAACAAGAAAGGAACTTCTTCAATCTGATGAAGGGCTTACATTACACTTGATAGTGAAAATGTGCATGCCTTCACCTTAAGAACATAAACAACAGGGCTGAAGAGAGAGCTCAGGGGTTGAGAGCACTGGCTGTTTTTCCAGAGCACCTGGGTTCAATTCCCAGCGCTCTCATGGTAGCTCAAAACTGTAACTCCAGATCCAGGGGACCTTGACTCTTTCACACAGACATATATGCAGGCAAAACACCAATGCACATCAACATAAATCTTTTTTTTTTTTTTTTTTTTTTTTTTTTTTTTGGTTTTTCGAGACAGGGTTTCCCTGTAGTTTCTAGAGCCTGTCCTGGAACTAGCTCTTGTAGACCAGGCTGGCCTCGAACTCAGAGATCCGTCTGCCTCTGCCTCCCGAGTGCTGGGATTAAAGGCGTGCGCCACCACCGCCTGGCAACATAAATCTTTTAAGAAAGAAGGGGGGGGGGAGGAAGGAAGGGAGGAAGGGAGGG
Source organism: Arvicola amphibius (assembly GCF_903992535.2). Lineage (NCBI taxonomy): Eukaryota > Metazoa > Chordata > Mammalia > Rodentia > Cricetidae > Arvicola > Arvicola amphibius. The sequence continues at coordinate 10,474,125 of NC_052063.2, read as the reverse complement.
AGGAAGGGAGGGAGGGAGGGAGGGAGGGAGGGAGGGAGGGAGGGAGGAAGGAGGAACACAACGCACTTTCAACATTTCTATGCAATGTCTTATTGAAGAATCTATACCATGAGTTTAGGTAAGTACAAATGAATGAATAACAGACTGGAAAGAAAGGTGTAATTCTTTTATTCAGAGACACGGTCATCTATATGGGAACAATATATAAGAATTGACTGTATTTTTAAATACTAGCTATGAATGATGTGAATATCAATTAAGAAAACTATCACAAGAGAATCAACAATTACAAATTTCTTTAGGAAAAATATATAATGGGCTGGGTATAGCGTTGCATGCCTTTAATCCCAAATATTCAGGAGGCAGGCAGAAGCAGGTGGATCTCTCTGAGTTCAAGGCCAACACGTCTATGGCAGTGATTCTCAACCTTCCTAATGCTGCGACCCTTTAATATAATTCCTCATGTTGTGGTGACCCCCAACCATAAAATTATATTTGTTACTACTTCATAACTATAATTTTACTACTGATATGGATCATAATGTAAATATCTGGTATTTCCAATGGTCTTGGGAAACAGGAAAAGGTCGTTCAACCCCAAAAGGGTTGAGAACCACTGGTCAACGGAGTGTTCCAGGACAGCCAGGGCCGTCTGAGAGCGCCTATCTCAAAACAGAAAAGGATGGGGAAACCATAACAAACACGGGAGGTATTTACACGAAGATTTGAAAAATGCTAAGAGAAATCAAAATTCTAATTACTCATGCACACATTATATGTTGATAAATTTAAAAATTCAATTTTCTTAAATTAGTAATTTTACCCTCAAATCCTTTCAAATCTCAGACATTTTTTCTAACAGACCTGCAGAGTGAACTCTAAATTTTCTGTATTAATGGGGAGAAGATGAAATACCCTAGGTAGTGTGGTATTAGAGTAAGAATTAAACACAGTTATTAACAGAAAGCATGAACAGAATTCAAATGATGATAAAAAAAATCACATTAAGTCACATTGAGAAAAGAGGCCTGGACCCTAATGTTATAAGTATATACAAGTATTTCAATATAGATCCCAGATGTAAATGAAAAATAAAAGAAAGCCCACACAGGAAAAAACACTATAATAACAAGGAATAATACATATGAACATACAGAAATCAACTAGACTTCATTAAGAACTTTTGCACTTCAAAACACATTAGAGAAAACATGAAATCATGCCACAAAAATTATCTCTAATTTCTTAATGTCCAAAACAAAGAATTTTTACAATATATAGTGTTTTTGTATATATTTAGTAATACATGATTTTTCAAAAGGGACACTCAACATGTTCATTATAGAAAATGTATAGAAATGTAGAATATCATCCATGTAGAAAAGGTAGGAATTCTGATCAATTTTTATTAAATTTATATATTTTATTATATGCAAGACACATGTATGTATCTAGTATGTGCATGCTCAGTGTCCTGGAGGTCAGAAGAGGGAATCAGACCCCTGGACTGGAGTAATGGATGGTTGTGCGCACCGTGTGGGTGCTAGGACTCAAACCAGATCCTCTGCAAGAGCAGCACATGCTCTTAGCTGCTGAGTCACCGCTCTGACCCCTGACCACTCTCAAAAGATGAAGATTAGAAGTATGCAAAGGGAGAAAATAGAAGGGTACGTATCTCACAACAATTTCTAACATTAGGACGGATGAAATACAGTATAGCATTAATGTGCACTATGACTGAGTCAGGCATTACAACTTGCCTTCTTTGATACCAAACAACTGTTCAGGAAAGTATCATTGCCCACATAAAAAATGGTAATGATAAAAAACAAGTAACTGATCTGAAAAGCAAAGTAGCTGGTAAAATTTACATAGCCAAGATTTTAGTCTTTGACCTCAGAATTCAGGCTCCGAACTCATCCCTGTTTTACTGCTAACTTGTAGGTAGAGTTTTCCCTGTCCAGGAGCCACTTCCAAATTAACACACTGAGGCTTATATTAATTACAGATGTTCAGTCAGTAACTCAGGCTTGTTACTAGTTAACTCTTACATTAAAATTAACCCTTATTTCTTATCTATGCTTTGCCTTATGACTTGGTACCTTTTCTCAGTACAGCATGCCCATCTTGCTTTCTCTGTGTCTTCTGGTGACTTCTCTGACTCTGGCCTTCTTCCCTATCCCATCATTCTCAGTTCTGCTTTCCCATCTAACTTTATTCTGTTCAGCTATTGGCCAGTCAGCTTCTTTATTAAATCAATCATGCAACGTATATTCACAGCGTACAGATGGATTATTCCACAGCACAAACCAAAGGCTTATTTGTCTCCATTAGCAAGTTCAGATCTCTACAGAAGACAACTTTCCAGAGACGGGTTTACAGACAGTGCTACAGTGTCGACATTTCTTGAGTAACAGTTTCATTAATAAATACACATGATACACACACTTTCCAAAACCTTAGTCTCCATCTACACACTGCACGCAGCTGTTTAGCCTTCTCTGATCCCACACTTTTCCCTATCAGTTGTATCCAGAATCTTACTACCACTATTGCTAATGACTCCTATTTCTGTCTCGCCCAGAAACTTTTCCTCCATCCTCCTCCCTGACTCAATGCCCTCCAGTCTAAGCTGAATATGTCTGTATTTACCCTCAAACCATACTTAATGAAATTAGTGTGTTTGACTTTTAGATCTAGGTCAGATGTTTTTCTTACATGCTCCAAAATATATTCACATTTATTCTTATGACATTTACTGCATTAAATCACAAGTTACTTAATTTCCCCAGCAGACAATATGATGTTTAAGATTGTAGACAGTAAGGTACATTAAGACAGAACAGCCTTATTCTCCAGTGTCTAGAACAGTGCTGGTGTGAGAGCCAATGTTTTAAGTTTTAATCACTGTGCCTAAGAGATTCATGAAACAAAAAATGCCTCAAACCTGTAAGCCTCTTGCCCAAGGACAGATAGTTCCTAAAGTGCTGGAGGCTACTGTTTATGGAAGAGAACAAGTTACATGTTCTCACTCCCCTAAACAAGTTTGTTTGACCCAACTATGTACAATGTGCTTGAGCGTACCTGGGCAGGAGGTATGTAGGGAGGAAATGCATCAGGATGTACATACATTTACTTGTCTCTGACTGACTGTATTGAAGGACGTTTGGAGGCAGGAAATACATCGGATTTATGCTTGCCCCTTACACATTCACTCAGACTGGTCTCTTGAACCTCTGCTTCTCCTCTCAACACTATCATAGAGCTAAGAAATTATGCTTTCTTGTTAAGGTTTCCATGTACCTCCAGGAGTCACAAGAAAAACACATTCCAACTCCACTCAAGTTTTAGCTAGTAATACATCCTAGCTGTAAGGAAGGCAGATAGTAATAATTACTTAATAGTTTTTCTACAGGTTTTTGGTTGATCCAGTCTCTTCAGATATACTTTATATACACTATTATTCAAAACATTTATACTGCATCTCTGTGAAATATCATACAAGTTATGTCAGCACCCTGAAAAATATACTCAACGTCACATGCTTTTTGCTCTCTAATACTATACCTGCTTTAAAATAAAATGTGATGTAGATGAGAAAGATAAAGGCGAACACTGGAGATAGGACTGAACCCTGGAAATCCCTATGGCTTTCAGTAGTTGCTATGTTTTACTGCACCCATGTTACTGGGCAACGGCTTAGAAGCTAGGCTGGCAAGCTGACTTAAAACATTAAGCCAACATTATGAAAATATTCCAGTACCCAACTTCATCTCTTTATACCTTCACCTATAGCCACTCTTAGCTATAATATCAGGTATAGATTTAGGACAAGCTTATTAAAATTATCTAAAATTTTAAAGACATATTTTGACAATGACAAGCATTTTACAAAAAGGAAAGATCAGATTTTAGGTTCCTTCTAGTCCTAAATTTTAATTATTTAAACTACTTTACAATCATAACATACAGAATGTTTAGTCAAAAGTTAAGACCCCAGCCCCTGGCATTCATCCTTCAAGTGCCAATGGAGCAGGAATGGGGCAGGAAGCTCCATTTCAAGCCCCTTCCTCTGGGAGTCGCCATGGTCCAGACTCCAGTTGGGGGGGGGGGAAGCCCACCAAGCAGTGACCCCTCCCCAGGGAGGGTCAGGACCACTCCCACAGGCTATTTAGGATGCCGCCCAGAAAAGGAACACCTGGTCTCCCCCGCTCTCTTCCCCTGGCCATACTTTCTGGGGCCACCCAGGAGCGTTGCATTAAACATGGCATCTTTTATTTGGTCTGATTTGGTCTGGATGGAATTATTTATATCGGCAGAGAGGCTATCTTAAGAATATTCCTAACACAGAAGGCAATAAGTGACCATTTTCTAGTGTCCATTACTTTTCTCCTCCTAGAATATTGTTCAAACACAAAAGAAATAGTACTAGACTTGATCTTTCCACTATCCGGGGAGGGTGGTCCTGACATAAAATAGACATGCAATGAACTTCAGAGGATTGCTAATTTCTGAGAAGCAGATTGAAATACTGACATAATGTCATCAATTAAATGTTTACTCAGGAAAAAGTAGGATGGAAAGGAGTGGAATGAGATGGAGACAGGACAGGAGGATGCAAGAGGAAGAAAGGAAGGAGACTGGAGGGTTCACATTTTAAAACTAAGGTTCTTCTAAAGAAGAACCAAGAAATTGACCCTACTCACCAAGCACACATGAGAGTGGAGCCAGAATTCTTGAGGGAGTTCTTAGTGATGCTAATGTCATGGGAAATTCTCAAATATGCATTCACACTTTCTAGGAACAAAATCTTGGCTTTTGATTCCAGTGATTCCCCCATTCTTTAATCTCCAATCTTATGGTTTACAGCTGCCCTTCCTACATTTTTCAAACATGTTCTGACTTATAGGAAGGATGGGGGGTACAAATAAGCATTTGTCATTCAAGAAACATCAACAACTTCTGTTTAGAAAAACAAAGAATACGCTCATAAAGAGATTAATCTAGTCAAGAAGGAAAAAAGATAATATCACAAAGTCCAAGTATCAAATAAATAGGATTCATAAATACATACTAGAGAATTTCAAATGTCATAGTGAAACTGAACCTTAAAGAAAAGGTGTAACTTAGATTTTTATTTTAAAGGAAGAAACTGGGGCAAGGTAGAAGGAAAACAAGACTGATACTGGAAGCAGAAAGCAGGTTTAAGGGATAATGGAGGAAAACAAGTTTGGATAAGGCACCTCTTCCATAATGAATATGAGCTCAGAAAGCCAAGAACAAACAATTCTGAAGAAGTCATTTTGAGTCAAGAACTCAGTTGTGGTGTGGAGGAACTGGAGAAATGGCTCAGCAGTTAAAAGGGTGTGCTGCTCTTGCAGAGGACCAGAAATCTCAGCACCTACACAGGTGGGCTCACCACTGCCAATAACTCCAGCACCAGTGAATTCTAGCTGGCCTCCACATGTGTGCATGCACACACAGCAAGAGGTGAGTATATTCTGAATTCAGTTGGTAGGACTTTTTTTCTAGTGTGCATTGGTATCAGATCCCTGGAATTGGAGCTACAGACAGTTGTAAGCTGTCATGTGGGTGCTGGGAATTGAACCTGGGTCCTCTGGAAGAGTAGTTAAGACTGCCCTTACATGCTAAGCCATCTCTCCAGCCCCAGTAGAACATTTCTTATACAGATATAAGCATATTCCCAGAAGTATACATAAGTTGAACAATGTAAGAAAAGTACACACTGGGCCTCATACATTATACGACAAATCGCTAATCTTTCTCTTAAGAATTTACTCTTCTGCACTTCTTGAATCAGGACAGTCCCAACACTAAGGTATTTATCACACAATATGAATCGTTTTTTAACCTTGCCCAGTTCCTCAATGGCTCATTACTTCAACACCAGCATTTGAAGGACACAGGAAAAGACAACTATAATGAATTCTACACATATTTTAGTAAGGGTATATAATCTTGAGGTTCCAATTCCTATCGTTAATTGTCTTAGGGTTTCTACTGCTGCGAAAAGACAGCAACTCTTATATAAAGGAAAACATTTAATTGGGGTAGCGTACAGTTCAGAGTTTCAGTGCATTGTCATCATGGTGGGACTGGGTGGTGTGCAAGCAGACACTGTGCTAGAGAAGTAGCTGAGTGTCCCACATCTTGCAGGCAACAGGAAGTAGTCTGAATGTCATCTGAACAAAGCTTGAGAAAAGGAAACCTCAAAGCCATCCCACAGTGACACACTTCCGCCAAGGCCATGCCTACTCCAACAGAGCCACACCCCCTACACGCTTATGGGTGCAATTACATTCAAACTACCAAACTAATAGTTTGAATTTAAAGACATCATCTGTCAGTTTATAGGCATGGTGGCTCATACATGCAGTCCCAAAACTGGGGAAACTGAGCCAAAAGGATATGCCAGGTGTTTGAAGTCAATGAGAGATACATAGTGAGTTCCGGATCAGCCTCAGCTAAAGGATAAAACCCTGCTTCAATGTAATATTTATTTTTTATGTATACAATATTCTGTGTGTATGTCTGCAGGCCAGAAGAGGGCACCAGACCTCATTACAGATGGTTGTGAGCCACCATGTGGTTGCCGGGAATTGAACTCAGGACCTTTGGAAGAGCAGGCAATGCTCTTAACCACTGAGCCATCTCTCCAGCCCCCCCCCCCCACTTCAATGTAAAACAACAAAGAAAAACAATGTAGAAACAACAACAAAAAGATCATTTAAGCCAGCCATTCAGGCCTGAGGTCCCTGTTAGGTCCCAAGAAATTCCTTTTCCCAAACTCTGGCATTTACGTGGAACTCACTCTGTAGACCCGGCTGGCCTCAAACTCACAGAGATCCTCCTGCCTCTGCCTCCCAAGTGCTGGGGATCAAAGGTGTGCACCAGGGGGGGCCAATCGTCTTATCTCTGGCAAAAGAGGGGAGGCATATAGCTGTTCCATTAACCCATGGTTGTCGTGCCCATTAGCATTACCAAGGTCTATGCCAGCCTCTAAGCTCCCTCAGTTCCTACTGGCAAGAACCTGGTTCAGTCATCTTGGCTGGCAAATCCCACTCCCTACCCTAAACCTCTCCAGCTCATGACCTTCCTTCCTTCCCCCAACTTCTCTGGCCTATAAAACCTCAATCCCTTGTTCTGCTCTAGACTCCAGGACCCCTTTCCTCTCGCTCTCCCCTCTCAAGGCCGGGTCTGCTGTGCTGGCCATGTTCACTCTGGACCTTTCTTTGACGCCTCTGGCTGTTCTCGCCCTCATATCTACAGTGATACTTCTCCTCAGCCATTCCTTGAAGCAGTTATGTCCTCGTCTTCATTCAGCCCCAGAATGAAGGGAGGTTGAGATGGAGAAATTGCCAATTCAAAGTAAGCCTTGCTTACAAAGCTAGACCGGTTATTATTACTTTCCCCACCAAACAGACCACTTTTAAAAAGTAAATTAAATAAAAAAACCTAATTTACCTTACAAGTTATATCATTAAGGGTTTAACAAGTGGAGAGTGAGCCTACTGTAATCCCAAGGCTTAAAAACTTGTGTCTTGCAATCTCTCAAATGGTGCATGTAACTCTAAACTGTTATCTTATTATTTAAGAATATTACTAAAGACAGTCTGCATACTTTATCGCCTTAGATAAGAAATACTCAAAGAGAAATGCCCAGCATACTCTGGAATAAGTAACAGCCAAAGAAAAACTCAAACCCATTTGCAAGGCTACAAAGAGTCACGTGACACCGAAAAAAAAATCAAAGCGATCTACTAATCCTAATTAAAGTAGTTTGAAGTCAAATCTAAATACAAAAGATGAAAAATGTTACCACGTATAGGCTAAAAGTATAAATCTAGCGAACTCTGAACTCCGATCAATAAGCCACATTTAATTGTGCTCTAGTTGAAAGACTTGTTTACGGTGATGTTGCTTGGCAACAGAAGCACGGCTTTAACAACCAACTCAGTTCTTTAGACCTCATTTAGTACTTGATACTAACAGTCGGGAGATATTATGAATTCGTCATATAGTAGAAAGTTCGGAACAAATTTATCCTTATCCTAGATATCCTTGAGAAGGAAGTGGCTGGATAATTAGGTGACCAAGGACTTAAAACACTAAGTAAAGGCCAAAGTGTCCTTTTATTATAATAGTCAGAAATTGGACTAAGGATTCGCCAGAGTTATCAAGCCCAAAACACGCTTAATATAGTTGTCAGCAACACCTGCACACATCACTGCCACAACTGTCTTAAAGAACAAGGAAAATGACAGCGTGGCTTCTCCACCACCAATTAAACTGGAGGTGCTTCACATGAAGCCAGTTCCTCAGCTGGCTAGCATGCCGCAGTGCACCAAAGAGCCCCGTAACGAGTTCCACGTGCTTCTAAAGACCGCATCCCGAGCGCTTCTCACGGCCTGCCTTCCTAACATGCGCTTCCTCCTTTTTTTTAACCAGGAAACAAAACCGGGGTTCAAGGGCTGACGTGGAGGAGGAGGGTTACATGGTCCCACCCAGCTGCCCCGCAAACCTAAAAAGAGAGGTTACTTACCAAACTCACGGTCCTTGCAGCTTGCCCAAGGAACACGGCCGCGCTCGCCCCCGGGGGACCCCGGCACAGCTCCGACCACCGCCACCCACTCCGAAGTGCTCGCCCAGGCATTGGGGCCGAGGGGTGGGGGGGGGGGTCCCACGGCTGGGATGTCGGGCCCAGCCCGCCACGCCTGGGGCGGTCCTGGCAGCCGCTCTCGCCGCGGGCTGAAGAGGAAGCTGGGGACAGCCTAGGTAGCCCGGGAAACTCGAAGGGCCGAGAGGGCGGCGGCGGCAAGCCCGGCTCCTCCTCCGCGGCCCGGCCTCCTCGGCAGACACGCCGCCCCCTCAGCCCGGCAGTCCGCCACTCGGCGCCGCCGAGCCGCCCTTGTCCGGAGCCGCCGCGGCGCGCCAGCAGGAAGTCCCGCCCCCGTGCTACGTCATCAACGCCGCGCGCCGCCCCGGGCCAGAGCCGTTGGGGAAGGGACGCTGGCCGCAGCGACGGTTGCGCCGGCTGCTGCGGCTGCGGCTGCGGCTGCGGCTGCGGCGGTGGCCAAAGTGAGGACGCCGCTTTGGGACTTCCCCTGTGGGCTCCATCGAAAGCCCGCGAGCCCGAGGAACGGCAGGTCGCGCCCCGGACACTCGTGTCGTGAACCGGTCTCATCTCAAAGCCCGATGCCCGGTGGGTTGAGGGACGCTCTGCCCTCCTCCCGCCCTTGTCACACCTCCTTTTTCTGAGGACTAGGAAGGTGCTCTCACCGCCACCTCTGTCCCTGCAGGCCGCCTGTCATCGTACCTGCTGGGCGGATTTTCATGTTCTGGCACTCAGCCCGCAAGTGCGGAGTCGCCCCCAGCTTGTCACCAGGGAAGTCAGGTCAGGACCTCCTACCCGAGTGTCATCCTGTAGGCTCGCCTCCTCAAAGGGAGTGACAGTGAGCTCCTGGTCTTCAGGCTGTTAAAGTTGACACTTGGTGCCACCTTTGGCAATATTTGTTACCTAAAGTCTGAAATGAACTAGGCTTCCAGCGCCGTGGGAGAAACAGGCGTCCTGTGTCAATAGCGTAGCTTCTGTTGTATCTCTGACCTCCCAGTACAAGGGCAACAGAGCTGTGGCGTTTTTTTGAAATGGGGGTGGGGTGCATCAGAAGCATACTGTTTATGTAAAATAGATACGTGGGAGACACATTCACGACCAGAATAGAGAAACCGGAAATCCTGGCTGTGACACTGACAGTAATAATTTGCCGAACCAGTGCTGCGGGGCATTTTTATAGATGACCTTAACCCGGAGTTGTGTGGATTCAATTATGTTTTACGGTTTTCCCAGATCCTGAAATCAACAGTAGCAACCAGTGAAACCATCCGTTAGAAATCTAGGAGGAAAAGCGAGTGGAAGGAAAGCTCTCACACAAGAGTAAATGGTACATGAACACTTAGAGAAAAAAATTAAACCATTACAAAAAATAGTAGAAAATCTGTGCTGAAGAGATAGCTCGGTGGTTTAGAGCACTTCCTGCTTTTCCAACAGACCCAAATTTGGTTCCCAGAACCCAGATCCTGATGGTTTTTTTGACGTTCTTTTGTCATGAATTTGATTAACTTACCTGTAGATCTATAAGCTAACTTACCACTTGCATATCTTGATTCTAACTTTTCTTCCTGGACTAACACCCTCCTTCTGTATTCTGTGTCCCTCACAGTATTTTTCACACTGTCCTGTAATTCTGTCTGCCACACAATTATTTTTGCTCCTTCTGCACATCTTTCTGCTATACACATTTCCTTTCTCTTATCATTTGCTTTTGCATGTGTAAATTTACCAGTACTAATAGAATTATGTAGCTTTTAAAGAGATACTTGGGTTACTTATGCTAGTAATAAACAACTTAGATTGCCAAAACTCCATGAAGCTGATAGAACTCAGTGACAGAATACTTGCTAGCATGTGTGAGACCCAAGGGAAGGAAGGGTTGGGGTTGGAGACAAGGCAGGAGCTGACACAAAAGGAATAAAAGATTAAGTCACTTGATATAGAACAATTTGTAATCAAAAACCTGGCAAAGGGAACTCCAGGTCCATATAACTATACTAGTGAATGTTATCAAACATTTTAGGGAGAGTTCCATTCCTATCCTGTTTCAGAAAACAAAACAGTAAGAAACACTCTCCAGTTTTATGTAATCTCAGTGCCAAAATTGTCAAGAACATAAGAAAATCACAGACTAATGTTCTTCATAAACACAGACTTTTAAATTCTCAAAATATTAGCATATTAAAGTTTACAATATAGAAAATTAGATACCACCAGGCAGTGGTAGCAAACGCCTTTAATCCCAGCACTTGGGAGGCAGAGGCAGGTGAATCTCTGTGAGTTCAAGGCCAGCCTGGTCTACAAAAGCTAGTTCTGGGACAGTCCCAAAGCTACGGAGAAACCCTGTCTCGAAAAACCCCCCAAAAAAAAGAAGAAGAAGAGAAGAAAGAAAGAAAGAAAGAAAGAAAGAAAGAAAGAAAGAAAGGAAATTAGATACCATAACCAAAGATGATGAAATTTAATATAGGGCAAGGATTAATATTAATAAGAATATAATATTAATGAAGCATAATACTAATGGAACAAAGCCATAGTCCCAATAGATACAGAAAAAAAATTTACAGAATTCAAAATTTATTAACATTAGAAAGTTTCAGCAAGCTAAGAACAGAAGGGAACTTCATCAAGTAGATTGATTATCATCTTTTGAAAACTTAATGGTGAGGGCTGGAGAGATGGCTCAGCGGTTAAGAGCACTGCCTGCTCTTCCAAAGGTCCTGAGTTCAATTCCCAGCAACCACATGGTGGCTCACAGCCATCTGTAATGAGGTCTGGTGTCCTCTTCTGGCCTGCATACACACAGTCAGAACATTGTATACATAATAAATATTTTTTAAAAAAGAAAACTTAATGGTGAAATGGGAAATCTGCTTCCACTAAAATCAGGCATAGCATTAACACAAAAGTTTCTATAGCAAGGAAAAAACACAAAACTTCATATGGTCATATGAAAGACCCCAGATAGTCAAAGCAATCCTGAAGGGGAAACCGCTAGAGAAAGGACAGTGCCTGACTTCAAATTACATGACAGCCATAATAATAAAAACAATATAATACTAGCACACCAACGCCCAAGGTTGTTCTCTGCCCTCCACACGTATGCATACACTCATGTCCACATGCATAAAAGACACTATCAATGGTAAAAATTGACTCCTAGATTAGGAGAAAATATTTGTAAATAATGTATCTATAAGATGCCCAGGTATGTGAAGCACTAAACTCGAGAACAATGAAGTTAAAAGGCTGGGAAGTTGGAGAAATGGTTCAGTGCTCTGGTAGAGGACCAGTGTTCAGTTCCTGGTATCCACATCAGGCAGCTAACAACTGCCTGTAATTCTTCTCGTCTCCTCAAGCACCTAAGCACACATGAGCATAAACAAAGACGTGAAAAACTAAAATAAAAATAAAGTTGAAGGTTGGAACTAGGGGTGTAGCCTAACTGGTGCAGTCTTGCCTAGCATGCACATAAACCTATGTATATACCTGTATTCCCAGCACAAAACAAAAAGCTGGTAGTGGTAATGATGGAAGCAGAAGGAATATCATCTTGAGGTCAGCCTGAACTGCAAAATGAGACCCATTCTGAAAAGAGGGCAAGAGGTACAGAAAGCATAGGCATTTCTCCAATGATGGCAAATAAGCACATAAAAAGATGCTCGGTATCATGAATCAAATGTATATCAAAATTGAATCACCGTTGCACATTCATTAAAATGATTATCAGCGCCTAATATACAACCCAGGAAGTAACAAATCTTGGTGAGAATGTGGAGACTCTTGTGAATTGATGGCAAGATTTTAAAACCACTCTGAAAACCAGGGTGACAGTTCGACAAAAACTTAAGAATTACCAAATAATCTAGTATTCCACTTGTGTATATACCCAAAACAGTTGAGAGCAGAAGCTCAGAGATAAGTCCATGTTTGTAGCAAAATTATTCAAAACAGCTAAAACGTGGAAACAAATATGTTTGTGCATGGGTGAATAAGTGAAACCTGGTAATATTCATCAGTAAAGCACTGTTTACTGTTATAAAGGACGTTCTGACCTGTGCTACAGCATGGGCTCACTCTGAGGATGGGAGCTAGTCATGCAATAGAACATAACCAGTCAGAAAAAGATAATAAATAGAAGAATATGTTTCCACTTAGTTACCTAAATCACAGAATAATAGCTGCCAACTCTGGGGGAAGGTAGAAACCAGAAGTTACTGCTTAATGAGACAAAATATCAGTTCAGAATGAAAAAAGAGCTCTGGAGATGGGTTATAGTGCGACATTATGAATGCATTTCATTCTTCTATATCATACATTTTAAAATAATTAAGGGGCCAAGCATAATGAAACATACTCCTGGAATCACAGCACACAAGAAGTGGGAGCAGGAAAATCAGAAGTTCAGGATCATCCCACGCTACACAGAAATTTTGAAAACAACCTGGACTAAATGAGACCCTGACTCAAAAAAATGAAAAATGAATAAATTAACCTAAAATTTTAAATGATTAAGGGATAAATCTTATGAGTATCTTGATAAAACGAAGACTGTTCAGTTCATCTTTAGTCACGAGAAATGCAGGTCTAAAGTATAGTGGATTCCGCTTCACACACTGAGGAGCTACAGTCAGTCTTGTAGAGCCCCAGTGACAGTGACGATGGAAGCAGCTGGAACTCACACATCACTGGTGTTAGGACAACATTCGTTAGTGCACGTTCACAGTTTAAACAGCAATCTAACCTATGCATGAGCCAGTCATCTCAGTTACTTGACTGAAATTAAATTCAAGTTCACAAGAATACTACATGTTTGGGACAGCCTTATTCAAAAAGTAGTCACCTATCTCAGGAACATGAAAATATGAAAATTATACAGTCACACACTAGACTACAAGTAAGCAATAAAGGGTACATGCTTGGGCTGGAGAGATGGCTCAGTTGTTTAGAGCACTGCCTGTCCTTCCAAAGGCCCTGAGTTCAGTTCCCAGCAACCACGTGGTGGCTCACAACCATCTGTAATGAGATCTGGTGCCCTCTTCTGGTCTGCAGGCATATATGCAGACAGAATACTGAGAATACTGTATACATAATAAATAGATTTTTTTTTAAAAAAAGGAACATGCTTGTCTATACACTACAACATGGATAAATCTCACAAATATTTTTTATAAACAAGAAGCTGAGCACATCAGAGTACATGATATTTGGTTCTGTTCATATGGAATCCAAGAAAAAGTTTTATAAAATTCAAGGCGACTTTAAGACACAGCAACATAGTAGAAAAAAGTCTAAAGCATCTAATGATAAACAATTCTATATTTTGTGTCGTTACTTTTAATGCAGTTCTCAAAACACACAAACTGATTATCTAAGATATGTGCATTTTATTTTTAACTATGCCACAACAGCTTATATATTTAAAATTAATAGAAATTACACCTTTTGATTCATTGAAACACTAATTACTGCTAGGAAGGTCACTCCCTTCCTGATATCAAGATACCTGAGAAATTTGACCAGTAGTTAGGAAACCGCTTAGTGTTCCTGCTCTCAGGAAAATGAAGCATGAGTCAGCCCTCAAGGACCAATATGTTAATATCCATGGACTCTGTGAGATGGAAAATATCCATTTGAAAAGATTGTGTCTGATGAAAACAGAAAAGAAATTATTTGGAGGAAGAAGGAGACCAGCAAGAGAGGAGGAGAAGGCTGGCAATATGAGTTCACCAGTAAAAGCACTTGCCGCACAAGCCTGCATCTGCTTCTGGGAACCCAACTAAAAGTGGAAGGAGCGAACAGACGCCCCCAAGTTGTCCTCTGACCTTTGCATGTGTGCCATGCATGCACATCATGCTCATGTACGCGCACACACACACACACTTTTAATTTTAAAAGGAGAGTAGGAGAATGGGCATTGAAGGAGAGGTCCAAATAAAGCATAATGGCACACACATAGCTATATGAAAATGCTGTAATGAGACCCATTCATATGCTCAAACGTACGTTAAATTTAACCCATGTGAGTCCTTTTGATTTAAAAAATGTTACACATGGTGAAAATGATGAGCACAGTCATATCAACCACTGACCTTTTGATAGCGAAAAGTAATTATGGCCAGGTGTGGTGGAACACAGGTGTGGTGGAGCACAGGTGTGGTGGAACAAGCCTTTAATCCCGGCAGACAGAGACAGGCTGAGTTCAAGGCCCTGAGTTAGAGGCCAGCCTGGTCTCCATAACAAGTTCTAAGACATCCAGAGTTTCGCAGAGAAACCCTGAATCTAAGAACTAGAAAAAAATTATGATGTACTGAGTACATCCAAAAAATTTTGTCATTCCTTAATTACATAGTATTTCTATTGTAATAGGCATTATATGTGTGTCAGCTTATAACAAAAACTTGAGATGATCAATTTAGAAAAAAAGCTTATTGTATCTTGCAGTTTGGGATTGTTGTGCATAATCATTTGGCCTTTTGGGGCCCACTAGTGAGGCAACACACCATGGCAAGGAATGCAGAGTTTGTTGATTCTCAACCTATGGGTCAAACGACCCTTTCACAGAGGTCACCTAAGACCATCAGAAAACACAGATATCTACATTACATAAATAAAATTATAATAACAGTATCAAAATTACAGTTATGAATTAGCAACAAAAATAATTTTGTGGTTCCACAACATGAGGAGCTATATTAAAGGATTGAAGTATCAGGAAGGATGAGAACCACTCATGGGTAAGAAGTGAAAGAGAAACAGAAGTGGCGGTGGTGGTTCCACTATTCCCTTCAAGGGCATGCTGCCCATAATAAAGTCCTCCTAGTAGGCCTTACTCATTAAAAAGGCTCTACCACCTCCTAATGGTATCACACTGGGAAGTCACTGTTTACCAAAAGAACTTTCAGGATGGCATTTAAGATCCAAACTGTAACAATAAATAATGTAGGTTTCAGAACCAGGTAGTGATGGCACATGCCTTTAATCCCAGCACTTGGGTCGCAGAGGCAGACAGATCTCTGAGTTCGAGGCCAGTCTGGGCTACAGAGCTAATTCCAGGACAGCCAAGACTATACAGAGAGAAATTCCATCTCAAAAAACCAAAGAGAAAGGAGAGGAAGGGGGGGGGGAATCTAATTTTAAAGGATACAGGAGACATATATGTTATATAAAAATATGTTTTATAAAAGGAGTTTGACCATCTGTAAATTTTCTTAAACATAAAGCATCTGGAAACCAATACCGGGTGAACAACACTCTATAACATTGAGAAATGCATTCACACTGCAGAAAAAAAAATAAGTACCCAAACAATAATAAACGAGCTAGTCTATTATGGAAGAGCAATGGGGGTAAATGCTATAAAATTAGAGGCTTTGGTATTATCAACCAACGTTACTAATTCATGAAATAATAGGACTTGAGAAACCTAATAAGGAAATCTTTTTTACAAGTTCAAATTCTAAATAAGAAAAGGGGAGGACATTTGGAGTGTTTGAACAAAACATAGAATGCTGTGGGATATAAGAAGTCTTTTAACAGAGAGCAGGCCTTGCGGTATTACTTTTTACTTTCCATATTTCATAGTTTGTTGCCAGGGACAGAAATAATACACGAGGAATAGCTTGTTTTATGGAATGTCAAGGGCGGGGGACGTTCTGTTTTCTATAGCTTAGTGGGAAATGAGATGATACTTGTCTTAAAATCTACACACATTTTTCCTTCATCTGTTAGCTTCTCTTTCCCACATCCTCTTATAGTTTTGGTTGTAAGCCTAGCCTTTAACAGCTGAGCCATCTCTCCAGCCCCACACTCTTTAGTAATTATACTTTCCCTTAGGTCCTTATCCATCTTCTCTCCTTTTCTTCTTTTTCTCCTCTAGACCAGATGTCTCTGTTTTCATAATTGATGCTCAGGAGGCATTTTAGGAACTATCCCTAACACACGCCCCTGTTTTTCACGGCACCTGACCATGAAAACCTAAAACAAATTGAATATCTGTTTCTGCACTGGGGCTCCTTGGAAGACCAAAAATCATGGTAATATCTAAAAGGCTTGTCCCAAACCCAATTTTTGTCCCCTTGGAGAGTAATGTTCTCCCTAAAGAGGCATACTCCAAATAGTAAGTTCTCTGAAAGAGTAGATAATCATGTTTACCATGGTTTAAAAAAATTAATTACTTTTACATACCCATCAAACAACTATATGCCAAAGTTCTTTGCTGTAGAATGATTCTCTTGTACACTGTAAAGACTTGTCACTCGGATTGGTATAACAACACGCTGATTGACCAGTAGCCATTCAGAGAGTATAGGCTGGGTGATCAAACTAAGGATGATGGAAAGTTTAAGAGCAGAATCTGAGGCATCACCAGGCAAACACAGTGGGAGCAGGAGATGAACGTGCCATACCAATAAAGGTACTGCCATGTGGCAGAGAGTAAATAAATATGGATTGATTTAAGTGTAAGAGTTAGCTTGTAATAAGTCTGAGCTATGGGCCAAGCATTTATAAGTAATATTAAGCCTCTGAGTGGTTATTTGGGAACTTGTGGGCAGGAGAGAAATGTCTAACTCCAGTTCTTCACTTTTATAGATAACACTGCCTTCTATTGGTTATTTGGGAACTTGCGGGCAGGAGAGAAATGTCTAACTCCAGTTCCTCACTTTTATAGATGACACTGCCTCCTGTTGGTTATTTCACAGCACCTCCATTTGCAAAGAGCGTCTTCCTGGACTAAACGTGGAGAACATTGTGCCTCAAAACATTATACTCACAAAGAGTTCAAAAGGTAGGTTATTTATATAAATGTCTCCATCCACTATGTGCTGATTTTTTCCATGTTTACCATTGAGAAGATGATTGCTTTCTAATCTTTTTCTCTGAATTCTGAAGCTGTACAGCCTCTTTGATACTTACAACCTCATATAACTTATAAAGTTATTCATTTCAATTGAGAGTGAGGAATTAGGCTAGAAGAGAATAGAAATAGAAAAATAACTGAGAATAAGGAAAAAAGAAGTGATCAAGCTTCTCTCATTTTTTAATTTATAAGTAAAATTCTGTGATCTTAATAATCATACTCTGAGTTGCTCTCAAAAGAAGTGTTTTATAAACTAGATATTGCCTAAAGATTAGGGGCTAATGTGATAGCAATTTAAGAGGCTCCAGGAATACTGGGCATCCTGCAGTACAAAACTTAGTCTGAGAGAAGTAAGCAAGATAGAAGTAGGCATTGATTAAAGGAAATGGGGTTTAAAATTCAAGGGAGAAAGTAGACCAAGAGAGCCTTCAAGACTGGTGTAGGCTCTGCAATAGAGCTCCAAGAAAGTCTTGGCCATGGCAATAAGACTCCAAAGTGCAGGAAATAACTTGAGAGGTCCCAGTTTTGAACAGACATGGCTGTGCTCAGCCATTGGTGGGGGAAAATCCAGGGAAGTTTATAGCTCGTAGCTTAAATGATGAATCCCCAAGATACAACACTTGGAATACTGTTGGCTAACTATAGTCCTCAGTTCTCTCTCTCTCTCTCTCTCTCTCTCTCTCTCTCTCTCTCTCTCTCTCTCCCTCCCTCCCTCTCTCTATGTGTCTGTCTGTGTGTCTGTCTCTCTCTCTCTCTTTCTCTCTCTCTGTGTGTGTACTGTAAATAATACTAAAATAGTTTGTATATGCCAAGGTAACTGTTTTGATGTTTTTCCCTTTTATTTTTTTTTTCTTTTCAACCAGGATGTTGGATACAGAATAAGAAATTTTGGGAGATCAAAATTCAGGAGTTCAGTTCCAGCCTGCAAAACAAGATGGGGGAACTTTCCAGCCTGCACCAGTGTTCACATTTCTGACTGACTTACAAGATTTTTCTTGTTTTGACCTCAGAAATCACTTGGAAACTTGTGGGGGAAATGTCAGCACATCTTTTAAGTTTTGTCTATAGTAAGCAGGGGAGACACATTAGAACTCAGAGGAGTGTCTCAGCCTCCAGACTCGGGAGCCTGCCATCAACCACCCCTAGGTTTTCCTATCCAGGCTTTGGGGTCACATTTCATTGTCAGTGTGATTTTTACCATCACAGCTAGCATAGTTTTAGTGGATCATCTTAAACTCTCTGCTGAGGGGCGTGTGGGCGTGTGGGCGTGTGGGCGTGTGTGTGTGTGTGTGTGTGTGTGTGTGTGTTTGGTTGGTTGGGTCTGTTTTGTTTTTTGGCAGAATTTTTCAGATTTTTATGGTAGGAAAGTTTACATTAGCATTAAGAAATGCTTTCCTAGTTTGCTATTGCGCAGTAGCTGCTTCTCAGCACTGCCGGCTTTTATGGAATTTTCAGTATTGTTTTTATTTTGTGTCTTGATCTTTGTACATGAACCATGCCATTATTAGTTTCTACTGGAAATACTTACATGTACCTGCTCATGTGTGTATGTCTGCACATATGTGCACATGGGTGTGGAGGACAGAGATTGACTTTGGGCATTTCCATTCATCAGTTCTTCAGCTTATGTTTGGAGCAAGGGCTCTCACTGCACCTGTAATTTATCAGCTCAGATGGGCTGGCTGGCCAGTGAGACTCTCAGTACTGGGGCTGTCGTCATAGCAGCTGAGCACTTCACTGGCTGAGTCATTGCTCTAACCCTTCTGGAAACAATTTATCCAGAATTCCTATTCAGGGCTTTTATCTTTGTCATCTACTTTATCTTCATGCATATCAGTTCCTGCTGTATCTTCGCAAGCATTTGTATCTGTATCTCTTGTCTTCATGGTCTTTTCAGTCCTGCTTTTCATTAGTGTCATTTGAGCGAGGGCGCTCTTAAACCACCATGTGGGGGACGCTGCTCCTCCATGATCCCCATGGGTCTATCCTCTTGAGAATGTCTTTTATGAAGGCAAACTGCAGTTCCTGTCACTCAGTGGGCTTCGGGCTGCAAGTGCTGCTCATCATTCCACTCCATTGTCTGTCAGATTCGATTTCCCTTTAGTTGTGCTTTGAATAAGCCTAAGGGCTTACCTTGTATGACCCAGATCCTTATTCCTGATGGAAAATGTGTGCTGGTAACTATTTACATCTCATTCTGGAATTGCTGCATATGTCCTCCCATGGTTACAATTTGGAATCAAAATGTTCCCAAATTGATCATCTATGTGTTTTTCTCTGCCTTGTAGCATTTTGATCTCTTATTGATCTAGCTCAGTTACCACTGCCAAGATAGGAAATCCTTACCTGCTCATAACTGTTCCCAGAGTTCAAAATGCCCAAACAGTAGCCATAACTTACAGTCTAATGGGACTCTTGTTGTTCCCTGACAAAAAATTCATCCATTTGGAAGCCTTCAAAGTAAAGGGTTATAGGAACAGCTGGCACTTCAGCTAAACCATTGTTACATTGGAAACGAATGTTAGGGTCGATGAATTGTAGGGTTGAACAGCAAGGTCAGGAGCACTGAGGAAGGTAAAGAAGAAGGTTTGCAACTGGGTATGAAGTAGCCAACTTGCCCAGGGAAGAGAAAGTACAGAACTCTGGGAAGAATAAAACCTGGCTCTAGATGTTTCAGCTGGCCCCAGGAGCCCCACCTCCACCCTTGCAGGAGCATGTGCGAGACATCATTGCCCTTTCCTTAGTAAACATCTACACTTTGTATACACACTATATACACCATCATAGATAAGCATGCATCTAATTGTAACAGACTGAATTGTGGGTAATGGCTTCTAGGAAAGCTACTTGCTTTAGAAAGGACACCTTCTCGTACTCTGCCAAGGATGGACAAGGGAAGGAAAACTGGTGGACAAAGTCCAGATGCTGGAGGTATCCTTTTGCCACTGACAGGTGGCTTAGACCACCCTCCCCTCTTTGCCTTCTCACCTGCTGAAGTAAACCCTGGCAGCTTGTTAACTCTACTTGTGCTCTAATGTCAATCTCTTTCCTTGAGGAACACAGGAACTGAGCCTGCTGCTGCACTTGACATTGGAGGGAATGTGGGAGGAGACATCTCTCCTCATCCCTAACACCTTCAGTGGGTTGCCTGGTATTCTATCAGACTGGATGGGCCTGTTGATTCCCTTGTCAGGAGTTCACATATTATCTTTTTACTTATCCTTCTTTGGATGCTCAATTAAATTAGATCTTTAAGGCCCTGGGTAGCAATAATATAGGCTAAGGCCCAGAATAAGTCCTCATCCCTGTCAGGATGGATCACTAGCCACTCCAAAATTGGAAAAGTCCATGTTATTGACCTGCTACCAGGTGTCTGATCGGTCTCAAGTGATACTACCATATTGGGCACACAGTGTAGTTCTGTCGCCTGCAGGTTCTTCAGAGAGAGAGAGGTATGGGTTGGCTTTTGTAACTGGGAATTTGCTGTGGCTCGTGGGTAGCCTCCTGTGAGAACATGGCTGCTCATGTGTTGTTGTAGTTCTAGACAGTTCTAGAGTAGGCCATGGCAAAAGCTTGCCACCAACTGATAGAATCCTTTCTATCACCAACTGATAGAATCCTTTGTTCAATTTTTCTGTTTCTCTTCACGATGAATGTTCTAGTCACAGTGAATTATATCATTAGCCACTAAGCAAGACAGGCACCTTTAGGGACAAAATCCTATATGTGAATGCACCTTTGGGGCATCCTTTGTTTTCTCGCCACTGAAACTTTGTGGCATACGCAGAGCATTCCTTGGGGCATGTCAGATGATCGGTTTGAGCTCACCATGCTTCAGAATGTGTCTACTGTATCTTCTTTGTAAATTAGGAGATTTCACTGAGCTTGCTCAGGAATGCACTCCTTAACTGAGCATGCCTAGTATTGGACCACCCCTTACATGAGTTTGTATAGGCTCTCTGAATAAAATTCCCATGCTGTCTTTGTCAGAAGAGCTTTGTTTGGGAAGAACACCTGTGCTCTCTCTTGTCCATTGCAAGTAATCTTACTCTACTCCTTTTTTATATATTGACTATGCTTATTTTGGCGTGCACTTAACAATATGTGGACCCATTATATTTGATTACAATATAATAAAAAAAGTCTTTACCCCTTGTATTTTCTCTCACACCTCCATTTATATACCTCTTTCCTCACTTCATTGCCTCTGACCACCAAGGGCTAATGAGAAGGTTCATACAGGATGATTATACCATCAAACACTTGAAACTACCAATCAACATTAACAAGAAACAACAAAACAACACATACAAAAAGAGACATAAAAATGACTTTTGCTCAGCCTGGTCTACAAGAGCTAGCTCCAGGACAGGCTCTAAAGCTGCAGAGAAACCCTGTCTCGAAAAACCAAAAAAAAAAAAAAAAGACTTTTGCTGTGATAAGAAGGCCATAGGTCTCTTTGTGAAATACTCTTGCTTCCTCCCCATTAAATCCATAGATCAAGGCTCTTGATTTAACAGACACAATCAACATAAGGCGGAGAATGACAAAATGATACATGGGGTCACAAATTAACAAATCCTGAATGTGGGAAATTGACAAGCGGTCCAGTTTCTCAAGAATATCAATGGCAGGAGATTTGTTTTAAAGTGATAATTGTATATCAAAAACAAAACATATCAAGCCAAAATGGATAGCTTCCAGGTAAAACAGCCTGGTTTTAAAGTCTGCTTACGCGCTCTCTCGTTTTTTCAAGACAGTTTCTCTGTGACAACCCTGGCTATCCTGGAACTAGCTCTGGTAACCAGACTGGCCTCTAACTCAGAGATCTATCTGCCTCTGCCTCCCAAGTGCTGGGATTAAAGGTGTGTACCATCATGGCCTGGCTTAGTCTGTTCTCCAAGGAAGAAAAATCAACCTAATGTAATATGCAAACCCTATAGAAACCAAATCAAATCAACTATTTTAAAAATTGCAAACAACGTGTGTGAGATTATGGATTTGATCTGCAACATTAAAAATACCTAAAAAAAAAAAAAAAAAAGAAACTCAATATTTGACATTAAGGAATTACAAACTGTCCTCACAGGACATTGTGATATGTGGTTAAATTTTTTGAAATATATCTAGATGCCACTTGATATGGAGGAGTCTTGATATCAGTGCAGCCATAAAAGGCTGCAGGCTAACAATACTGGGACTGGGCCTCACCCTTATCATAACCAGGAAAAAAAAAAACAAATTGTACCCTGTGGGGGACCAATCAGGACTGAGACAGACAGTACTAGATGCTCCAGAACATTAAGAACAGCTTACATAACTTACATAGAGGTTGCCAGTTTCCTTGCAGCAACGTCAGTACCAATCCTTGTTTGACAAGACTGTGGCTGCCCCACTCCTGCCCCCATCAGCAGTTCGACCCCATCTGAACCCAGAATCCCCCTGCCCTCGCCCCAATCCTTTACTCCTTAAAAACCCTCACATTGCTTGAGCCTCCAGGGCTCTCTGATCCAACCGCTGCGTCAGAACTCAGGCTGCTGGTGGTCTCTGGGGGACTCATGACTCAGGTATACCAATATCTGCCTTGCATGCCTTTGATCCCAGGACTTGGGAGGCAGAGAAGGGAATCGCTGTGAGCTCGAGGCCAGCCTGGTCTACAGAGTGCTTTCCAAGATTGGCTCCAAAGCTACAGAGAAATCCTGTCAAAGAAAGAAAAAGACCGGGGGGGGGGGAGGGAGAGAGAAAGAAAAGAGAAAGGAAAGGAAGGAAGGAAGGAGGAAGGAAGGAACGGAATGAGGGAAGGAGAAAGAAAGAAATAGAGAGAGATGATAGAGACTAGAAAGACATAAAGAAAAATAAAGAAAAAGAAGAAATAAGAAAGAAAGACAGAAAGAAAGAAAGAAGAAAGAAGAAAAAGAAAATTTGCCTCAATCTGGGCTGAAGATGTTATGTATTAGTAGTTCTCAGATCTACAATTCCAAAGATTAAAACACAAATTCCTGGGCCTCCTCTCAGAGATTCTGTGTGAGGGTCTGGGATGAAACTACGGATTTTCATTTCTAGTAGTCATGCTGATGCTGGCATCTCTGACACCTTGGTGTCTCCAGTGCAATCCAGGCTTCTCACTCTCAGCTTCAAGCAATGGCTCCTCAGGGCCTCCATTCAAGGACCCCTGGCACATACCTGGCCAAAATGGAGCTCACAACAGGGTCCCTTAGAGCCTGTGACTAAACCAAAGAGTTCTAGTGAGAGGTGACTCTGCAGGAAAGACAGAAGCCACTGCTAGAAATCGGAAACTCTGCTCTCCAGTCTTCAGAATCCATCTCCTTGAGCAGTGTGGTTCTCAAGCTTCCTAACGCTGTGACCCTTCAATACAGTTTTCCTTAGGCTGTGGTGACCCCCAACCAAAAAACTATTTTGTTGCTACTTCATAACTAATTCTGCTACTGTTATGAATCATAATGTAAATATCTGATATGAAGGATATCTGATATGCACCCCCTGTGAAAGGGGTCATGACCCAAAGGTTGAGAACCACTGACTTAGACGCTCATAAACCATCAGGGACCTTACCCTGCATTTTTTGGGAGGCCTGGAATGGGACACAATAGTTTACATCCTTAAGTCACTCCTGACTGGTGCTGATGCTCTTTAAAAGCAAACATCATTTCTTTTTTCTTTTCTTTTTTTTTTTTTTTTTTTTTTTTGAGCCATAGTTTTGGAGCCTGTCCTGAAACTTGCTCTATAAACTAGGCTAGCCTGGAACTCACATAGATCTGCCTGCCTTTGCCTTCCAAGTGCTGGGATTAAGGCCTGCGCCACCACTGGCCGGCTGCAAACACCACTCAGCTGTGCACAGACAGAAGTGTAACAGTGGACTAGAAGGAAAGCCTCTGTGTAACTGAGCTGGCGGACTAACCACCAGAACCCTAGTTTCACCTGAACGGGTGCTGGCAAGCAGCGGTTGCTTGGTCTGGGGTATTGGTAATTATTTCCTGAAAAATAACCACTTCAAAGAAAACAGCTGGTATTTATTCCCAATGACAAAATTTGAGTTTTCAGATGGAAACTAGAATTTTGGGGGAACTCTTATCAACCATCATGAGCTTAACTACATACCAATATTTAAAGGGTTTTTTTGTAGTGAAGTAAGTACTAATAGTTGTGAATGTAGCCATTGTTTGTTTGTGGTGCTGGGATGGGACTCGAGGTTTTATGCATCTGAGACCAGCATTCTACCTCAGAGCTCCATACCCAGCCCACTGGTAGGTACTTTCTGATGCAGTGATATATGTCGGGCTGTTGGAGGATCTGTAAACAATCGGTAAGGTTACAATGTCATGCATGGATGACAACTATCCAAAGGGCAAGCTACATAAACAGATGCTAATGTAACAGTGTGGCACAGTTTCCGATTCCACACTGGGACAAAACTCCCTTAAAATCTACCCCTAGCAAGAGTAGTATAAAGACGACTCTCTGGTTCCCTGAGAAGACTTTGTTGCTAAAATTCCTTCCCACCTGAAGACAAAAGCAACATCTATCCCTTATAAGGTCCCAAAGATAAACTAAGCCAAGATTCTGACAAAGTTCACTCTGGGGAACCAACCAAACTCCCCAAGCTGGTGGTCGCTTGGCTCAGAGAACAGTCCCAACAGATGTTAAAATATTCACCCTTTTCCAATTACATACGTGTCAGGAGCCACATTCACTTTGTACTTTAACCAGAACATACCAAAATAGACTGAGCACAGAATCAGATACAAGCATTCAACTGTTTTCTATTAATACAGATATTAGGATACAGTTCCTTTGGAGACCTTCACTGCCAGCCCGCCCATTTTAATTCAAAGTATGCTTGTCCCAATACTGGATAGTCTTTCTCTTAGAATCACCTACCATGCAGTGGCTTGCTGACTTCCATTGCTGAGCATGCTTGTTTTCTTGGACCCTAACTCGAAAAATATCCTTTTCTTCCTCTTCTCTATCCTCCTCCCCCTAGCAACTGACAAGATTTACAGTTTGCTTGCCCTGTTGCTTTTCTCTTAAACTCTTATAAAATGTCCTTTTGCTGTGGGTGGGTGGGTGGGTGGGGGCTTCTAAATACTTACATTTTATGCCAATAGATTGCTGTCTTGAGCATTAGTCATAGATTTATAAATGCAACCTAAAAACAGTTGTTTAAATGGCAGGCAGTGCACATTACTTGATATGTAGCAAGCACAACAGGAAAAACACCTATGTATTTTCAGGCGGGCTATTTATCACATACATGCTATCAAAGCAACTATTAAGGAAATAGTTTATTTCGTATTATGCCTGTAAAACAGCAGCTGTCCATCTTTGTTACTAGATAATTTCTAAATGAAATATTGAAACACTGAATGACTGAAAAACAGAGTTGAAAAAAAGTGAATGTCACTCATATTTTTGACAGATAGTTTTTATAAGTTAACATGTAGCAAAAGTAATATTTTGTTTTGCTTTGTTTTTTTCGAGACAGGGGTTCTCTGTAGCTTTGGAACCTGTCCTAGAACTAGCTCTTTAAAGTGAATTAATATTTTTGTTAACTTTTGTTTGTTTTGTTTCTTTGAGACAGGGTCTCTGTCTAGCTCTGGATGTCCTAGAACTCACTCTGTAGACCAGGCTGGCTTTGATCTCAGAGATCTGACTGTCTCTACTACCTCCCAAATGCTGGGATTAAAGGTGTGTGCCACCACTGTCCAGCTTTTTGTTAACTTTTACTAGTTAAGTTTTAGTTTATAATAAAAATTTTAAGACACAGACTCTATAATCAGAGACCTCAATAATTATTAAAAGCATGAAAGAAATCAGGTATGGTGGCACACACCTGTATTTCCACCACTTTGAAAAGTGAAGCAATAGGATCCTAGGTTCAGGGCCAGTCAGAAATAAAGGGTAAAACTTTGTCTACATACACACACACACACACACACACACACACACACACACACACACAATACAAAGGCATGTGTATAAACAAAGGAATACTAGCAAGATGGGAAGAAGCATGACCCCTGCATGTGCTCTTCTAAAGGCAACATCTATGACAATTGTGTTTGCCTCACCTGAAACACGTCATCCTCAGATAAATAAAATAGAGGGCTTTCATTTCCAGCCAGTTGTCATAGCAACTTTTGACTATCCGGAGAGGAAGGAATTCTCGTATCTTAAGCCCTGACTCCAGAGAGCTAAAAAGAAACAAAGACTCAAAGGAACATTAAAGAATGATTTGCAAGATGTGATAAAATTAGATCTGCTTTTCAGTACGTCTCCTGTAAATGTATATACATTTCCCCTGATATATTTACATACCACCTTATTGATTTCAGAGCTCAACAGCAATAGAGTAATAATAACTGCCATTTATCACTTATGCCCGTCACATAGGACATCATATACCTTACGTTTTTTAATACTCCCAACACTGTGTAAGTACAGCAGTATTTTTGTACACATTTAAGACGAGGAAATTGATTGTAAGTGGGTGAAGCAGTTTACTCAAAAATAGCACCAGAGCTCCTCCTCACAGCCTTCAATAAAATCGGCCATTTCTTAAGACGCTCTCCACCTTTGCGGAGCCCCCCACCCAACCCTACCCCCCCCCATTTACTAACCAAGCGTTTCCCTAGATCCTTTGTTTCACCCGATCAGTAGATACTTTGCCTAGTCCCTCTTCTTTATCTAGAGAGGTGGCCTCCCTTTCTCGTGGCTCTCAATGCCTTCTATGAGATGTTAATTTGCACATGCACACCTCACATCCAGATACCCCACAGGTACTCCAGATTCACCTATTTCACTGCTTGCTCGGCACACATTTTGAAAGGTCCTTGAAAGGTAAAAAGCCTAACATGATTTTGTCTTTCCATTTCCCCTGTCTCGATAGACGTCACTACTCTCTAACCTAGAATCTTGAAGCCCAAGTCCCTAAGAATCCTCATTCCCCCCTCCATTTCACTACGAACACGCGAATAAGTTCCATCAGATTCAGCCACACAATTTGTTGCTCGACCACTTTTCACTTCCACCATCCCGACTTTGCCGTGGAGGCCACTGGGACGGTTGGGTTTTTAAACTGCCAACAGCGTTAGCTCTCTTGGGGTGCAGAAAGATTCAGCTTTTACTGAATGTTTCACAGACGGGAGCTACACAGGCAGCCGTAAGCGCCCCACACTGACCCCCTCCGCAGTGGTATCTGTACTGTCCCTCATGTCTGAGTTCCTCATAAGCAGTACAGGGATTGAGGGGCATGTAGGCTGCCAACACCATGCTAAGCTCGGTCATGCTCCATGTCCCTGTAATACTGGTCATAGCCTCTCTGAACTGCTCTGACAATACCTTTAGGGGCGACGTGTGCCATCAATATCCAGCTTGGCAGCTCTCCCGGTTAAACTTCCGTAGGTTTCTTCTCCTTGGTGGCACAACGGACGCTGTGTTGGAGTCCTAGTGTTGGCAAACAGATGCCCAGTGTTACTAAGGGATTGTCTGGATCAGGTCAGTTCTGTGACCATGTCTGTGGGGGATCGTCTCAACTGCTAGTTGGTGTAGAAAGACAGACCCGGCCCACCGTGGTCGTCACCATTCCCTAGGCCGGGACCTGAACTGTATAAAAAATTGAATCAAGCAAAGGAGAGCAAGCAATCAAGGATCCCTGTGTTTATTTCCTCCACTCGGCTGTGGATGAGATGATTTAAGCTCATGCCTTAACTTCCTTGCAAATGGGCCATAACCTGGAAAACCAAATATACGCCTTCCTCTCCCATGTAGCTTCATGTCGAGACATTTGTCACGGCAACAGACATGAACCTAGAAGAGCCACCGTCTTTTCCCGCCCACCTAACCAGTAACTTTCTAACCAAGTCCTCTGCTTCTACTTTGTACAGACTGGCAAGAATGATCTTTTGAACTTAGAAATCAGATGGTGATAGCCAGAGAGATGCCCGGCTCTGCCGTGAAGAGCGCTGGCTGCTCTTCCAGAAGACCCAGGTTCAAGTCTCAGAACCCACAAGGTGGTTCACCATTATCTGCAACTCCTATTCCAGGGGATCTGATCCCCTCCCCCCCCTTTTCTGGCACTGAGTGCACAGCAAATACCCACACAAATAACAGCATAACTTACCATTCTCGCTTTAGTTTCCAGTGGCTTCCCATAACTCTTAGAATACAACTTCTAATCCTTAGAATACAACTTCTAGTCCCGATTCCTTCTTCCTGCTCCATGTTTCTATGACTGTCACCCTCCCCACCCCCCTTCTTCTGGCTTTAGCCATCTTGTTTCCCCTCAAGCATTTCAAGATTTTTTTTATTTTGCTTTTGAAGCAAGAGAAGTATGAACTGCCTCTGGCTTCTCTCAGATCATCTTCCTAGCCGGCTCTTTTGTATGCTTCAAGTTTCAGCTCAGACATTTGCATGGATAACATCTAAGTTCTGGGAGCACTGACTTTTGAATTTTCATTTAGCGTGTATGCATGTATGTGTGTAGGTTCATGTGAACAGGTGTGCACATGTGTATCAAGGCCTTAATCACTGTAGTAATATTTTGTTTGTAATCTAACAAAGTTTGCCTGAAGATCAGAGTACAGAGCTAAGCCACTAGAGGTCAGGCAGTGGTGGCTGGCACACACCTTTAATCCCAACACTCAGGAGACAAAGGCAGACAGATCTCTGTAAATTCAAGGCCACCCTGGGCTACACAAGATTGAATTTGTCTAAAAAAGAAGCTGAGCTCATACAAAGGTAATCCCAGTAGTTGGGTTCACATACCTTTCATCCTAGCTCTAGGGAGGTGGAGACAGGAGTGGTATGGCTGGTCAGAGAAAGGAATGAATATAAGGCAGGAGGAGACAGGAGCTCAGAGGCAGTCTGAGGTTTCAGAGAAAGAGATGTGAGTCCTGTTCCACCTTGACAGAGTTTGAGCTTATTCTTGCTCTCTCAAAGTTGTTGACAAGAGGTGTGGCTACAAATAAGAGATCCTGACCTAGGATGTGGCTAATCAGTATTTTGAGTCAAGAGGCAGATCTGCTCAACCTTAACAAAAAGTCAGAGAATTCAAGTCTTTTCTTGCTCCTTCAAGGAGATTGGCAGGAGGTTCCAGGGAGTGGCTGCCTGCAGGAAACTCAGTCTACTCCTTATATCATGTTAACCAAGTCTGTTCTCTCCCTCTCCCCTCCCTCCCTCCGTCCTTCCCTCTCCCTCTCCCTCTCCCCCCCTTTCTCTCTGTCTCTCTCTGTCTCTCTCTCTCTCTCTCTCTCTCCCTCCCTCCCTCCTTCCCTCCCTCCCCTTTTGAAGTATATAAGCTTGTGGAAAATAAACGTGGTCATTTCAGTATTCACTGAATGTCCCTTCCTGGAGCTGTTCTGTGTTTCTGTCTTTTATTTCTCTCATATCTCTGTTCCTTTTGCTTAATAATTCTAATCCTCATGCTCCTACCCTGGAATGTGCAGATTTCCTCCTTGAGGCTGGACTCCCGACAAAGTCTGAGGATTTCTAGAGACAGTATTGCCCTTTTGATTTGAGCATTGGTAGAGGTAAGAACTCTCTAGTGGCTGACTGCTCCGCTTCTCTGATCTTTCAGCTTTCATCCCTTAATAATTGTCTCCGGGTTTTTATTATTAAGATCAATTAGAATTCGTGCTAATCACACACACACACAAATCTCATTACTTTTTCAAAATGTCAAACAATGTATTTTGATTAATATCCCACCAACACTCCACTTCCTAACTCCTCCCAGATTCACCTTGACCCCTCCCAACTTCAAGTCCCTTCTTTAAAAAATTAACCTGCTGAGTCCCGTTTATACTGCTCCAATTCTTGTGGATACGGGGCTATTCACTGGAGTGTAGTCAATCGAGCAGTGGCTATACCTTTAAAGAAACCTGACTTTCTCCACTCCAACACCAGCTCATTTTTTGAGACAGAGTCTCTCATTGAACCTGGAGCTCACCGATTCTGCTAGACAGGTTGTTAGTCAGCAAGCCCCAGGAATTCTCTAGTCTCTATATGCCCAGATTTGGGGCTACAGATGTGCGCGCCATCACACAACGTTTTGCATGTAGGTGCTGAGGGACCCGACTCACATCCTCACGCTTGCCCATCAGATCCTTCACTGATCCATCTTCCCATTCCCGTCCTTGACTCTGATAGTGACTACATGTATGTTAGTTTTGCAAGTATTTCTTAAAACGTGTAACCGAATTTGCATTTCTGAAAATACTATAATTTGTAAGACTTTTAAAAAGGCAATCCAAGAGTCATTTCAGCGTATCAGAACAGGATATAAGAAACAGGAGACCTGTGTGTGGCTCATCTAGAGTTGCCACCTACTGAGGACCTCAGGGCACACTTTTATTTCCTTAGCAGCACTTCCTGGTACCAGACTTCATTGTATTTCTCCCCTCCTGCAAATGTGAGGTTCTTGGGGGGGGCTAAGGGAACTGACATCTTTCATCCCGGCATGTGTAAGTTCAGCCGTATACAGGAGGTACTTGATCAGTAGATCCTCCTACTCTGTGAAGACCGGAAGGAAGGAAGGCAAAGTGAAGCATTGAGAGCCAAGATCACCTCCAGGAGTGATCGCGCCAAAACTACTTCTTACTATCCTCCTACTTGTGGGGTTCAGGCTACCCCAAAATATAGCGGCCTGGCATTTGCGGAAAACAGCAGAACAATGTTGGTAACTTCACCTTTCTGAACAGCCATCGTGGAGACTTTGTCTCAGAGAAAAGGACTGTCCCTGTGTCCAAAGACTCAGGAACATAGCGATCTAAACAGACCCGGCTAAATATTACTCATATCAATTACATTAGATCACGTTCTTTTTGTCCAGTGACTTCTCTACGCAATCACCCATTTTACCCTTCATCTAAGCATGAAAATTCACAGGTTTTTCTGTTTCTTTGGGTCTTCATGTATGAAGGCTCCCAGACCACATGAAGCTTATATTACACAAATTTGTATGGTTTTCTGTTAGTCTTCTCTCACTAAGGGTGTCTCAGTTACAAATCAAGCATGGGTTTGTGAAAAGGGGGAGGGAATAAGGGGGGGGACATTTTTACCTCTGTATTTCAATACTTCAAGATGATTTCCAGTTATTTTACCTTAATCGTAGACTGGTGGTTGAATCAAAATCAACCAAAAATAGGGTTGAAAGAAAATATATTGTCAAAGAATAAAACTGAAAAACAACCTTCCCTTTTTTTTTTTTTTTTTTTTTTTTTTTTTTTTTTTTTTTTTTTTTTTTTCCTACAAGCATATTTAGTTTTGGGATTGAGAAAAAAAAATAATGAGAACTTTACAGTTAGCTTTTATCCCCTCTATACCATTAACATCCAAATTCCTTGAAAGAATTCAAAACTGACCCATTGCCTCTAATTTAATTACTGACCCAAACAACCCAAAAAAGGAAATTGGGGAAGTTGGAAGATGAGACAGGATAACCCAAACCTCACCAACTGGATGCAAAAGGCAACCTGATAAAAATCAATGGATGTTTTTACACACAAGTGATGTGTAGTCCATGCTAACCCCAAATTGGCTGTGAAGTTCAGTCAGTTCATAGGGCAAGGTAGAAATGAGATGATGCAGACATTTTTTCCATGGAGAATATAGTTCTAAATTATACAAATTTCTAAAAGGTTTGAATCTCAAATATCTCACTCTACTTCTGGCACCCAAAAAAAGTATGCCAAGGCCCAAGAGAAATAAATTGTTATAATTTGCATGTTAGTTGGCTCTCGGTAGGCTTGGCTCCTGAGCTTTTTAAATGTCAAGGATTTTAGCATTCAAACACTTAGCTTTCAACACCCTGGAAACTTGCAATGCTAATGTTTTTGTTTTGTCTTTAACTAACAATTTGCTGGCTGAAGGCTTTCATCTTTGAAACACTTAAATTCCTAATAAGGAAAAAACTTGCAGGGGTCTGAAGGCTTTGGACCATAGTGAGAGACTAAAAGCTAATTTTACTCTTGACCTTTGTATTGATTCACTGTGACCTTGCAAAGACGATTTATCTACACTTTCTTCATTATAAAAGCTTTAAAAAGTACATTCTTTGAAGATCACTGGAGACAATGGACAAGTGCGGTATGGCTATTTGTAAATGTACTCACATAAAGTCCAATTACGTAAATGCTATTTTTAAACATCTTTCTAATTCTGTTCTATACAATTTCTAAGTCTCATAGAGGGAAAACAAAATTTAATTTGATACTCTGTCAAAAATCTAATATTACATCTGCAGTTTCCTTTCAATTATTGGCGTGAAAGAGCCTCTGAGAAATTGAAATAATAAAACCTCCAGAGTTAAATTTTTTTCTCTGCAGAGTCACACTTTTTTCCTCTGGAAAGTTTTTATTACTTGATGCTCCGCTCTTAAATGTTTGGCCTTAGATCTTTACAGACATTACAATTTTATATGAAGATATAATTTATATTAGAAGACACAGGTAACTACAAATTAAAGCTACATAGTAACTCTAGCAAATAATGCAACCTAAAATTAGATAACATTTCCACTTGTTTTTTTAACATAAAAACTAAAATTGGAAAGATATGAAAATTAAAAGTTTTTATAGGAGAAATGATTGACTGCAGTAAAGCAGAAAAACATAAAAACTATTGTGATATCTGAAAGGGGCTGCCTAAAAATCAGACTCCCTAGCCAAGTTGTGAATGTGAAATTTCTAACAAAAAGCATACTTGTGAAATTCATAAGTTCGAAATTATACTCAAAATGGACATGTGATATGACATGCAGGAAGAAGGGGAATAAAAATTTTCAAAGAAACAAGCATGGTGGCACATATCTTTAATCCTAGTATCAGGAGGCAGAGCCAGGCAGATTTCTGAGTTTAAGGCCAGCTTGGTCTACATAGCAAGTTCCAAGCCAGTTTGGGCTACATAAGTGAGACCTTATCTCAAGAAACAATTTTTCCTCCAAGGTATTAAGAGATAATAATACATTGACCGATCCAACTTTGTTATATATTTGCTCTTGTATAACTGATGTATGCACAAATTTAACAAAATTTGTAGCTATTGTCTTAATTTTTTTTTTTTTTTTTTTTTTTTTTTTTTGCTTTCAACATTGACTGAGGTATAAAAAAAATAATAGAGTTGTTCAGAAGCTGCTAGGGGGAGTATAAATTAGTAAAGCCTTTGTGAGGAGCAATTTGGCAAAACCATTCACAAGCATAAAACTGCACTTGGACAGCACGGTGGTACAAAGATAAATAACATTACCAAAGGTCAGTGGGACTGCAAAGATATTGCAACACTTACAAACTGTTAATGAGGTAATCTGGCAAAGCCACTTTAAAAAAGCTTTGCATTGTGGGATCAGGACCTGTCCCTGGTGCGTGAGCTGACTGAGCTTGTGTTCTGGAACCTATTCCCCATGCAGGGATGCCTTGCTCAGCCTTGACGCAGGGAGAGGAGCTAGGTCCTGCCTCAATGTGACCTGACGTGCTTGGTTGACTCCTATGGAAGGCCCGCCCCTTTCTGAACAGAGGAGGTGTGAATGGGGTGGGAATAGGTGGGAATAGGTGGGAGGTTGGGGGGGAGGGAACAGGAAGTGAGGAGGGAGATGAAACAGTGGGTGGTATGTAAATGAAGAAAATTAACAACAACAACAAAAAAAGAGAAAAAGCTGTTGTGTGCTGCTTTACTCTTTTGGCTATTGCGAGGGGCCTGCCGCCCAGCTCCCGAGTAAACTTCCAAGTAACTAAATAATTCCCAAATAACAAAACTTATTCTTAGTTATGAATCCCCGGCCTTAGCTTGGCTTGTTTCTTGTCAGCTTTTCTTATCTTAAATTATCCCAACTACCTTTTGCCTCTGGGCTTTTATTGTTCTCATTTCTGTATACCTTTCTTTCCTTCTTACTCCATGGCTGACTGGGTGACTGGCCCCTGACGTCATGGCTCCCGATGTCCTCCTCTCCTTGTTCTCTTGCTGTTCCTTGCTCTCTCCGCCCACCTGTCTCCTTCTGTTTTTACTCTTTTCCTGCCAACCCCGCCCATCCTCGCTCCTGCCTCGCTATTGGCAGTTTCTCTCTTTATTAGACAATCAGGTGTTTTAGACAAGGCACAGTAACACAGCTTCACAGAGTTAAACAAATGCAACATAAACAAAAGTCACACACCTGAAAATGATATTCCGCAACCAAAAGCTTTGCATTATCTGGTGGGACCGAAGATGTCTTATGATCCAGCGTTCCACTCACGGGCATGTGACCTAATATGTTTTCTGTTACTATGCTAAAACACCAACCAAAAATCAACTTCAGAGAGGAGGGGTTTATTTGGCTTACAGGGCCTAATCACCGTCAATCACTGAGGGAGGGCAAGACTCAAGTAGAGGCCATGGCAAACGCTACTTGTTCTTTGTGGTTTACTCAGCTTGCCTTCTCGTACACCCCTGACACCTGGCAAGGTGGCCAGATCCACAGTGGGTCGAGCTCTCTTCCATCAATCCTTTTCAAGAAAATGCCCACAGACTTGCCCATAGGCCAATTTGATGGACGCAGCTCCTCAGCTGATGCGCTGTCTTCTTCCCTGGTGACTCTAGCTTGTGTCAAGCTGATGAATGAACTAACCAGTGCAGCGTGCATGCAAGAAAAACTGCATGTTTGTACCTGCATCATTTATAAGCCAAAAACGAAACAAAACAAAACAAAAACAACACCAGTTTGTCCACCCATAATCGCATAAAATGTAAGCAGCCCAACGAAAGGAATGTACGAGAACCACACGCAATGGTGTAGCATGCTTTCTTGATCACCAGCCCCCAAAGTGTGGCACAGAAACTTATTATTAGTTACAGATGCTTGGCCTTAGTTTATAGGTTTGTTCCACTCACTCTTACAACTTATTTTAACCTGTTTCTCTTCCATCTACGTTTTGCCTCAGGGCTTTTTACCTTTCATTCTGTTATCTCCCTTCCTGGCTTCCTTCCTGTCTGGCTGCCTGGCAGCTGCCTGGCTAGCTGGCCCTGGGTTTCTTACTGTCTTTCTCCCTCATTCTCTCTCAAGCCTAGATGCCTCCTCCTACTTCTTCTCTCTGCCTGCCAGCCTGCCTATTCCTCTACACCCTAGCTATTGGCCATTCAGCATTTTTATTAGACCAATCAGGTGCCTTAGGCAGGCAAGATAACACAAATGCAGCACAGCATCTCTGCATAATTAAACAAATGCAGCACAAACAAACGCAACACGCCTCTACATAGTTAAAGTAATATTCCACAACCCAATGACATGGACATCTCAGGAGCATTGTACCACGAGGGAAAAGCAATTTGCAAGATAATATATAAAGAATGATCCTGATCCCTGCCATGTTTGGGGAGAATAAATATATATTATAAACCTGCAAGTGATGTGATGATAGATTCAAGATTGTTTTACTGGCGAGCGAAAAGGATTCTAGAGAGCCACACAGGAAACTCAACAGCGCCCATGATGCTTGTTTCTGGCTTTTGGTTTCCTCACTCAGCTTGCTGTTATTACTGGATATCCGCTGGCTAATACTTGGGAGACTGGAGCTTGTAAGGGAAGAACTGTATTAATCTATGCCCAGTATCATGAGAAGATACTGGGGAGCTATCATTCCCCCCAAAGACCATCATAGGGAATTCAGGGTTGTGAAAGGGCTTCGGGATGTGAAGGGGAGACAGGGTAATAAACAGGAAGACAACATTCTAGGCAAGATCTTTGACACGGGGCATAAATCCTTCCGTTCCAAAACCCAGCCAGAACACGCAACCAACTTCGATCCCCCGGGACTCGTGCCTATTACTCTAGAAAAACTTTGTCTGTCTGCTTGTTAAACCTCACAGTGATTTATAGGTTTTGTGTTCTTGCCTAGAATTGAAGAATGAAACGCCTATGTTCTGATGTTCCAAATGCTCCATTTTCTTGAGCTCACTCCAAAGGAAGACTCTTTCACCACTAACGTTTTATTTGGGTGCAGCTTTTCTTCAAGAATTTAGACTTATAGGCACAGGGAGAATAAATAACAGCAAAGGGTAATGAATTCCTAAAGGAGCAGCCCCTGTTACCACGTTTGACCCTCCTGGATTTCATGACCGATATACTGCGGTGCTAACAGGGCTCGAGCCAGAGTGAGAGGATGTGGGCACGCAGTGTTGCAGGAGACTGATGTGAAAATCTGAAAAAAAACATTACATTGTTCGCACAGTCCGCAGGAAGTGATTGTGCCCCCTTTACTTAAATAGATTATGGACTGGATGTTGCTCAGACAAGAGGGCAGTTCCCTTTCCTAGTATGGTAAAATAGTAGGCATTGCCTATCAAACGATATTGATTAGACCTGGTAGATGTGAACACGCGACATTGCCCATGCCCACAGGGTTGATCGTTGATAATCATGTCTGACTCCTGGCCATCTGAAAGGCTGCCACTCTAGTGACATTTGAAGGCTGGCACCTGGTTAGCTTATTTGGATTTTAGAGAAAACGTATCCTTTGTCTGGAAATAGTCTTGACTCGTACTCATTAAAAAATTTCAAAAGAGCCGGGCGGTGGTGGCGCACACCTTTAATCCCGGCACTCGGGAGGCAGAGGCAGGTAGGATCTCTGTGAGTTGGAGGCCAGCGTGGTCTACAAGAATTAGTTCCAGGACAGGCTCCAATATATGTGTGTGTGTGTGTGTGTGTGTGTGTGTGTGTACATATATATGTATATATACATATATATGCATACATACGTATATATGTATATATATGCGCATATATACATACATACATACATACATACACACACATATATGAAAAAGAAGGCTGTACTTGAATGGGGGCACAAACAATGACAAGCTATGTCTGAATCTGAAAAGTCCCTCTGTTGCTCTGTGGGTCCTCATGACCCACACTGAGATATGACTTTGTAGATGTTATATTTACATGTATTGTAATAAGCTTGTATTGTAGAATACATACTTACACAGACTGGAGCAGAAGCTTATTAGCACCACCAAAGGACTGAAGCCTGTCAGCACCACATAATAATAATCAGATGGGTGGTGGTGGTGGTGGTGGTGGTGTGTGTGTGTGTGTGTGTGTGTGTGTGTGTGTGTGTGTAGAGCTCTCTATTAACCATCAAAGAGATGCTTGGTTTATGGATGGCAGTTGACCTAGAGAAATGTGACTTGAGGTTCCAAATGGTGCCCTCTGTCCCAGCCACTAGATAGTACTTTCTGTATTTGCATCTACCGTCAGTTATGCGAGTCTCAGGCCACAATTAGTTACTTTTTCCCTCACCCATTTGGGGTTCCCAGAGCTACTACTTGGTAAGTGTGACTTAACCACCTTGTGTGGGGGGTTAGATTTCACAGGGAACCTACCTCCTTGTCATCTATAGTCTCTGTCTTCCTTGTTAGCAGACGGGACAGTCATGGATGGCGTTTTGTGCAGCAGAGGACACAAAAGGAGTATGTCCGGATCCCACCAGCCTGCTCCCATTCTTGCTTATCTCATTGGTACAGGAGAACTGCCCAAAGTAAACAAACTAGGATGTCTACCTGCCAACTTGCCAGCGTCTCTTTTCGAAAGTGTTTCTAGGGGCACATCAGTAAGTTTTAATATTCCCCTTAAGTCCCTCTTGT
This sequence comes from Arvicola amphibius, assembly GCF_903992535.2. NCBI lineage: Eukaryota > Metazoa > Chordata > Mammalia > Rodentia > Cricetidae > Arvicola > Arvicola amphibius. Next base: position 10,435,999 of record NC_052063.2, on the reverse strand, counting down.
ACTCTCTAGAGGGCTGTCCCTATATGGACACACTGCTACTGTTAATTAGACTAATCTGGCATATGAATTCACTTGTACATAGACGCTCAACTATGGTAATTTCCTATAGCATCCTTGGCCAAAGGGCGGGTGATGTCGTGTGGAGCAAAGAACCATTTAAAGGGATGGGGATGGACGTTACACAAAGAGATACTTGAGAGAAGAGGACATGCGGTGGCCCTGAGGAGGAACAATGTTCAGTATGTGGCATGTAAGAAATAGAAGCGTCTGTCACAGTGACTTGCGCTTGGCAATCAGGGGGGACTCTAAGGATAAAGAAGCATCTGGGAACCTGTGCCATTCTGCTATTTCAAACCCTGGTGACATGAATTTTTAACATTGTTTTTGTGGCTGCTGCAGTTTTAAGCTAAGTTCATAGGAATTAAATGACTCAGGGACTGGCAGAGAACTTGTATAACCTATGTAAGGCCCTAGGCTCAATCTACAGTACCATTAACAAAATGGATTTATTCTTCAGTATTTTGATGGGCATTTTCTGTTTGCCTTCCATCAGGGTCTTAACAATTACCACCCTGCCAGTAATGTGCTATTCGCATTTATTAAACCCCAGAATTTGCCGATCTGATGTTTGAGAGGAAAAAAAAAATGGCTTTAATCTGCAAGTTCTTTACTATAAATGAGGCTGAGCAATTATCTGTAAATTTCAGAGCCATTAGTATTTCTTTTCTGTACCTATTCATCATTGCCTATTTCTTACTTGGATGACAGCTTTTTTTGTGATTCTTCACTGTATTATAGTCCAGATGAGAAACTGAAGACCACCAGATACAGAACGCAGATAAGCCAAGCTAATTGGCTTTAGTTAAGCCAGCTAGCAAGAACAGGCTCTTTCTACAGACAATTCTCAGCCCCCAAAGCTCAGGGCCACAGCATTTATAAAGGGAGAAATCACGATGACATCATTGTTGGGTGTGGGCCAAAGGAACCTTGTGACATTTATTTTGGTTATTCAAGGAGGCAATGGTCAGGGTCGTGGAAAGTCCAAAATGTGGTGCCAAGACTGTTAGGAATATTCTTAAGAGGAGCTGCTCTGCTGAGGCAAGTAATTCCAATCAAACCAGATTAGACTGAATCAAAGAAGCCCACATTCAATGCAGCACTCTCCTGGTTGGCTGGGACAGCATGAAGGGGAGAGGAGCCCACGCAAACCCTGGAGACAACGTGTCCCTTCTCTGGACTGCAGCCTAAATAGCTTGTGGGAGTGGTCCTGACCTTCTCTGGGGAAGGGTCAGTGCTTGGTGGGTTTTCCCCAGGGTAGAGTCCAGACCAAGGCAACTTCCAGGGAGAGGGGACTTAGGATGGATGCCAGGGTCTGGGGTGATGCTTTCAATCATCCCAGACTTCTTGGATATAGGGGTGTCATAGGGCTGGGGTCTCACATTCAATCAGACATCCCAGATTCCTTGGATATAGGGGTGTCGGCTCAAGTTTGTCTACTTCCTGCAGGCATGGGACAACATGGTGGGGGAGCTGGGAGTTGGGCTCATACTCAGCAAGAGGTATGGCTAGAGCAGCATCCAGTTTACTGTCATCCTAGAGTCCTCGGGCAGCTGCTTTTTGAGAAGGATGAGAAGACAGGTGGCTAGGAGAAAAAAAAATATTGTTATTATTGGCCCTATAAAATGGGGTTAGCCATGGGAAGTCATTAATTGCCAAACAATGGGACAGAGAAGTGTCCTGGATTGTACAGGTGTGTCTGTCAGGGTCTTTCGGGAAGAGGGTAGTGTTTGATTGGTGAGCTGAGTAAAGCAGTGGGTGTGGTGAGGACCTGTGCACTTAGAACTCAAAATAGAACAAAACTGAGAGGAGCAGCAAATCCATTCTCTTTTGGTTAGGGGGTTTTTTTTTGTTTTTTTGTTTTTTTTTTTTTTTTTTTTTTTTTGAGACAGGGTGTCTCCATGTAGATCTGACTGTCCTGGAACTTGCTCTGTAGACCAGGTTGGCCTTGAACTCAAAGATCCACCTGCCCCTGCGTACCCAGTGCTGGGATTAAAGGCGTGCACCACCACTGCCCACTTCCATTCGCTTCTGGAGAAGGGTTGTCCGTGTTCTGCCTTTAGACGCTGGAGTTGGTTCTCAGGCTTGCAAAATCTGAGACTTCCACCCAGTTGACGCCCCACCCCCACCCCCTACACACGCACACACTCAGGTCTCTTCTTCAGGTCTTTAGACCCTGAATGGGACCAGATTCCCTGGTTCTCCAACTTGAGGATGACTGAGCATGAGTCCATTTGGTGTCCATAATCCTGAGCCAGTTCTCATAATAATAAACCTCATATCTGTATAGAGCAACTGATTTTCTTTCTCTTTTTAACCCCAACTGCACACTCCCCAAGATTCAGGAATTCAGACAGAGAACAGATGTATCACCGTCTGACCCTGGTAGCCCCTTTTGTCCCCTGATATAAACTGTAAAGAGCCCACAGTGCCTCCTCTACTGTCCGACCCTGGTAGTGGCCTCTGCTGTGAACAGCCCTCCCGCATCCTCCTTTCTTTTCCAGGGCTGGGCCACCCTGTTCCTTCAGCCTCAGCGTGGACACGAGGCCTTCTTCCTTACCCTCCCGACTGGCAGCTTGAAACAAGACCTTGCTGACTTTCTCACCTGTCAGCAGGCTCTTGCTAATGGACTAGTTCAACAAGTTCAAGGCCTGATCAGAACAAGCTTCAGCAACAGTCGGGGGCCAATCAGCCAGCCTGCCTTTCTTCAAATTGAACAACCCTAAATTAGGGGAGGAAAACTTTAGAGCCTTTTAAACCCCCTGCCCGTGAGGAGAAGCTGGGTCCCTGTGTTCCCCCACTACGCTTTGCAAAGGGTCTTTCTCCCTGTATACCTGCTGTACGTGTGTGTCTCCTCAGACTAAGGAAAAGGATTTCTTCAGTTACTGATTCTGTCTGCTCCTGTAGAATGTGTTCGGGATTTTTCTGCTGCTTCCTATCTCACTCAAGGTTTTTCCTGACTTTTCATTCTTTAACTGGAAGAGAAAATTCACCCTATTCAAGTCTCCTAGATGGTAACAAAAACACCCCCAACAGTCCCGTCCCATTGGACCAAAAAGCCATCTTGGAGATAGAAGCCATATGTTACTTAATTTTCTTAAATATTTGTGTGTAATGTTTTTTTTTAAAGGCTTAGAGATTTGGGTTTAGATAAAGGGATTTACACTGCACACTTCAGAAATGATTACTGCAGAAAAGCAAGCTGGGTATAGTTGGTGTTCCGAATGAACCTAGTCAGTGTCACCTGATTTAGCAATGGCCATGCTAGAAGGTGGTGCTCTGTGAGACAAAATGTGGAGTCTGTCTTGGCGGGTGGTGCCCACTGAAACAATGAGAACCCCTGCATTCAAGTTCTCTGAATTATCCCTTCTCACAAAGGAACAATGATGGAGGAGACAGAGACCAACAACACTTAACACCGTGCTCATGGGTACCAGGGAGTGGCTGGGGTCAGTCTAGAGTGGCTTCTCCACAGACCAGTGGTTTTTTTATTTGGCTTTTTTTTTTCCTGTTTCACCAACAGCTCCCCAGTCCCTCCACTTCCAGTCCTTAGCAACTACCATTCTACTCTCTGCTATGAATCTGACATTTTTTAGATTTACAAGCAGTGAAATCATGAGGTATTTGTCAATCTGACATATTTTACTAAAGATATGTTCTCCAGGTTCACCATACAGTTGTAAACGACAAAATTCCTTGGGGCCAAATAGTAATCCATTGTGTTTCCTTTTTTATTTGCTTGGTTGGTTCTTTTGTTTGTTTTTGTTTCGTTTTGCTTTTCCTTTTTTGAGACAGAGGTTTGCTGTGTGTCGTCTGGAACTTATTGTGAGGAGCAGGCTGGCCTTGAACTCACAGAGATCCGCTTGCCTTTGCCTGTCTGCTGCTGGGGTTGAAGGTGTGGGCCACCACACCCAGCTCCCATTGTGTTTCTAGCTCACGTTTTCTTCATTCATGACTCATGGACACTTATGTTGGTTTCTTGTAACGACTAAGAATCGTACTATAGCAAACATGGACAGGTAGGCATCTCTTCAACATACTGAGTTCATTTTTGTCAACATACTGAGATCACCAGATGTATTTTTAATTTATTTCAGAAATGTCTAACAGTTTTTTCATAATGACGATATTCATTTACATACCCACCAAAAATATGCAAGCTTCTCTTTTCTCTACTTTTCATCAAAATTTTCTTTTTGAAAATTTCCACTTGAACAGATGATGACAGGTCATGTCTCACGGTGACTTAAACTTGTATTTTCCCTAATAACTGGCCATTTGAAGCATTTTTCATTTATTGTGCCCATTATCCATATTTGAAGATTAATGTCAGTGCAGAAACCACAGCCCTTAGAGGGAATAAGAGATAGTTTAGTCTGGAGCCATTTTGAATGACATGGCCTGGGAACACAAATGGTTGCCACCCTCAAATTCCATGACCCAATGTGAAAGCAGGTTCATGGGGTTTCATCGTTTTATGGAACAGAGAGAGTCATAATCACGGCGAGCTTAAAATGCATCGGTAGGTGAATCAGAGATGTGGTTATAGCAAGATGGGAGAAGCTTTTCTATAGGCTTACGATGTTAGCTGATGGCATTCTTAGCTTTGGACCTGGTAGAAGCTAGCAGTCGGCTAAGGTAATAGATTCCCAAAATGTCTCCTAGTCACAGGGGTGGCCAAGGAATGTGTTCTGGGGCTAAAGCTAGCCCAAGAAAAGGTAACTCCGGACCTTCAATATTCTGGTCTTTCCATAGTGTTGGAATTCTAATCTGTCACCAATCTCTTCAAACACAGCTTCATTTCAGAAGTTCACACTCGTTTCAAAGACCAACTTGATTTAGTAAGAAACACCTAGGTGTGGTGGTACACATTTTTAATCCCAGCCCTTGGGAAGGAAAAGAAGAGGGATGGTTGTTAGAATGTTTTTTTTTTCTTTCTCATTTTTTTATTAAAAATTTCCATCTCCTCCCCTCCTCCCTCTTCCCTCCCCTCCCCTCCACCCATACCCCCACTCCCTCCCTCTCCAGGCCAAAGAGCCATCAGGGTTCCCTACACTATGTTAAGTCCAAGGTCCTCCCAACTCCCCCCAGGTCCAGGAAGGTGAGCAACCAAACTGACAAGGCTCACACAGAGCCCATCCATGCCGTAGAATCAAAGCCTATTGCCATTGTCCTTGGCTTCTCAGTCAGCCTCCACCGTCAGCCTCATACAGAGAGTCTGGTTTGATCGCATGTTCCATCAGTCCCATTCCAACTGGTCTTGGTGATCTCCCGTTAGTTCTGTCCCACCGTCTCAGTGGGTGAACGCACCCCTCACAGTCCTGACTTTCTTGCTCATGTTCTCCCTCCTTCTGCTCCTCATCAGGACCTTGGGAGCTCAGTCCGGTGCACTAATGTGGGGCTCTGTCTCTATCTCCATCCATCTCCAGATGAAGGTTCCGTCCAGATGGAACTCCCATTAGAATGTTTTTTTAAGTCTAGCCTCCTCTACACATAATCAGTTCCAGGCTGCCCAGGAATAAATAGGGAGATCACATCTCAAAAAAACCAAAACACAACAACAAAACCTCACAAAATAAAAAAATAAAATAAAACACCGGGGATGTTCATGAGATATGTCGTTGGGTGTGTTTGTAATACTGTTTTCAGAGAGGCTTAGAAAAGGAGGGAAGGGAAAGCATGAATGAGAACAGCAATGTCTCATGGCTGGGAGAGAGAGAGAGAGAGAGAGAGAGAGAGAGAGAGAGAGAGAGAGAGAGAGAGAATGTCGTCTGGGAAGTGAATGAGTCCCCACAGCCATGTTTTCCCACTCCGACCCAAGTCTTCCCCACCGTGATGGGACACTTCCTTCTCAAAACCGGTGAAGCTGGACAATAAATCCTTCCTCACATGCTTTGTTTGCTTGTTTTTTGTTTGTTTTGGTGTTTTGAGGGTTTTTCTCGTGTTATACACAGCCCTGGCAACTTGTTGTGTAGACCAGGCTGACCTTGAACTCCAAGGAGATCTCCCAGCCTCTGCCTCCCGGAGAGCTGTGATTAAAGGGGGTGTGGGCACAACTATGGCTTGGCCCTTATGTTTCCTGTTGTCATAGACCTGAAAAAACTATAGAAGTCCGGTATCTTATTAGACTTGACCCATGTAGTTCCTGAGGCCCTTTTGGTTTGAACACGGAACGTGGATTGAAATTGAGGAAACTGTGGGCCAGAGAAGCCTCCACAGTGTTGTAAGCAGAGCATAAGGGGCCATTTCTATGGGCGTTCAGGAAGGTAGAACACCACTAGAAAGGCGTGCCGTAAAGACTGCTCCCGAAAGTTCACAGAGGCACAGGACTCTTGGGAATGAGGTAGGCTTAATTAGTAATGGACTAAGTTGTTTGATAGAGAGATTTGTTTTTTTAAGACAGCTTAACATTCAGGCAGTGGTTGGGTTATTGTTGTTTATCGAATCCACCCAGATTTACAATGAAACCGTTGAGTGCAAATATGTAAAAAGTATACGGTTTGCTAAGAAAAGGAATGCGACCCCACCCCCCACCCCCATTAAACTGCAGTTAAAGTAGTGGACGAGGCAGACAAAGTGGCTGCAACTCTCAAAGAGGTTAGCACCCTGAGGAAAAATCTCAAACTTTGCAATGGGCATAGGAAAAGTGCCCCGAGGACAGCACAGCACTCTTGGGGAACTCCAGGGTACAACGGTGAAGAATCATTTGGAAGGACAGTGCCTAAATAGAGCCTTCAGTGAACAGCTTGCTGGAAAGCATTTCCCCAGGTTCAGCCATGAAGGCACAGGGCAGCCACTGCAACCTTTGGATCATCCTATGGTCTAAAGGGGCCCAGGTTACAGCCCAAGCTGACCACGGGATTTGACAGTGCCATCTACAGGGTGTTGGTTTTGGAGACAGGCGAATGCGGCGAATGCAAAATTAATGGGTCATAAAAGTTTTTGTCGAGGTTCCAGAAAGCCACTAAGGCCAGGGGACTTGTGGCAAGGTCACCTTCAGGCAAAGACGCCCAGGGGCAGGCCACGGTGTAAAGCGGTGAGGGTGGAGCCTAAGTTGCGGTGGTCACCAAGGCTATTATTAGGGATGCCAAAAACGGGTTTCTCACCAAGAAAAGCAGCAGCCACCAAGAAAAGCAGCAGAATCAAGCAACCCCAAGAGAGAAGCCAAGGGTACTGCTGGTGGCAGAACTATGTTAATTGCGCCCGAATCAGAGCTGCGTGTCAGGGGCTGCTGAAGCCCTCTGTAGCGCAGAGGACGCGAGCATGAACACCAGATGCTGAACATGGCGCCGCAGACACTGGTGTTTTCCCTGCTGGGTCTCGGGTTTGCTTCGATTTATGCTTTCCTTGCTGTGCCCTCATTCCTCACTTTTAAAATGGAAACATTTACTCTGTGATACTACACATTTTAAGTACGCAGGTTGGGTTTTGTTGCTGCTGTTGTTGTTGTTGTTGTTTTAATTTTATGATTTCTCACAAGTAAGCGATTGCTTTGAGACCCAAAAGAGAATTTGGAGCAGTGTTACAAAATAGGAATCTTGGAAGCTGGAGTGAACACATTTGCATTTTGAGAACCTATGTGGGCCAGGAAGGCGGCAGCATTCTGGTTTAAGGTGATGCGTTGGGTATGAGTTGACAAGAGATATGGATTCCTGATTGCTAATTTTGATTGTCAAATTGACTGAATTAAGAATTAATCTAACTATGGCATTAATGAATCACATCTTTGAGGACTGAGGGGGAAGGCTTACCCTGAATGCAGATGGCACCACTGCAGAGCTGGGGTCCTGGAGAGAAAAAATAGGGACATGAAGAGCTAGCAAATATGGGCACCACTTCTCTGCTTCCTGGTCTGTCCTGAGGTGAATGAGCACCTGTCACCTGTCACCACAGCAGCTGCAGCTGCTCTTGCCACCACACCTTTCCTGCCTTTATGGACTCTATTCATAAATGTAAAGCCTTCCTCCTTTAAGCTGCATTATATATATATACATATATACATATATACATGTATACATGTATATATACATGTGTGTAATGTGTATGCACATATATACTGTATATATTCCTATATATACATATTATACATAACATATACACAACATATATATGTGTATGCAATATGTATATGTATGTGTGTATATAATATATATATATATATTATATATATATAACATGTAGGTGTGTCTGTCTCTCTGTGTGAATGCCACATGTATGCAGGTGCTTGCAGAGGCTGGAAGAGGTACATCATCATATCCTCTTGAGCTGGAGTTACAGGCAGCGGTGAGACCCCTAACAGGGGTTCTGGGAACCAAGCTCCGGTCTTCTGGAAGAGCAGCGATTGCTCCTAACTTCTTGCCATCTCTCCAACCCCTTGCTTCTTGTCAGGCATTCGGTGATAACAAGAACAGCAATGAATACACCCTGCCAGCGGTTTTCCAGTCTCTACTGCCTGTCCTTTTCCCATGTCTAGCTATAATTACATATTTATTTGGTTCATAAATAAAGCATTAAAAAATCATGGGCTTCTTTTCTTTTCTTGTCTTGCATAATGATGATGTGTCCCCCCAAGGAACTCGAGCCTAGATCCAAGTGCTGGCTAGCATAAGAAATGAGAAAATGCAATTTTTTTTTATTGTAACCCTTGGACTTGATGCTGTTTTAGGGAAGAGAAGCAGGCTGCTTTTGTCTTCGGCTTCATGTCAGGCCTGTGAGTTGAGTTCAGGCCTTTCAGAGGTTACAATAGGCCTGACCTAACTGACAAATTTCAAAGTCAACTTTCCTACAGTTTGCCCCTGCTCAGACAGAAGTTAAGCCACACATCCTCCTGATTCGGAGGGCAGATAGCACAGCATGTGATGTAGGTGGGTCTTCTGTCTATGTGTTACTTTCACTGGTCAAATAAAGAGACTGCCTTGGCCTTTGATAGGACAGCAGCTTAGATAGGCAAAGTAGACAGAACAGAATGCTGCGAGAAAGAAGCAGAGTCAGGCAGATGCCATGCTTCTCCTACCCGAGACGGACGGTGGTTAGAATCTTCCTGGTAAGCCACCACTTCGTGGTGGTACACAGATTATTAGAAATGGGTTAATCAAGATGTGAGAGTTAGCCAATAAGAGGCTAGAACTAATGGGCCAGGCAGTGTTTAAATGAATACAGTTTCCCTGTAATTATTGTGGGGCTAAGCTAGCCACGCGGGAGCCCTGCCCTACTGTCACCTACCCATCACATCTAAATTCAAGTTCACTCTCTTCTCCAAAGCTGACTGCCCTGCTTTTGAACTCTATGCTCACCGCCATGACACTATCATCGTCTCTCCATTAACCATGTTGCTAGCATACTCTATTTTCATCTAGTAATAAGTCTACTGCTAAGTGCCAGGAATTCAAGCTATAATGACACGCACAAATCATGAGAAGACGGTGTAAGGTGTGTAACACCAGAAGGAAGCCTATGACAGATAGGAGGAGAGAGTGTCTCAGTTCTCAAGTGAGCTAGGGAGAAGAAAATGAGGAGGGTAAGAAGAAATTGACATGAAAACTAAACATTAGAATAATGCTGACACTTAGAGGGTAGAGTGCTATAGGCAGAATTTCCACAGGAAATGGGAAAGAGTTAGCTAGTAATAAGCATGAGCTATTGGCATTTATAATTACTATTAAGCCTCTGTGTGATTACTTGGGAGCAGCTTCAGGGACAGAAACTTCTACCTACAGAGCACCAAATGAATAGATATGTCTTCATCGTGTGGCCTCCAAAAGTCTTTTGACCTTCAAAACTAGCCGGTGACCTTGGCGAGTGGGGTTTGGTAGAGTGGGGGGGGGGTTCACAGTTGTCTTAGTTAGAGTTAACTTTTTTAAAAAATTTATTTATTTACTATGTATACAGTGTTCTGTCTACATGTATGCCTGCACACCAGGAGAGGGCACCAGGTCTCATAAGAGATGGTTGTGAGTCACCACCATATGGTTGCTGGGAACTAAACTCAGGACCTCTGGAAGAGCAGCCAGTGTTCTTAACCTCGGAGCCATCTCTCTACCCTCTAGTTAGGGTTTCTATTGCTGTGAAGAGACACCATGACCACAGCAGCGCCTGTAAAGGAAAACATTCAACTGTGGTAGCTCACGGTTTCAGGGGTTTAGTTCATTATCATCATGACAGGACACATGACGACATGGTACTGAGAAGGAACTGGGAGTTCTACATCTTGATCTGCAGGCAACAAGAAGTGAACTGTGTACCACCACACTGAGCATAGCTTGAACAAAGGAGACCTCAAAGCTTGACCCCAAGTGACACACTTCCTCCAACAAGGCCATACCTACTTCCACAAGACTGCACCTCCTAATAGCGACATTCCCTATGAGCTTATGGGGGCCAAATACATTCAAACTACCTCAGCTGTGGTAGGTGGAGAAATGAATGGGAAATGGCGCGGAGGGACATTTGGACTCCCTGGAGCCGTTATCCATTCTGGTGACACTGGTTTAATTTTCCTTTGGGCCCACTCTTTTTCCCTCGGACCCAGCTGGAGTAGATCAAGTCTCAGCCTGGCCCCAGGACCAGCTAATCCAATCACCATATATATATATATATATATATATATATATATATATATATATATATCCCCATTGTCGTGAAGATTGCTCAGCAATGGCTCCTGACCAACCCCTGGGTGGTGAGAAATGCCCAGGAGAGACACTTACTTGGTGTCAGCGGCACATGGGCTTATGACTGCTTTCTTTGTCTTCTAGCTCTTCATACTGACCCCCAGCTTCCAGCTCTTCTTCCAACACTGGTTTTATACCATTATTCAGAAGCTAAAGTGCGCCCGCCATTTGATTCCATCTCCCTCTCCAACGCTATTGTCAAACCTGTGTTTCACTTTCCCACGGGACCTCCCTGCCATCCAGACATCGCTCACTTTTATTCCAGATTGGTCCCACCTCTTCCACCTTGCCCACTATTGGAAAATCCCGCTCCATCTTTTTATTTTGCTGCCCAGCTCAAACGTTATCTTCCTTTACTACTCCCGCCGGGCATCAATGTGACTTGGAGGTGATTTTTTAAAATCTGATTTCTTGTCTAGTTTTATTTACCTGTCATTGTACGTGCCAAGTTTCTTTTTCTCTCCAAAATTACCTTGAATGGAACCTGAAGACAAAGCCCGTGTCATAGTTATTGGCGGTCCTGTGCAACACTGACTGGCAGCGCTCTGTAGAGCCGACACTCAGAATCCCTACGGAATGATGAATAGGCATTTCTGAACTTGGCAGTGTGTGGCAGGAATGAGAGATGAGTGTTAAAGCTGCCATTTAACTGATGAGAAGGGATCTTGTCGGCAGGGAGTCGACGGGAACAGACATTTAATAGCTGCAAAGAGTCTGGTCAAGAAGGCAGAGTAGGCACATTTGAGAGATGAGATGCTTTTGCATGAAGTCATGCTGTAGGAAGAGCCCGAGACACCGGCAAGCCTGTGATCCCAAGGTGTTAGGAGTTCAGTTTGCTGAGGGCCCCTGTGGCCCGTGATTTCAGAAGCGATGGCCTGAGGCACTCAGAGGAGAAAGACATGGCGGGGTAGCACTCAGAAATAGCATTCGATGTATGTAAGACAGTCTCGTTCTTCGAACTTTCTAAAGCTCTAAGACAATGAAGGAAGGCTCACAAGAAAAGGCTCCTCAGGGTTGTGGAGGAGGAATAAGAGAGCACCTGATCCAGGAGGACCAGCACACTAGGAACTGTCATAGACATTATGACGCCTCCTCCTTGGTGGATCCCTCTTCGTGAAGCTGTCTCTCCCATCAGGTCTTTTGGACACCCTGGCTTCTGTAATTCTGTTTCCAGTGGACTGGCCCTTCCTTCTTCAATCTCATTTTCTGAGGCTTCTTCCTCATTTTCCTGGGTTTTGAACACCAGAGAGCCCACACACCCTCAACCCCAGGACTCCTTTGGTCTAAACTTTCCTTTTGTTGTTCCAATGTAGTCTAATGTAGTCCATCCAGACAGACCTCCAGTTGGCTGAGGCCACGCATAAGATTGATGTCCTGAACCTCCAGCTTCTACCTCTGGAGTGGCAGGGATCCCATTCCAGACCTGCGGGTCTCTGCCGACACATTTGAGGTGATGCTGGGGATCGAACCTTTGGCCCCCAGTATGCCAGGTGGACACTCTACACACCGAGCTAATACTCCCAGCAGGCCTCTTCTGGTACATCCTTTGCACTCAGGTCCTGGTGGGACTTTTATCCAGATCTAGACCCTTGGAGGTGCCTTCTCTGTTCTGGTCCCCCTCCCCGCCCCTTGAACCCTATGCTGTCTAGTAGTGACCATAATAACTCCAAATTTGATATTCAAAATTGAGCTTTGATCCCCCCCCCCACCTCCTGCCTCGCCTGCGTTCTGGGCCGTTTCGATAAAGTTCTATTTCCCTTATCAGTTGTCAGAGGAAACTCCTTGACTCATCCTTGACTGCACTTCCACCAGACGTGCAATCCATCAGTAGATTCAATCAGCGCCGCGCTGAAATGCGTCTTCACCCTCAAGTCGCCGTTATCACGTGAGCGGAGTCCGCCATCATTTCTCAGCGACGCTATTACAGCAGCCTCTTCGACTAGCCCCGAAAATGAGGAAATAAAGGGAAGGCGTCGCCTACTCCCTTCCCATTTACTATTTCTTATTGATCCAGATTCACTCACACGGAAGTAACGGAAGTAACCGGCACCGTCCAGGGTTCAACACACACCCCCTCGGTGGCTACATACCCAGGTCTGATAGAGGGTGACAGGTCAACAGAGTGTCCGGTGATTTGTGACCAATCAGCAGGAACAAAGAAGGCAGCTGGAGATTTTTGGATAGTTGCCGAAGATTTTCTATCAATGGCCAGTATTTTGAAGAAAAGCAGGACTATATTACAACATAGTTTTAAAAACGATCCTCTATCATGACATTGATTCTTTTAAAACTTCAGTGATCACCGGACAGTGGTGGTGCACGCCTTTAATCCCAGCAACTGGGAGCAGAGGCAGGCGGATCTCTGTGAGTTAAATGCCAGCCTGCTCTACAAGAGCTAGTTCCAGGACAGGCTCCAAAGCTACAGAGAACCCTGTCTCAAAGACTTACTAATAGTTATCAAAGCTCGGCCATGCCGGGTGGTGGTGGCACACACCTTTAATTCCAACACTTGGGAGGCAGAGGCAGGAGGATCTCAGTGAGTTTGAGGCCAGTCTTGTCTACCAAGCAGTTCCAGGACAGCCAGGACTGTTATACATGAGAAACCCCTGTCTCAAAAAAACCAAATAAATAAATAATAAATTCAAAATTAAAAAAAAAAAAAGCTTGGCCGTGGCTTAGGATTGTTACTAAGTAACTCTTACAACTTAAATTAAACCATTTTTATTAATCAGCATATTGCTATGTGGCACATGGGTTTACCTGTCCTCCAGCATGTCCTGCTCCCTCTGCATCTCCTACCGACTTCCCAGACTCCACGCTCTTCTTTTTGGCACTCTTTTTTCTTTTTGCCAGTCCCACCTAACCTCTACCTGTCCAGCTGTTGACCCGTCAGCTTCTTTATTAAACCAGTCACAGTGACATGTAGTCATACAGTGTAGAGGAATAGTCCACATTTCCCCCTTTTTGGTCTAAATAAAAACAGAAAGTTTTAACTCTGACATAGTAAAATCATACATATATACACTGTGGAGGACATGTTGGCTCTCATTGTTCTTCCAATTTTGTTTTGTTTTGTTTTTTGAGACAGGGTTTCTCTGTAGCTTTGGAGTCTGTCCTGGAACTAGCTCTTGCAGACCAGCCTGTCCTGGAACTCACAGAGGTTCTTCCAATTTTTTTGTTTGTCTTTTCCTCCACTTCTTTAAGGGAACTTTTCATTTCCTCTTTAAGGACCTCTCTCATCTTCATAAAGTTATTTTTAAGGTTGTTTTCCTCTGCTTCATCTGCACTGGGTTGTTCAAGCCTGGTGTAGAACCACTAGTTTCTAGTGGTGCACATTGCTCCTTTATGCCATTGAATGTGTTCTTACACTGTCTTCTGCCCATCTCTTCCTCCAGTTGCAGGTGGGGCTGTGCCTCTGGTGCTCACTGTTCAGCTTTGGGGCTCCTCCAGGTGTACCTGAGACCAAGCTCTGGTGGTTGCATGGTGGACCTATCCAGCGGTTGTCTTTACTTCCTTTGCTAATATTTTATTCTTAGAGTAGAATAAAATATAGAGGATATCCTGGCCTGGCTGTGGTGGCACACACATTTAATCCCAGCACTCAGAAGGCAAAGGAAGGGTTAGGGTTTGAGTTTGAGGCTAGCCTGGTCTATAGAGATAGTTCTAGGACAGCCAGGTGTTAGGAGCAGTGAACTCCCAGATCCTGAATTTCTTGTAAACAACTTGTTTTCCTCTGCTCTGAGACAGCCTGCAGTTGCTCTGAGCACGAGACCTTCAGGAGTTTCCTGAATGGCAAGGAGAGTGGGTTTTACTGGGGTGGGTTTGGTTGGGGCGTGGCTATCAGTTAAGGATCCCTATGTACGCGGCTCGGGTACACAATAAAGGGGACATTCTTGGGGCATTCCTGTTTTAAGGATGACTCGTGTCTCTGTCTGTGTGTCTTTGTGTGTTTAAATCTCCAGGCCCTTGCCCGAGGCTCGCTAATGGTGCCTCTGTGTAGGCACGACAGCCAGGGTTACACAGAGAAACCATTTCAAAAAAACAAAAAACAAAACAAAAAAAAAAATCTTTAAACTATTGAAGAAGAAATCAAAGAAGACCCTAGAAGATGGAAAGACTTCTCATGCTCATGGATTGGAAGAACTAACACCTGCGAAAATGGTCATGCCACCCAAAGCAATCTAAAGATTCAATATAACTACCATCAAAATTCCAATGACACCAGCACAGAAATAGAAAATAAAACCTTAAAATTGGTAGGGAAGTACAAAAGGCCTTGGATAGCCAGATCAATCTTAAACAAAAAGAGCAATGACAGAGTAAGCACTTACTTGATTTTGAGTTATATTATAGGGTTCATATTAACAAAAACAACATGGTATCAAGCACAAAACCAAACACATAGCTCAACAGACTAGAGTAGAGGACCATGCAGCTAAAGCTATTTGAATCGTGACAAAGATGGCAAGAATAGAACGAAATCGTTATCTCTCAATCTATCTGAAAATTAACTGCCAAGTGGATTGAGGTCCTTGATGTAAGCCCCACATTCCAAAGCTATTTGAGGGCTGTGTGGAGAACTCTTCATAACATTAGCCTGAGTGGGGGCTTTCTCAGCTGGGCACCAGTTTTCAGTTGGCAACAATTAACAAGTGGGGTTTCATGGAATTCAAAAGCTTCTGCACAGCCAAGACGCACCCACGGGAAGAGGCAACCCACACAATGGGAAACGAAGTGTCCTAGCTCAGATGAATGAATAGTCCTGAAGCCATGCAAAGAACTCAAAAGAACTAAATAGCATGAAATCAAACAACACAATCTTTTTAGAATGTTCTAGTCAACCAAGCAGACTGCTCCCAAAGGATGCAATATGAATGGACAGGAAACATGATGATCATCACTAGGTATCAGAGAAATGCAAATTAAAGCCACACTGAAATTCTATTTCCCTCTGTTCGGGCGGGAAGGGCATGAAGACAACAAATGCAGGTGAAGATGGGCAGAAGGGAACCCTTCGAACTGCTGGTAGAAAGGCAAATTGGAAAAAAAAAAAAAAAAAAAAAAAAGGAAAAGCCGGGCCGTGGTGGCGCACGCACGCCTTTAATCCCAGCACTCGGGAGGCAGAGGCAGGCGGATCTCTGTGAGTTCGAGGCCAGCCTGGTCTACAGAGTGAGTTCCAGGACAGGCTCTAAAAAAGCTGCAGAGAAACCCTGTCTCGAAAAACCAAAAAAAAAAAAAAAAAAAAAAAAGAAAGGCAAATTGGAGGGCTTAAGAGATAGCTCAGCCGTTAAAAGTCTGTACTATTTTTCCAGAGGTCCTGAGTTCCCTTCCCAACACCCATGCCCTATGATTCCATGGACATCCAATGCCACCCTCTGGCTTCCGTGAGCTCTGTGCTTACATGCACAAACCCCAACATAGACATGCACATATACACACAGTTAAAGTACTAGCTGGGCGGTGGTGGCGCACGCCTTTGATCCCAGCACCCGGGAGGCAGAGGCAGGTAGATCTCCGTGAGTTCGAGGCCAGCCTGGTCTACAGTTCCAGGACAGGCAGGACTGTTACCCAGAGAAACCCTGTCTTGAAAAACCAAAATAAAGAAGCAAAAAAAAAAAATGTAATTCTTGCACCTACCATTTCCTGTGCATGAGTCTCCTCAGCAATGGAAGAGAACTGCCACATGATCCAGCTGTGCCATTCCTGATTATTCCTCTAAAGGTCTCAGAGTCCCCTTATCCCAGAGCTGCTTGCCCATCAATGTCTAATCCGCAATGTCCATGGTAGCTAAGTAAACTAACCCAGTTGCCCATCAGTGGAGGAAGGGATCAAGAAAATGTGTTATGTACACATAATGGAATTTTTGCCCACCATAAAAAAGAACGTTATAGCATTTGTAGAAAGGTGGATGGGACTGGCAATAATCATATAAAACAAGTTAAGTCAGCCACAGGTTTCTAAGGATAGCATATTTTCTTTGAGGTCCCCTAGGTTTTATATCGCTAACAGAGAATCTCAGATTTGCATAGACATGGAAGTAAACTGCCTAGAACAACCAAAGAGAGGAGCCGGGATGAGGAAGAACCAAAAAGAGGAAGGGACATGGTGTGTGTCGGGGAATATGCTCAAAAATACATTTCACATATGTATGAAAACATCACCGTGGGACCCAGTGCCACACACAATGAAAACAAAATATAGAACAGAAAAATACCCAGACCTTTGAGATGACGTCATTACTAGGAATCATATTTTCCTCACCCATGTGTTTTGTTTCTGTTGGGATTCTGTTTGCTAGTTTGTATAGTCGCTGTTTTAAACTAACTGTAAACTCTTTTTCTTTCGCTGTATGTAGCTGCTAGAATCTCTGCTTAGCTTGTTGGTGAGCTAATCACACCAGGAGACGATTTGTTTAGATGCCTGGGCTCAGGGACTCTCCTGGTCATTCTTTGGTTGTTTTGTTGTTTTGTTTTGATGGGCTCTCTGTAGCTCTGACTGGGCTAGAACTTGGTACGTAAACAAGACTAGCCTTGAACTCACAGAGACCTGCCTGTTTCTGCCTCCTGAGGGCTGGCATTAAAGGTGTGGACCAACACGTCCAGTTTCCTGGTTGTTCTTTGGGGGCTCAGTGTGCGCGCTGGGTTTGATTTTCACAGGCTCTTTACTATTCCAAATGCTTCAGTAGCCTTTTCTTACCACGTCCACGAAGCCCCGAGGTTCACAGACGTGAGACCATAGTTCCTTGGTTTTCCCTTTGCTCACACGCCTTTGGACTTACGCGCAGCCTGTCTATGAACACTGCTTTCTAGGGCCCCACAAATATACCTGAGCTTTGCAAAGCCCCTGCGGACATTGCATCCTGGAGTTTTTTTTTTTTTTCATTATGAGCTTTGTAGTTAGCTAGCCCACATGTTTTCCACCACTGGAGGCAGCCGGTGATGTCACAGTCTCTGGGAAAAGGCTGTTCACACTGGGTGACCTCTGGGTCAAGCCACTTGCAGATGGATGGCCTTGTTGACCGGGGATCTTTTAAGTGACCTTGGCTGATGATGTAATGTTATTTCCTCGGCCTGGGGCTTTGAAGGAGTCCCAAAGCTGTGGTGACCCCTCTGGTGACTGCCAGAGCACAAATTTCTACTGAAAAAAACAAGAATGAGAATAGAGCAAATAAAAAAAAAAAATGCCACAACGCTCCCAGCTTTGAAGGGCTGAAATCTAGCCTTCCTGAACTAACATCCCCTGGTCCACACTCAGGATTTTACCAGTTTCCCCTCTATTTTTAACGAGAGAGGATTTTGGAGGTCTGTGTTCTGCCCGTATAGTTATATATGTTTTTTTAAATCATACATGAATATTTTATATAACGCTAAACAGTCTTTCAAAACATGAATGTTACTGGATGTATAATTTATCATATTTATATTTTATTTGGAAATTCATCTATATTGAATTCCCAGATTGTCTTCTATTTTTTACAGGTAATGACTTGACTGAGTCTCTGGTTGTAATTTGGATTATTTTCTTATGATAATTGATGGAAATGGGATAATTTAACTAGACTAACATCAGGAACACGTTTTATTTTTGGTTTTTTCGAGACAGGGTATCTCTGTAGTTTTGGAGCCTGTCCTGGAACTAGTTCTTGTAGTCCAGGCTGGCCTCGAACTCACAGAGATCCACCTGTCTCTGCCTCCCCAGGGCTGGGATTAAAGGTGTGCGCCACCACTGCTCAGCAGCATCCAGAAATCTTACCACATGCATTATCTCTTTCTCTAAAGTTAAATGCCATTTTGACTATAAATACATACACAGATTCTGCATCCTTAGAAGATTATGGTAATAATTCATTCACATTTGTTCATGATATATACATTTAAATCCACAGGTTTTACAATCTTTTTTTTTAACATACCATTTAAGTATCTGAATCTATTGTTTTCCTCTCTGTGCCTTTCTTTGCTTGTATATCTTTAGGAATTTGGGGCTTAATGAGGCGTGGTGCCTCATGGCTTTAATCCCGATACTCAGAGGCAGGAAGATCTCTGGGAGCTCGAGGCCAGCCTAGTCTACAGAGTTACACACACACACACACACACACACACACACACACACACAGCAACCAAAATAAATAATAATAATAAAAGAAGAAGACAAAAAGAAAAACTTGGGGCTTTTTAGCCATGTATGGCGATAAACATCTACCGTCCTTGCCACTGGGAACCTAAGGTAGGATTGTTTGAGTATTGAGTTCTGAGACCATCCTTAGCAACACAATAAGACTGGCATTAGGAAGAAAGGGAAGGAGGGAGGGAGAGAGAAATTTAGGTCTTTTGATCTACAGAATTTCCCACCTTCTGAATTTTAATCATACATTCATGGTACAACTCAGCTCACTCCTTGTGCCCTGCATTTCCTGCAAATGATTCTAGAGTCTTGAGCAGGCTTAGGTCTACAGGCAATATCTTTCATTGCTTTTTAATATTAGTGGCATTAATGCGCATAAACAGATCCATTAGTTCATCTGAATTGCAATATGGTAAAAATATAACTATTGTCTTGATTATTGAATTTGTGTTATGGAAGAACACATCCCCTCATCTGCTCATGGCTACCCACTAAAAGTTTATACAGGGAAATCCAAAGGCTTGATTCTTTTCTTTTATCAGCTTTACAAAAACAATGAATCAATTCCCTGTAATTCTCCAAAGGAGACCATTTAGTCTTACATTATTATGAACTGATTACTATAAATATATTTGAAATGTTAAAATCCATTGCAGTCATTATTCCTACTGAAATTTTAATCCTTACCTGTGACCCCTGGGAACTTTTCAGGCTGACTCCTAAGTCAAAATAGCCACCTTCTGCTGCTGCTACCCACGCTTGGGTCAGCCCATCCCTCAGCTCTCTGGAGTGTACTGTTGTGTTTTTTCTCTCTGCTTAATAAACCCTGGCTTAAACCATCTGTATGGGGCTGTCTCAGTGGTTAAGAGCACTGGCTGATCTTACAAAGATCCGGAGTTCAATTATCAGCAACCACATGGTGACTCAAGCCATCTATAATGAGACCTGGTGGCCTCCTCTGGTCTGCAGGTGTACATACAGGTAGAGCACTGTATACATAATAAGTAAATAAATCTTAAATCGTCTGTCTGTCTGTCTTGGTATCAATTCTTCCAAGTAGGCAAGAACTAAAGAGACCTGGACCCAGCAACACGAGCATATTGCCAGATCACAGAATCACCGCACCCTCTAGGTTTTCCTGTCAAGTTTTTCATTTTTATCTACAAATATATATATTTCATTCATTCATTCATTCGTTTATTTGTTTGTTTGTTTGTTTAGGGTTTTTTAAGACAAGGTTTCTCTGTAGCTTTGGTGCTTGTCCCAGAACTAGCTCTTGTAGACCAGGCTGGCCTCGAACTCACAGAGATCCTACTGCCTCTGCCTCCCAAGTGCTGGGATTAAAGGCGTGCGCCACCACCGCCCAGCACAAATATATATATTTCATGCTTCCCACCAGTCCTAGTGATTCCAGCGTCTGAAGCTTTTTCTCTGATAGATTTCCTCTGGAATTTTGGAAGAACAATAATCCCTGTTTATATATACTTGAATGTCACAGTGTGAGTATCCTAAACAGTTTTTTTTTCTTCTATTTTTTTATCTGGCATGAGATGTTATGATAAAAAACTAGTGAAAATCTACTATCCCTATAAAGTTAGGTGATGTGTAAGTATGTTATTTTTAATCTCTCTTCCTTCAAGCCCAGAAAATTTACTATATTGGTGTTGGTCATCTAGATTCAACCATCTCTTTCAATCTGTACATTCAAATTTACTTTACTTCAGAAATTCCCTATGGCTCTGCACTTAGTATTCCTTTGATTCTCTTGCTTAATGTTTTCATCTGGGCACATCTCTTATCCATATGTTGCCTCTTCTTTGCATGTAATCATTCAATCCCAAAGGTGATCTCTGTCTTAATGTCTTTTGAAATCTCCCCCCTTATTTTCACTTTTTATTTCTCTGAATGCATTAGCGTTGTGTTTATTCACTGGGTCCATTACAATTGGTTTGGACATTTATGTTTCTGTTCTTGAGTTGTGTTACATTCTTATTCTCATTTATGCCATTCTTCCATGGTTTGTGTCAATTTCTTGAAGTATTTTGGTTCACTTAAACAGTACGAAATAAATTTCTACCCTTTGGATTTTCCTTACTGTGTTTTTGTGCTTTTTAAATCTAAGTCAGTCTTTCTGTCTTGCTTTCATTACCTACAGCAATGTTGTTCTGCTTCCTATTCTTATTGTCTAATAACTTCCTGGGATACCTTATCTCCGTTTTAATCAACCTCCCCAAAGCTGGAGACTGAACCCAGAGACTAACGAATGCTAGGTAAAAGCAAAGCTTAGCTGGGTGGTGGTGGTGCACACTTTAAAGCCCAGCACTTGGGAGGCAGGGGCAGCCAGATCCCTGTGAGTATGAGGCCAGCCTACGGTGCTTGTTCTAGGACAACAAGGGCAGTTACAAAGAGACACAGAGAAATCCGGCCTCAAAAAAACCACACACACATTAAAAGAAGGAGGAGGAGGAAGAAGGAAGGAAGGAAGGAATGAGGGAGGGAGGGAGAGAGAAGGAGGAGAAGGAGAAGGAGAGAGGAGAGAGGAGAGAGAGGAGAGAGGAGAGATGAGGAAGAGGAGGAAGGAGAAGAAGAAGAAGAAGAAGAAGAAGAAGAAGAAGAAGAAGAAGAAGAAGAAAGAAGAAGAAGAAGAAAAAGAAGAAAAAAAAGAAGAAAAAGAAGAAGAAAAAGAAGAAGAAAAAAGAAGAAGAAGAAGAAGAAGAAGACAATGCAAAGCTTAACCTAGTGCCTTGGTTGCTCGTTTTTATACTAGTTTCATTTTCTTGGACTTTTAGAAGGAATCTTTATTTGGGATGACTTTTCTACTGTCACAAAGTTAGCCATCCTGTTGTATCTCCTGAGTTGCTAGATGCTATCCCATTTTCTTCTGACATAAAGTGTTACAGTCAAAAAGGCTAATGGGAGCAGGGAAGATGACTCACTGAATGAAGGCACTTCTCAACAAGCCCGGAATCCTTAGCTCAACTCCTGTAAGCTGTCCTTTGACCTCCACACATGCACTGTGGCATGAGCCCCTCCACCACCAAAATAAATGTAATAATTTTTAAAAGTTGAGTGTAAATTTTGTTTTGCAAGATTTTCTGCCTATGCTTATCCTGTCTGTTTTTCGGATCTTTGTTCCTTTTTTTTTCTTCTTTTTCTTTTGATTTTTTTGAGGCAGGGTTTCTCTGTAGCTTTGGAGCCTGTCCTGGAGCTTGCTCTGTGGACCTCAAACTAACAGATCTGCCTGTCTCTGCTTCCCGAGTGCTGGGATTAAAGGTGTGCGCCATCACTGCCCGGCTGTTTTTTTTTTTTTTCAATAGCACCTTCTGTTCAATTTTAATTCTACTCCAGCGATACCCTCAGCAGTGGGCCCTGTCCTAAAAGAGGACCTGCCAGAGGCCACACGGACAGGCGGCTTCAGGTCTTTAATGACATCTTACAGGCTCCCCTGTACTCAGGTGTTCATCGGAGTGAGTACAACAGCTCCAGCAATAGAACAAACTTGAAACCGGCGTCTGCTCAAACCGCTGTTCGCAGCACACTTTATTTTTAAACCTTCTGTGGCCAGGGAACAGCTACAAGGGCACGCACAATGTCAGTACTCAAGGAGAAACACTCTATCTGGGGAGCTACAGAATCACGGGAGGAGCAGGGTGCATCTGGAAGCAACCGACCCTGTCTCGGTCTCTTCTCTTCATCCTCTGCTCCACCAGGGGAATTCTGGGACCACAGGCCCGCACCATCGGGCCCAGTTTATGCTGTGGTACTCTAAGTGAGCAACGTCCCCAGGCACGCCCTGGAAAAATGCGTTTTCTTTATAGTACAAAGCTCCTTTCTGGAAGTGACTTGTTACCTTTGTTTACAGACAAGACAGTGCCCAACATGCAACCATACTCATAACTGAATATTTTAAAGTTAAATTTTAATCATAGATATAAAGTATATATTATTAAACTTACTATATATAAGTAAATAAATATATATGTAGCTTAATGGTTAGATTACACTTGTATTTTGTAAAAATTAATACAGTTCTGTATTTAAATTTTTTGTTTAATTTTCTTTTCTGCACAGTCTATTTTGATGGCTCTTTCCCCTCCCCCATGAGATAGGGGTCCCACTTTACAGCTCAGGCTGACCTTTGACATGGGATTCTGCGTCCTTAGTCTCTTGGCCGCTGGACTGTCATTACATTCAGCTTTAATGCCCTTTTATTATTATTTGATTAGCCATTTCTCTCTCTCTCTCTCTCTCTCTCTCTCTCTCTCTCTCTCTCTTTTTTTTTGGTTTTTCGAGACAGGGTTTCCCTGTAGTTTCTAGGCCTGTCCTGGAACTAGCGCTTGTAGACCAGGCTGGCCTCGAACTCAGAGATCCGCCTGCCTCTGCCTCCCGAGTGCTGGGATTAAAGGCGTGTGCCACCACCGCCCGGCCCATTTGTCTCTCTTTAGCATGTGCCCACAACCTCTATCCAGATCTCTTGGGCCAGATGTTTTTCTTATTGATTGATAAAGCCTGACACCATATTTTATCTTTTAAAGTTCTTGTACATGTATGTTCCAAGTTGTCATTTAATTCTCAAATCTATGTCCCAGACCTGGGAAAATCAATTTACAAAGAGAAACTTTGGCTCCATTTTGCATGTATCCTTACAGTAGGGACGTCCCTCTTACATGTGGGCCTGTCCACCATGATGGAAGCACACAACAGAGAAAGCTTGGCTACCCCATGGCTAGCTGTCCAATATTAAAACCACAGTCCCCATAACCAGACTTCCCAGTAGGCCCCGGTTCTTAATGTGTCTACACATCTACTTCCCACTACAACCAAGTACGTGATGGAAATTTTCACGCACGGACTCGGCAGGATATTCCCCAGTCACACTCGAACGCTATCATTTACCTTAAAAAACTTTAAAACCAAAACCATTTACAAATATCTGTGTCAGTAGGTACACGTGCTAGCCTGAACCAAGTGTGGCTGAGCCTACCCATGCATCTGTGTTCTCTATTAGCATAGCATGGGAGAGGCTGGTGTAGTATAACGTCCACCACATGCTGCCTGTTAACGGGTCATATTACCATAATACCTTTTATTTTACTTTATGTTTGTGTGTGTTTGCACACATGCATGTATGTGAATTTGGAGGCATGCACACCGCGGCACATAAATGGAGGACAAAAGACTACCATGGGTGTTTGTCCTTGCCTCCGTGTTCTTTGAGAGAGGGTCTTTTCCTCACCCATCTTTTGGGTCATGGTTAAGATCCCCATGACAGAAATGGATTAGAAAAAAAAATAGAATAGCCGGGCGGCAGTGGCGCACGCCTTTAATCCCAGCACTCGGGAGGCAGAGGCAGGCGGATCTCTGTGAGTTTGAGACCAGCCTGGTCTACAAGGGCTAGTTCCAGGACAGGCTCCAAAGCTACAGAGAAACCCTGTCTCGAAAAACCAAAAAAAAAAAAAAAAAAAAAAAAAGAATGGATTTAACATGTTAAGCGTAGGTGTTTGCATATACGAGCGTTTAGAAATGAAGACATGAAGAGATCGGGGAAGTCTATGTATTCGTGTGGACAGCTGTGCAGAAGCATGATCGGAAGACAAAGCGCTCTGATCTAAGAGTATTAAACTGGTGGGGGGAAACCCAGAAGGGCCTGTCTATCAAGATTCTCTTTTTTTTACCCTGGTATGAAATTGCTCCTCTAAGGAGAAGGAGGCCAGCTTCAGAGGAAAAGGGGCAGGAAGAATTTTAGTTCTCAGAGCCCCATAGGAAAGGGAACAGGAGGCGTGTCCATCGGCGAGGCCTTGCTTCTGTGTTTTGCTTTCAGTTTCCTTTAGTTAAGATAGTTGGGGTGCCAACGTGCTGTAATCGGAGACACCCCATGTGTTATGTCTCTCTTAGGTGAGAACTGAAAAGCTGGGTTTCCCCAAGCACCCAGCCAGTTATCCAGGTCCTGTTTAGGAAACAGTCTCCCTCCTCCTATGCACTGGCAACATCATCTTTTATCACAGAAGGAACTGCGATGTCTGTTTCTGAACTGCTACTGTTCTCCATCCCCAACTCAATCTCCCCCATGTAGTCCAGGCAGACCTAGAACTCACTCTATAACTGTGGCTGGTCTCGAACCTGTGATTCTCCTGTCTCAATCTCCTAAATTCTGGGATTACAAGTATGTGCCACAAGGACTTGCATGGCTTTAATTCATAGTCAGACGGTAAAGGAGTCCAGGGCTGGGGTGAATGTCATCCTTGTGTCTGAGATTCATGTCCTTACTGTAAAATCAGAAAAGTCTGAAACGGGCACACAGTGGGAAGAGGATAGCATTAATGCTAATCCCTCAAGGCCAGAGGGCTGTGAGCACAGGGAGGACACTTAAGAAGATAAATGTCCTCCCAAATATTGGTAGGAGCAGCAGAGAGCTGTGGCCACACTTGTGGCTAACAAGAGACACTCTTCTCTTTCCCTACAAGTACCCAAGACCCACCCAGAGGGCGGAGCCCCGCAAGCTGTCCAGGAAGGACTCTGCGGAGATCTCAGCTGTGGTGTGTGAGGGGCAGGCTCCAGGCCTTCGCCTACGGCAGAATATAGGATAAGCATTGATCTCCCTTAGAGTAACAGGGTTAGTGAAGATTGTCAGCACTCCGGGGAGATAAACATGAAATGTGCGTGTGTTTTTCCCTCCCAGATTAATCTATCGATTATACCGTGGAGCTGCCCCTTCCCACCCAGATCTCAGTCTGACTGTTTGGTTTATCAGGATGATTTCTCTCCCTCACTGAAGTTTGCCTTCCTTCCGTCTTAAATTCCAGTAGTATACTGGGATAGAAGCTTTCCTCTTCGCCCCTCCCATGGACTATATAGACTGCAGGCTTTAGAAGGTGTGGGGCGTAGAAGTATCAACCTTTCTTGCATCCTCTATCTTTTCCTCTGGGGGTTCCCATGCCAACCAAGTTACCTGGAGGCTGGCCCTGGCATCACTGCCCAGTAGGCTCCTGATGTGTTGTGAAACATGGGCTTCCTTCTCCAGCTGGCCCCCCAGCTGATGGCAGCGAGACACTAAGGCATGGCTCTCTGTGTCCCAGGTATGGTTGTCATCTGGCAGGCCTGCACACCCTTTACCTCCCAGCAGCCATGGCGTAATCCCATTCAAATATATTAATTTTTGTTTTATAAAAACTTTCTTCTGGATGGATGGTGAAGGCGCATGCCTTTATTCCCAGCATTTGGAAGGCAGAGGAAGGTGGATCTGTGAGTCTGAAGCTAGCCTGGTTTTCAGAGCAAGTGTTCCAGGACAGGCTCCAAAGCTATATGTCTCAAAAAACAAACAAATAACCAACACCAAAACAACCTTCTTTCTGAAGTACCAAGTCCCTACAGATCTCAAGACGGCACCCCTTGACTTCAGCCCTTGCATGGGCCCATGATGTCTCAGGTGACTTTGATTCTGTGGCCAGTTGAGTTATGAAGTACATGCCATATCTTGAGATTGTCAGATCCAACAAACATGCAGAGTTTTCTAAAATACCCACCAAGTCCAACTACAAGATGGAAGATCAGATTCTGGGGTTCCGAGTTTTCCCATTGGGACAAGCTTGCTCAAGCGTCTGGTAGGACAGGAACCAAACTTTGGTGTCAATTCTCAGTAGAAGCCTGCTTGAGCACTTCCTGGCCAGGCCATCTTGGACAACTTTCTCAGCTCCTCAGAGCTTCAAAAATAAAACACAGGCTCAGTGGTTAAGGGTACTAGCTGCATGAGATGGATGACCAAAATACAATCTCAGAACTATGTGGAGCCAGATGTGATAGCAGAAATTTATAATCCTAACATTTCTCTTGGGAAGACAGGAAGCAGAGATCAGAAAATCGCGAACCCCAGAACTGGTTGGCCAGCAGGGGATTTATCCAGCGTCAGAAGCAAGAGAGGCCCTGCCTCAACAAGGGGAAGACCAGAAGCAACTCCTGAGAGTCGACCTCCGACCTCTAGACATGTGCCGTGACACACACTCACACCCACATGTGTGCATGTACACACTAAAGTGCACACAAGATATATATATATATATATATATTCCATATATATGGGTAATGGCCATAGTATTTAGTTTATAGATTTGTTAATATTGTTTAAATGAGATTAATAAGAAAATCCCAGTGTCTGGTGTCTAAGGAGTTCTCATTAATGATGCTGTCACCAGAGCAGCAAATCTACAGGCCACTGCAAAATTCAAATTATTCCAAATGTCACTTGAGTTACACATTATTGGGGTTAATTCCCAAGCAAAGAATCTAGGTGCTGTGTGTAGTCACTGTGACCGCTGTGCTCACACCCCGGTATAGACCTGTACCCCCAGCAGATCTGAGGGCACACACCGCTCAGTGGGCACCATCGGATTCGCCTGCAAACATGTAACAATAAATCCCATGTTTATTGTTCTGCATCCTAGCTGCAGAGATGGAAGCCTAGCCAACTCTAGGCTTGTCATTTGACGTGCGTCTATTTCTAAACCTACTGCTTTGTAACACAGCCCTGAGTTGCTGGCGGTGGTGGTGGGGTGCTGGTGTCAATCCACATGGAAGGAGGGAGAACAAAGATTCTGAGAGAGCTGACCCCTGAAAACAGCTCCGCGGGCTACTCATTAGTTACGGCTGTACCCCTCCCACCCCACCCTCCGGGGTTCCTGTGTCACACTTACCCCCAGATTAATAGCCCAATTAGAAACCTATTGACTAAGGTTGTATTAAAGGCAATGACCCTTCACACTATAAGCCCGGCCTTTAAAAAAAAAAAAAAAATCACCCTTACCACCAAAGGCGAGCGGTGGTTGCCTTGCCATTCTTGGACACACTCTGCCCCCTAGTGCTCACTCGCGCCGCAGCGAAGGGAGGGCTCCTTTGTTTTTCCAATTTTCCTCTTGGGACTTAAGCAGGAACAGGCAGGCCTGTTACCCTCATGCAGGTCCTTTCCAGTGCCCAGTTCCCTTCAGTACTCAAGGACAACTCGCGGGATTTCGCCAGTGTTTCTACCTCATGTTTTTAAAGTTAATTCAGCACGTCAGTCTTCGTGTATGTTTAAAAGAGCCGGGTGTGGCTGCGTGTGCCTGAAATCCTGGCACTTGGGAAGCAGAGGCAGGAGGATGGGAAGTTTGAGGCCAGCCTGAGCTACCATGGTGATCTCCAAAACAGCCTAGGTTTCATAGTGAGATCTCACTCTTCCCTACTGTCAAGAGAGCATAGTAAATTTTTTTCTTGGGGATGGGGTGGGGGGATCAGGGGTTCATATCGCTAAGTCTTAGGTCTCCCAGAGGAAAAGAGCCTGGTGGGAGGGTCTTTCTGGGTTTCCTGGGTGCACATGAAAGTGAGGCCCAGTCGGTCTTGGTTTCCTGTTTACAGGACAGTGGGGCAGGTATTCCCACTCTGGCTGGGGGACCCAGGGCCTAGAATGCCAGCCTTCCCTACTGCCAGAAAGAGGAAGGCATGTGGTGGCCAGGGCTTCCCAACCTGTCTTGGATCCCCCTCCTTCATTCTCAGGAGAGTGAAGAGGGCCTGAGATGCAGATTCAGGGCTCTACTCTAGACACCTAGCTAGGGAGCTGCTTGAGGAGCAGCCCGGACAAAACCAGTGACCCACAGACATCCTGTCCAGACAAATGAACATGTGACTTTACAAGCCAAGGAATGGGAGCAGACCAAAAGCTTGAAAAG
Organism: Arvicola amphibius; assembly: GCF_903992535.2. Lineage (NCBI taxonomy): Eukaryota > Metazoa > Chordata > Mammalia > Rodentia > Cricetidae > Arvicola > Arvicola amphibius. The sequence goes on along the minus strand of NC_052063.2, from coordinate 10,407,453 downwards.
GCAAGGTCCCATTCTCCCCTCTTCAGAGGAACCCAGGCTCCTGGGTCCTCGTTTTCCGTCTCTAACATCACGTATAGACTTTTGATGATAAATCGGTAAAGCCTGCGGTAAGTCATTATGGTCCCAGGGAAATAACAGAGAAGGAAAGGCGGTTTGGGGGATCTTAGATCTGCATGTTTGATGGACTCCAGGTGGGTTCTTGGGCACACTATATTCTGAGAACTGGAAGTTTAGTAGAGACGGTCCAAAGAGCGGGAGATCTGTGTTCCATTCGGCTCTGGTGTTCTGAGTTGTCTGCTGAGACTCAGTTTCCCCACCGGTAAACAAAGACAGCTGGATGGGAAGGTGCTTTGAAGGACTCCTCTGTCTCTAGGTTTTGGAGACTCTGAGAGAAATGGCCCTAAAGAGCAAACGCGGACCGAGAGGTCTCCCTGGTGGTGCCTTGGGATCACCCACAAGAAAATTTATTTCTCAGCTAATTTTCCATTGAGCACTTCCCGTGTGCCAGGTCTTGCTTCAAGCATTTTCACTTCTGTGAACTATCTTCAGGGCTATCTAGATACAGCAATCAGCCCGATGTGCAATTAATAATTAAATGCTTTAGGGAGAGGGTTTCTAACAAGCTGGTGGGGGGGCGTGCTGGGGTGGCACCATCTTCCGCTAATGAAGGGGGCAGACTCCCTGTCTCTGCTGTGAAAAGAAAAATGTCACAAACATTACATGCAGCCTGAGGGGTATGGATAGAAGGGGGAAGGGGTTGCGGTTGCCAGGCAACCGGCTCATCACTAATCATGTGCATAAAAGCTGTGGGTCTCCTTTGCAGCGCAGCTAGTGGGCCTTCTTCCTTGCCCCGCCTCCCGCCGTTCCCCACAGCTGCCCTTTGGGCTCTCATTCCAAACAGATCTTGGACAGGCTTGGGTCTGCCTCTGTCTTCCAGGCTTGGTTCTGTTGCCAGAACGCCAAATGAGAAGTAATGCCTGTTGGTGGCCATCCCAGCCGGAGGGAGCCTGGCACCCATCTTCCCGGACACCCTGTCTGCCGCAGCTTTGAATGAGCCGTCACCCTGGAGGCTCACTTAGATTTGAGGAAAATCCTTTCTGACCCATGCAGTCGAGGGAGGCTCTTGCTATTTGCCGTGTGGATACTGAGCAAACATGAGGGTCCCCGGGCTGGCTTTTGATGTGCTCGGTAAACATTGCCGCGGGATGCAGCCAACTGTCCAATTACAAGAGACTCCACACTCTCCCCTCTGGGGAATCTGTTGTCTTATAGAGCCAGGACCTAGTGTGACCGGAGAGTTTGCATAGCACATGTCATGCAGAGAGAACTCACTCTGGGGGAAACTCTGGTCCCACAGGGCCAAGCCATCTTTCAGAAGACAATCACAGAAGACGGTTTCTGGAATGCACAGGTCGGGGCGAGCCAGTCTTAGTACAAGTGTTTGCATTCTGCTAAGATAACAAGCTCTCTAGGAGAATGGAGCGGTAGGGGACAGACACTGGGGTGTGTTATATGGGGACTGGAAGGTTATTTCATGGAGAAGTGGTTACAAACTCCAGCTGAAAGTTTAGTTTCACACCAGTGTCAAATGTGCCACCCCGCTTTGCCTTCCGAGTTCCAAAGCTGGTGCTGTTCTCCTTGGGCCACTCACCTAAAACTGGGAAAGGTGACAGGTGTTTTGAGGGCATCCAGGAGGGGCTGGTCACACCCCTGCAGGCTGAGGAGCTTGTGCCATTCCTGGAGAGTGGTGGACCCACAGACAGGACCTATCACAATCTCCCTTTCCACGCTGGCTGCTTCACTGCTCCTCAGAAACTGCCCACGGCACTTCTTGTTCTCTGGATTTCCTACCTCAGAGATCTGCGTGACTGGAGTCTGCATGGAAGATCTACTTCTCTATCTAAAACAAGACCATGCCCTCTCCGCTCTCTAGCTCCTGTCTGCTACTTCCTTTAACATCTGATCACCTTTCTTCCTTCCTTTCTTCTCCCTCGTTCCTTCCATCTGTCTTCCATCTGGCCATTACATGTGTTCTTTATGTAGCTGTTAGCTCCTTGTGGGCAGGCTTCATCTTCTCCCGAATCCTCAACACCCCCACTATGCCTGCCACAGGCATCCGCTGGATTGATAGCTCCTGTGTCTCTCCATGAGCCTAGGAGGTTACAGTCCATCACTGAGAGGAAGTCAGGAATTCAAGCAGCTAGTCACGTCACACCCAGTCAAGAATGAAGAGCACAAATGGGATCATGTGACCTGCTCCTGCTTACGTTCACCTAGTTCTCTTCGCTCTTCAACAGTTCAGAACACTGGGCTCTTTACTTAGAGCCAACACGTGCCCAGGGACCCTCACCTCCCTCTGGAAGTAACTGCCGCCATGACATTCTGTCTTTCTCTCACCCACAGGTTATGTTTCTTCAAATCCACACACACAATCCTTCCTGCCACCACCACTCCCAGGGGGGCCTCACGAAAGCCACGAAAGCTGGCCTGGAGCTTGCTGTGCTGCTGAAGACGACTTTGAACTTCTTGTCTTCCTGCCCCCACCTCCCCGTTTCTGGGATTGCAGGCGTGCACCTCCATACCATTTGTGTGTTCCGGGGTCGAAACCCATGGCTTTGTGCACAGCAGGCGAGCACTGTACCAACTGAGCTACATCCCCAGCTCCCGCGTGCTTTTTGGAAGCACTGTGTGCTAACTAATTGTGCTGCTGGGACACCCCACATGGCCTTCTAAAGCACAATAGTGAAATACTTTATAATTCTTCTATACATCCCTAGGTTCTTTCGCTTTCAGTATCTTGAAAACCATGGCATGTCTGTTTAAACAGAGCTTCCTCATTCTTTTATACAACAGGGTAATATCCCCACATATGGATAGTGTTATTGCTATAGCTAGAGTGGGACCCTGGCGGGTCCAAGGTGGGTGAGGACCATGCCCACAAGAGACCTTTGCAGTGGGTCCCATGGTGGGTGGGTCCAAACAACAGTTGCAGACAGAGCTTGAGAGTGGAGTTTGAGATAAAGGGACTAGGAAGGGACGAGAGAATGGGAGAGAGAGAAAAAAAAGAAAGAGAGAGGGGGGGAGAAGGAGAAGGGACAGGAAAAGTCCTGCTTGCCCCTTCAGAGGAACAGCGGGAACAAGAAAGACTGGGAGGGAGCAGAGCTTGTCTCTTAAAGGGACCTTTGCACCTTCGTACAGACTAGGACCCTGGGCTAGCCAGGGTACTGCCCAGGTACATCCTGCCAAATGACAGGGCAGGCCAGCATAATGCCTGAATCCTAACAGATAGGGTCTATTTATAGGTTCCCTCTGGCTATAAGGATGGCTTGTCTCTCATTTTCGTTATTGTTTTAAAATCATTGCAGAACTGGGAATGTGTTTACTATAGTAGCATTGCACTTGTATTTTAATAAATAAAACTTGCCTGAGGATCAGAAAAGCAAAACAGCCACACTGGCCAGCCTTATAGACCAGGCAGCAATAACACACACCTTTAATTCCAGGAGCCACACTAGTTTGCCATAGAAACCAGGCGGTAGTGGTGGACGCCTTTCATCCCAGAGCTAGAGAGGAATATAAAATGGGAGGAGACAGCTCTCAGACACAGTCTCCTTCTGAGATTCCTGGAGGCGGGATCGCCATTTCAGACTGAGGTTGAGGTAAAAGAGCCAGTGGTTGGCTGCTTTGTTTTTCAGATCTTCAGATTGAACACCAATTTCTCTCTCTGAGTTTTTATTAATTGTGCTTCGGTTTATCTATCATGCAGGAAATCTAGAGCCAGTCCCAGATGAAACATAAACTGGGGTGTGTGTGTACGCCTTTAATCCCAGTATTCAGGAGGTAGAGACAGGAGGATCAGAAGTTCAAAGCCAGTCTCAACAGCTGTCCTATCTTCATTTTGCTTACTATGATCAAACATCCTTACTGTCTTAACTAGGATATCTACCTCTGTGATGAAAAAACATAACCAAAAGCAGCTGGAGGAGCAAAGGGTTTATTTGGCACATGGTTCACATCACTATTCATCAATGAAAGAAGGAACTCAAATAGGTCAGAAAGCTGGAAGCAGAAGCTGATGCAGAGGCCATGGAGGAGTGCTGCTTAGTGGCTTGCTCCTCCCGGCTTTATAGAACCCAGGACCACCACTCAGGGACAGCAGCACTCACATTGGCTGGGCTCTTCCCCATGTATCACTGATTAAACAAATGTCCTACAGGCTTGCCTACAGCCTGACCATTTTCTCAATTGAGGTTCCTACATCTCCGATGACTGTGGCTTGTGCAAGTCGACATGAAGTCGCCAGCACACTGACCAAAAGCAACACAGGGGAGGAACGTGTTTTCTTCGGCTTAACAATTTCAGGTTACAATCCATCTTGGAGAGGAAGTCAAGTCAGGAACTCAGGAAGCCAATCACATCACAGCCACAGGCAAGAGCAGAGAGAAACAGACCAACCGTACCACCTGCTGCTGCTTATGCTCAGCTAGCTTGGCATTCTTACCCAGTTCAGGAAACCTGGCTCAGGGGCGGCACCACCCATAGTGGGCAAGACATGGCCCCAGGCCAACAGTGGTCTAGGTAATCCTTCAGCTGAGACTCTTCCCAGGCGAACTGACCTTTAAAGCTAACCAGCACAGGTCCAGAGCGAGCAAAAAGCCAGCCTGGGCTGCAGAAGGCTCTGTCTAAAAACAATAACAAAAATCAATTGCAAATGATCCCCCCTTTTTTTAATTGCTAGAGATCAAACCCAAGACTTCAGGCCTGCTAGGCAAGGGCTCTACCATTGCATTGAATTCCATCCTCCACCCCATCACCATCCTACACACACACACACACACACACACACACACACACACACACACACACGTATGTGACCATATAACATACATTTGTGACCATATAACACATTCGCAGAAATCAAATTACCAAATGCTAGGGTAGGGGGTATATTCTTGCAAGTTAGATGAATACTGCCAAACTGCTCACCACAGAAATTGCATCTATATGCCAACCATTTACTCGAGAGCTTGATTCCGCCTGTCTTTGCCAAACTTCTTTTATCCCTGCAAATCTGATAGCTGACATTAATCTGTGAATTTTATTTTTCATTTTCTTATTGTGAATAAAGCCTAATCGCTTTCCCTCCAAGAGGCATATGCATTTCCTTCTCATGAAATGCCGATTTTTCTATTATGGTTGGTCTTTTTTTTTTTTTTTTCTAAAGATCTATCAGAGCTTTGTTATATTAAGAAAATTGCTTTTTGGATGCGATGGAAGTCACAGATAGTTCTCCTGTGTGTTATTTGTCTTGAGATAAAAAAACAGTCTATGTTTTCGGCCTTAAAGTGTTGTTCCAGTCTAATTTATTCATCTGTGTATGGAAGTGTATGAAATGTCACTTTAAAATTTTTCTCTTTAAAGGCTTTTTAGTGCAGCAGGATTTTGGAAAGCATCTTCTGTTGGCTGTGCTGCTGGGACTGCCCAGGCGGGGATTTAGGACAACTCTCAACTCTTGATGAATCGAGAGGCTGCCTTCTTCCCCGAGGCCTCTCGAGAGCACTGGGAAGCACCCACTCTCCGATCTGCTTCAGGCATTTACCTGTGCTCTTATAAATCTCAGTTCCAGAGAGCGACATATTTTTGACTCCTTTTCAGGATTCTGGAACGGACCACCCGGTTTGGCCTTTAATCATCCCGCCACTTGCCACCGGTGCAGAAGGTTTAAGCTGTTGGAAAACATCTGTTCGGTAGAAAAGAGAACTCTTTCTCTTGGCAGGAGCCATTGTGCACCCCTGCCACCGAGAGCCCGCCTCCTGCACCTGGCCGTCCACCACCCTCATCAAGGTCCTCCCCTAGCTCCTCTGGCCCTCTCTGCCTTGGTAACCACCAGTTCCCTGGCTAGTTTTCCTGGGTAGGCTGGCCATTCTTTCTTCTTCTTCAGAGTGACTTATTCACTGGGCATGGGTCCAGGTAATGAGTTCTGAATAATGGGGCATTCTTTGGAAGAAATAAATGGAGAATTAGGAGTGCCAAGGAAAATACAAAAATCAACAGAATGAGAAAAACATCACAACAAATTATGGATTCTTAAGAGCTGGTAAATGCCAGAATGCAAAATGTAGAAAAATAACTCATGTCTACAATACCGCTTTCCTTCCTGTTTAGATGTAAAATCTGCTTTTATATTCTTTGTTTATTTGTTTGTTTGTTTTGAGTGCTAGAGGATGAACCCAGGACCTTCAACATGAAGGTAAGCCGTCTACCACTGAGTTTCATCCCCATATTTCTTTCTATTTTCTATTTTGAGGTAAGATCTCACCTAGTTGCCTAGCCTGGATTTGAACTCGCTATTTAACCCAAATAGGTTACGAGTTTGCAATCCTCCTGTCTCAGCCTCCTGAGTAGCTTAGATTCCAGGTCGTGCCCTTGAGCCTTGCCTTTGGTTGTTTTTCCATGTGACGATGAGGCTGAAAACAATTATCTGTATGGGGCTTACAAAGAGAATATTGTCGAGAAGGCTGACAGTTTTGAAAAGCTGACCTGAGCTTTCATGATCTGTTATTAGTGAGGTCTCCCGATGCTTGAATCTACAATGGCACACACTCACTCACTCACACACACTATACATTAGTCCTGCCAGTGGTAGCCACTGCTTGTATTTTCCACAATGTACCATTTAATACTGTCAGCGTGATGGGACCAACCGTCATCTAGGAGACAAGCCTCTGGGCAGGTCTATGATGGATTCTCTCCCTCTCCCTCTCCCTCTCCCTCTCCCTCTCCCTCTCCCTCTCCCTCTCCCTCTCCCTCTCCCTCTCCCTCTCCCTCTCCCTCTCCCTCTCCCTCTCTCTCTCTCTCTCTCTCTCTCTCTCCTTCTTCCTCTCTAACCCCACCCCAAGGTCTAACTATAGCCCTGGCTGACCCAGAGCTCATTGCGTAGAGAAGGTTCTTGTCTCTGCTTACTGCGTGCTGAGACAAAGGTAGTGCTCACTACCGTATCTAGCTGGAATTTTCTAGCTTAGGTTAGTTGATGTTGAGTGACGTGTCCTTATTGTGTGATGTTTTCCTTTTCTGATTTTTTTGGGGGCCCACTACCCAACTTCTAAATAAATCACACATGGAGGCTTATTCTTAGTTAGGAATGTCCGGCCTTAGCTCGGTTGTTTCTAGCCAGCTTTTCTCAAATTATCCCGACTACCTTTTGCCTCTGGGCTTTTATCTTTCTTACTTCTGTTTGCCTAATCTTCCTTCTTACGCCATGGTTGGCTGATGGCTGGCCCCTCATTTCCTCCTCTCCTTGTTCCCTTGTTCTCCTCCCAGAGTTCTCCTTCTATTTATCCTCTCTGCCTGCCAGCCCCGCCTATCCTTGCTCCTACCTCACTATTGGCCGTTCATCTCTTTATTAGGGCCATCAGGTGCTTTAGACAGGCACAGTAACACAGCTTCACAGAGTTAAACAAATGCAGCATAAACAAAAGTCACACGGCTAAAAATAATATTCCCCAACATCTCCAAACTGCGCGTGTCAACTTTCCATGGGCTGGGGGCCCAGACCAAATACCAAGGAAAAAAGGAACTGAGTGTGAGCATTGTCTCTCTGCTTCCTGATTGCTGATGCAATGTGACCAGCTGCCTCACGCACCTTCTGCCACACCTTCCCACCATAATTCAATGCATTTTTAAGTTGCAAGCCCAAAGAAGCCGGTCCTTAAGTCACGGTTGTTGGGCATTTTGTCATCACAATGAGAAAAGGAATCCTGATAGCTTTGACTCTGTACAATTTCCATTAAAAAGGGGAAAGACATGTGTTTACAGAGTAGTAGCTGGTGTATTTCTGACAGGAGAGAATTCAGTCTGGACCAGCAATCAAGAGTCCAGACATCCACTTCACAGCTATACGCTGTGCTGACTTGGAGGGCTCTCAGTGACCAGCCTCGGCTCTCTGCTTCTCCATCGGGTCTTTCCTCTGCTCCCCACATTTCTGGCGACAAACCCCAAAGGCCCCATACAGACACTCATACCTTACACGGCAATGTCCTCGAGACACTGCACACCTAGCACTCAGCCAGCCTGCAAATGTAAGACAGCGACTGAGACCCCTCTCAGCACAGCGAGTGCTCTCAGCTCCTATCCCACCCAGTTGAAACGAAACGAGAAAGTCCTGGCTGTAATGACTCTAGCCGATGCAGCTTCTACGGAGGTTACTGAACTATCAAAGCATGATGTTCGTGGAGGGCCTCCGAGGGACACACATATGGAGAGGCCCGGAAACATAGCTCCTCCATGTTTAGGATAACTCACTCCTGTGTGCTGTCTTCCCACGCCCAGCTTCAGGCCCGCCCTCAAAAGCCATGTTAGAGTTTTGTCTATGTCTGTCTATGTCCAAGTGACTTTGGTTTCCAGGGGCAGAAACTCCCAGGACAAGGAAGAACAGGCTGATTCCCAAAGTGCAGTTTGAAGCCATGAACAGAGGGGAACAGTGGGGGACAATGGGGTACAATGGAGAGCACAATGTCTCTCCATTTCTGCTCTCCCCATCACCTCCCACCTCTACCCGTACAGACAGGAATTTCTATCATCCAGAGTGCTAGATCTCTTCCACTCCAGACTCAGAGCCTGTTGCTTGGGCACTGCAGAGGGCTGGTGTGGACCTTGCGCCCACTCCATTGAAGTGTTCTGGTGGACAGTTCCCACTAGATCTTCAAGGTAGGGATAGGTATGAAGCACAGGGGCTGTGGTAGACAGAACAGGGCCTCCCCAATGGCAACAGCTCTCTTAGACTCTGTTCTAAGCATTCAAACATATGAGCCCCTGGGGGCCATTCTTATGAAAACCCTCACATTCCACTCTCTGCCCCTGGCAGGCTTGAAGCCATATCAAAACGCACAAATAGATTCAGTCCAACTCCAAAAATCCCCATAGTCTATCACAGTCTCAACAATGTTTAAGCGTTCAAAGTATCTTCTGAGACCCAAGGCAATCTCTCCACTATAACCCCCTGTGAAATCAAAATAAAAAGGCAGATCACATACTCCCAACATAGAGCGGCACGGAATATATATTACCACTCCAGAAGGGAGCATAGTGAGGAAATACTAGACCAATGCGAGACAGAAAACCATCAGGGAAAACTCCCAGTTCTGTATCTCCATGTCTAATGCCAAAGGGCTATTCAGATCTTCAGCTCCTTTAGGCTCTGTTGACTGCAACCCACTTCTCGCTCTCTCTTGGTTCCACTTCCAGTCTGCAGCTCTCCTTGGCAGATGTCTCCTGACTCTGACATCTCTAACATCTTGGGGTCTCCAATACCATCCAAGCACCTCCTTCACAGCTTCATGAAATGGTCTCTCCGGGCCTCCATGCAGGGACACCCCTGACACAGGGCTGACCTCAGTGGCTTTCCTTAGCCACAGAGAATGATTCCACAGATTTCTGTACCCTTGACTCTAAAGCCAGAACCACTTGGCCAAAGCTTCCAAGTTCTATTGCTTGATGAGGTTTGAACTCGGCCCCTCCTTCAATTGCATGTGCACCAGCTTTCTGTTGTTGATGGTTTCCTTCGTGGCTTAAGCTTTCGTTAGTTCATTTTCACAAGTTGGACACATAGCTGGGTGGGGTCTTGGCCTGAGGTCATCACTCTATTCCAGTTAGCACCAGGTTTTTCTTTAAACGTTCTATGTCCTTGAACACGGGAATTGGCTCCAACAAAACATTTCCTGGTGCTCCTTTTCAAATTGTGCATTTTGCATTTTTCCTGGCTCTGTGTGCTCTTTTTCACTGCAGATCTACATAAGAGTGCCGGTTGATAACCACAGGACACAGTCACTATTAGGCTGTCTTAAAATCTCCTCTGCCAACACCGTTAATCCAAAATTCTTCAGTTTAGCCTCAGGCAGATTTTTAGGACAAGGGCAGAAAGCAACCACATTGGTTGGCCAAAATATCAGAAGAACAGTCACGATTCTATTGCTGTGAAGAAACACCATGACCAAGGCATCTCTTCTAAAGGAAAGCATTTAATTGGAGGTTTGCTTACAGTTTCAGAGGTTTAGTCCATTATCATAATGATGGGGAACATGAGGGCATGCAGGCAAGCACTGAAACAGTAGATGAGAGCTACATCCAGAGAGAGAGAAAGAGAGAGAGAGAGAGAGAGAGAGAGAGAGAGAGAGAGACTGGGCCTCGCATGAGCTTTTGAAGCCTCAAAGCCCACTTCCAATGGAACAATTCCTCTAATAAAGCCACACCTACTCCATCAAGGCCACACCCACTCCAATAAGGCCACACCCACTCAGACAAGCCATGCCTCTAATACTTTCAAAAGAGTTCTGCTTTCTGGTGTCTAAGCATTCAAATATATGATCCTAGGTGGGCCGTTCGTTCTTATGCAAACCACCACACATCCTATTCTATGACCCAAGTTAGCTATCCTACTTGGAGGAACAGACCCTCCTTTCCAGCCTCCAAACCCCATCACCGCCATATTTGATTTTTAGGAGTTCTGCAATCAAGTGGACTTCTACACCTTCAACTGACGCTTGTGACAATTTGTGATGATAGCAACAGGAAATCAATACAGGTGTTGAGAAGATAAAACCCACAGCCACTGTGTTCCTCCCATCCTCCTCGCCCTTCCCATCTGGGCTGAGTCTTTTTAACAATCCCCATGTTGAAGGCCCAACCATCTGGAGACTGCATCATTCTAGACACAGCTGAGGTCAACAAGGTCCTCTGGGTGGGCCCCAATCCAACATGGCGTCCATCCCGCGAGAAAAGAACACTAGGACACAGACCCAGGGTGCAGAGAAGGATCGAGTTTGGACAGCAGGAAAGAGAACCTCTGCAGGACCAGCAGCCAGGCGTCAGAGGCTAGCCCTGCAGACAACTCCAGGTCCAACTTCCAGCCTCCTGAGCCGTGAAGCAGAGGACTTTTGTGGCTGAAGCTCAGCCCTGATGGACACATCAGCTTTCACGCAGAGGTGAAATGCTACCTCCTTTTCCACAATGCCTGATAGACCCAGATCACAGCACAGCCCTTGTCTGAGAATATCTCCTGGCTGAGACTTAGGGCTGTCTAGCCAGGATCCCAGAGCCAGATACCGGCAGGGCCAGGAAGGGAAGTGGTTAGTGCGAGGAGCAGGTTAAGTCTGAGCGGCAGCTCTCAGTGTGTGCTGGCTGCCACTCTTCCTGCTGGTGCCTAGCTTTCCCTGCTTTCCTGGAGGTTAGGTTTATGGAACAGCCCTCTTCCCTCCTGTCCCTGCTATGGAAAGCAATAGTGTTGGCGGGGGAGGCATTGCTCGCGGACCCGTGTGTCGGAGCCCACGCAGAGAGCCAGTGAGGCTAGCTGGATGCGCTCGCCCTGCCCTGTGCCAGGGCCACAACTGCTGCTTGGCTTCAGACACTTGTCACCAGGGGTGAGTGCAGGCTGAGGCCCACCGGAGTCTTATATTCTCTCAAATGAAGTGGGAATCTGGATTAGAAACAAGAGGACCTAAACCCACTCTGTAAACATTAGCAAAGTTAAAAACTGCTGGCCACTGTAGACCTATTATGATGGCTTCTGTCAAAAAAGAAAAAAAAATGCAGAAAGCCAAAATGTGTTGGCAAGGATGTAGAGAAATTGGAATCTTTCACACCACTGGTGGGAATATAACACGAGGCAGCCGCTGTGGGAAACTGTGCGCCAGTTCCTCCCGAAGCTAAATAGACTGGAATGTGACTTCACAACTTCGATTCTGGGTACGCACCCCCAAATTTCTAAAGGCAGGAGCTCGAGGATTTATTTGCACACCTGTGCTCATGATAGCATCAGTGACAAGAGGTGAAAATGCAGAAGCAGCGTGCCAGACGAGCGGGTGATGAGGTACAGTGGTACACACGCCAAGGAATGACTTAGCCTTCCATGGGAGAACATTCGGACGCAGGTTGCAGCACGGATGCTCTTGGAGGACTGCTCGGTGGAGTGTCAGTCACAAGAGGATGCGTGCTGTGTGCACGAGGTTCTCAGAGTCGTGCTCACAGGGATAATGTAATGACGACAGTCAGGGGCAGGAGAGCAATGCCAGCGACCGTTGAATGGAAATAGCGTTTTGGTTCTGTAGGATGTAGCAATAGCGTTTTGGTTCTGCAGGATGTAGCAATCTGGGACCGGGGGTGGAGATGGTGGCACAGCAACGTGGGTGCACGGAAAGGCACGGGACTCTACGCTTACTTAAAGATGGTCAAGTAGTAAATGTTAGGCTGTGACACAATTTGAAATGTGAAAACCAACACATCGTGCTGGCCAAGATGCATTTACAGGATAGCATCCCTCTTACAGCCTCCAGTTTAACTACTTTCTAGTGGCTCCATGTGTTCGTGTCTTATGTAGTCAATTAGAAGGTAAAATTTCATGAAAGTAGGAGCTCTGAATTAAAGTTCTCCAGTGTTCTTCTGGAGAGCCACTCAGAGCTCTGAAGACGGCAGCAGATCGCAGATGCTCTTCCTAATATTATCTAACACACACACATGTGCATGCTTAATCACTAACTCATATTCATGTGCACATACAACCACACACATTTGTGTGCATACGCACACACTCACACACACACATGCACTCAATCACTAACCCATATTCAGCCACTCATGTAAACATACAACCACATACATTTGTGAGTGCGCGCGCACACACACTCACACATACACACTTTCTCACTAACTCATATTCAGTCACTTACATGCACATACAACCACACACGTTTGTATGCATACACACATGTACACACACACACACACACACACACACACACACACACACCTAGGTGTTAGAAAGTCCCATGCAGTCTGCAGAACTGAGACCAGAGGAGACTGCCATGTAGGCTCAGGCCAGGACACTAGGAGTTCTGAGATAATCCATCCTGGCAAGGACACGAAGTCAGGCTCAGGGGAGTAGAGGGGGAAGGGGCCGACCATGTTACAGAGTTTCACCTTCATCCAAGGTGATGAGAATTGCTGAACACTCTTATGTTCTTTTGAGGGATTGGATTTGATCTTGAGATAAATCATATAAAACTGAGAGCTGGGGAGACGGCTCACGGTCAAGTGCCTGCCAAGTGAGCATGAACACTTGAGTTTAATTCCCAGCACCCATGTTAAATAAGCAATAAACAAGCAATGCAGCCGTGTATGCCTGGTGAACACAGACAGGGTTTTCCAGGGCTCTCTGGCCGGATGATCTAGCTGAATTAACAAGCTCAAGGTTCACTGAGAGACTGTCGCAAAAGAATAAGGTAGAGAGTATAGAAGGAGACGTCCAATATTGATTTCTGAACTCTACATGCATGTACGCATGTGTGGACTGCATGAACACGTGCGTGTGTGTGCACACACATGCATACACACAGATGGAAGGAAGAAAGAAGAAAAAAAGGAAAGAAGAAGAAAAGGAAAGGAAAGGAAAGGAAAGGAAAGGAAAGGAAAGGAAAGGAAATCCTGGTAGGAGCTACTAAAAGACTCTGGAGAAAGCTGAAGCCTCTCACCGCAGCCCTACAGGGTTGCCATGCCAGTGTCTGGACACTGAGTTGCTTGGGACTCGGGAAGGAGCTGCAGCAGCCTAGGAGGCTTCAGGGAGGGAGGTGATGGTGTGAATGATACCCATCAGGGCAGGTGGCCGTGTGTCTGCTTCATTGTGTGCGCACACACACTGAGAATGGGGGTAAATCTTAGCTGCCTCCGTCAAGACTGTCCACAGGTTAAGCCCGTGTCCCCAGTTCCAGACTCCCACCAGCCCATGGAGGCCTGGCTGAGGTCCCACCATCAGAGCCTCTGTGCTCTCTGGAGACACCTGGAGGAGATATCTAGACCTTCAGCTTGAAAGATCACAGACAAGGTACCAAGTACTCAGTAACCCATGGCAACCCCTAGAGGCTGCTAGAGCCTCAGCAATGAGGAGCTTCCTCCCAAGGAAATTGCCAGTTCCCCTGAGATTGGCCCAAGCTGGGCGATCTTAGGATGGCCTTCAACCATGCACACATCATGGAACACTCATAATGGCAGTGTCTGAAGGGGACAATATCCACCCGTCTAACACCCCCACCATGCTGTGAGCCATAGTAGGAGGAATGACATGAACAAAAGGAGCAATGTCTATGGATATTTCTCTATTTGCTTATCTAGCTCATCCAGTTCTTTAATATTGAGCCCCGAAACCCCAAGATCAGAAGTCACTAGCCAGCCATGATGGGCAAAGTCTCTTATGGCCTGGGCAATACTGTCAGGAGGTCTCCCTTGGGGCAACTTGAGTAAAGGTGGCAGGAAGGATGTCTTTGGATAATCTAGTGGTTGTTGCCTGGGTGGCTGGTCCCAGGGGTTTGTACTTGGTGATGGAAGCTCAATTCTTCATTCCCAACCTTGATCATTGGGGAAGACACCTCGGCTCTATAGGATTGTCACGGGTTGTCCTCAAATCATCCTAAACTTCTAAATATAGGTGGGGTACTTTCTTTTTTTCTTTTTTCTTTTTCCTGCAGGCCAGAAGAGGGCACCAGACTTCATTACAGATGGTTGTGAGCCACCATGTGGTTGCTGGGAATAGAACTCAGGACCTTTGGAAGAGCAGGCAATGCTCTTAACTGCTGAGCCATCTCTCCAGCCTCTTTTTTCTTTTTTAAATTCATTATGTATACAGTGTTCTGTCTGCATCTGCATGTGTGCCCGCAGACCAGAAGAGGGCACCAGATCTCATCATAGATGGTTGTGAGCCACCCCGTAGTTGCTGGGAATTGAACTCAGGAACTCTGGAAGAATAGTAGTCAGTGCTCTTAACCTCTGAGCCATCTCTCCAGCCCAGGTGGAGTACTTTCAAAGGCCCCAGGGCCCCAGGCTGTCTCTCACCAGCTTCCAGGACCTTTGCTTTCTCCCTGGCCTACACCTCGTCTTTCTGCTTCCTCTATGAGGCAGTTCCTGCAAGTGGCCGACAGCAGCCACTGGAAACACACACAGCTCCCAGACAAGCCCAGTCATCTTCTCAGCCCCAATATAATATCTGTGCCTGGAGTTTGAAATTCAGTGGTGGAGTCCGCCATGCTTCTCAGGTGACGGGACAACCCATTAAGGCTTTCCCAGACCTCGAGGAGGGCTTTGAGCAGGTCTCGATAGAAGGCAGGATGAGATAGAATGGAGGCCATGAGGACACACCAGTTAAAGAGCTGCCTTCAGGAGAGAAAGAAGGTCGCTAGTCCCCCAAGCCCTGAGGACTTTATATTTTAATTGTGACCCTCCTATCAACCACCTACTCTCAGAGCCCCACTGATGCTACAGCACACACTCTGAGGATCAAGACAGTGCACACTCAGGGAGACTGGCCTCTGCTCCCTTACCCACCCCATAGAACCCTTCCTCCCACACCTTTACTCCGACGGGGTTGGGAGACGGCAGGGACCTGTGTGACGTGGAGGGGCTTGAGGTGACTGTCCTAAGACACTTGCCTGGTAAAATCACTTGAAGCACCGATTTATCTTACAAATTCAAAGCATTTGGGGGTGGGGCTTAGAGTGGGGCACTTGCTTGACACACCCCAGTACCTCATAAATAATAATGATTAATAATAATAAATAGTAGCAGCTTTAAAAATGATGGTGATAGTAATAGCAGTCTAAATAATAGCAAAATACAATAATTAATATAATAACAATAACAACAACAATAATACAATAGCATCCTAAATGAAAAAGACAACTGAAGATGGATCTTTTTGTACAAACAGATGGGCATAATATCTGTCGAACACGTCATGGGCGGCAACAACGAAAATGCTAAATAATTAATAATTTGTCTTTTCCCCTAGAATATGTCCCTCACGCTAAAATAGCTGCCTCAAGAGCGACACGTCAACCTGCCACAGATTTGTTCGTCTTGTCTTCTCCCTGATCCAATCAGTAAGGAGCGTTTCATGATACAGTTAGCGAGGGCTTACACAGGACAGACATTTCTGTCCTCACGTCACAGGCAGGTGATTGCCAGCGTTGATTCATCCTCTCCCTGGGACTGGCACGGCCATCTTCCCATGGCCATCCTTAGCACATGGGCTTTTTCTGGCTGTCACATCTGTCACCTCTTGGTTGCAAAGCGGCTGCCATGGCTGCACGCATCATACCCTCACGCAAAGAGGAACAAAAAGGAGAAGGTGATGGCTACGAGACCATCCGAGAGAGAGGGTAAAGGTCGCTGTGGTGGAGGTGGCAAGATGACAGTTCTGAGATGTAATTAGGAGGCAGAACTGACAGGGCTTGATGGTGGCGAACATGGAGCTTCAGTTCCAGGTAGACGGAGGTGAACAGAAAGAGCAGATTCGGTGTAAGGGGAAGGAAGGACCTTGATCACCCTAAGGCCATGCATGCAGAGAAGGTACAAAGAAAATTTTGGGGGGTTTTTTGACACAGGGTTTCTCTGTAGCTTTGGAGCCTGTCCTGGAACTAGCTCTTGTAGACCAGGCTGGCCTCGAACTCACAGAAATCCCCCTGCCTCTGTCTCCCAAGTGCTGGGATTAAAGGAGTGCTCCACTGCCGCCTGGCCGGCACAAACAAATTTAAAATGTGAAGCTGAGAAGCTGGGTGTGGTAGCCCAAGCCTTGACTCCAGCTCTCGGGAGGCGGAGGCAGGTGGATCTCTGAGTTTGGATCCCCAGCACCCACCGGAAGCTGGACATGCCATCACATTCTGTAACCCCAGCAGAGGGGCAGATCCCTGGTGCCCATGGGGCAGTGTAGCCCAGTTGGTGAGCTCCAGGGTCAGTGAGGGGACTTGTCTCAGAAATCAAAATAAAGTGTGACATCTGAGGGAGATTTCTGGTCTCCTCTCTCTCTCTCTCACACATATAAATATACACATGCACACATATACACACATAAACACACAGAAGCACGCACACAGCCCCCCCCCCCCCGTCTCACACACACACACACACACTGTAATGGAGATGAGGGAGTAGCAGAACCCTGAAGAGAGATGGAGAGGCCGGAGACCCAGAAAAGAAGCTCCCTGTGAGGGGGACAAGCAAGACCGCAGGCAGCAGGAAGAGGCCTGCAGGGTCCACTGCTGGACACCACAGCTGTGAAACTCCGCATCCACTCAGGCAATAAGCTAACCGATGACCTCACTGTGGGATCAGTTCACTGGTGGAGCCACAATTCCAGTTTAGGGTGGCTCGGAGAGTCTTAGGAAATAAGGAAGTGAAAGCACCCAGGAACTGTGCTGGGAGGGGTGGTTGTGGGCCCAAGGTCACAGGTTGGTCTTGTTCAGGGACTTCCTTTTCTCTCTGTTACAGGTGCAGAGTGAGCAAGCAGGGCCGGCAACTATGTGCTTGGGTGAGCGAGCATGCAAGGCCTGGAACTGGGGCAGCCTTCTTGAGGCCAGGTTGTGGAAACACTGATGCACATGAGGCCAGGAGATAAAAGGATACATGCAAATGAACTTGGCCCTCACCTTCACTGAGCTAAGGAACCAGGCTTGCAAGTCACCTGACTTACCAGCTACTGTTTAGGAGAAACAAATCCCCTTGCTTACTCCATGTTGACTCTCAGCTGTACTTGACAACCACTCACAGGGCAGTCAATAGGCAACCTCCTGCCGTTTCTCACATCCCTGGGAACTCCTAGGACATACATCTCCCCACACCTGGATGAAAACCCTGCCAGACCCATGACTTCATCTTGGGAAACAGGCTGAAGTCACTTTCAGTAGCAAACAGAGACACAGTTCTGGAATGTGGTTTCCCAGCACTCTAGAGGCTGGGCCAGGCATAGCTCTGTGAGTTCGAGGCCAGCCTGGTCTACAGAGTAAGTTCCAAGCCAGCCAGAACCACACAGCGAGACTCTGTCTCAATAACATAAAATGGCCCAAGATAAATAAAATGAACAAACAGCGAAAATGAGACAAAAAACAAAAGTCACCTGAGTTTGCATCCAGGTCTGTTGGGCTCAGAGGTGGAAAGGAAATGCTGGCTGGCTCCTCAGCTTGGCTGCATGCTCCTCCTGCTTCCCTTAACTCTTCCCTGACTAGACTGCTTGTTAAGGGACAAGCGACAGGCACAGTCTTTCTTGCTCACTACTTCTTGCATGGGAACTGCAATGGCTGCTCTTGGCTTTCTGGCTCCCACGGATGGAAAAGCTGAGTTACCATGGAGTTTCTGTGGCTCCTGTACAATACTGGAGATTCCTTTTTGCAGTCTCTTGACTTGGCTGAGGCTCTGGAACTCTGCCCTCAGCCTCATGGAGGGATGCTGTGTCCTCTAGCTTCCTGCTGTGGGATCCCCTTCCCCCACCCACATTACACCCATGGGAGAGCACCCAACTCCCCTCCCCTCCAGACTTTTCTCCTGTGTGGTCCACATCTGCCCAACAGAAAACACTAAGGGCCGTCACCAGCACACTTTCTTCTTTCTGCCAAGTTCACGAGTGTACAAATGGCTTGAGTTTTATGGGCTGTTAGTTTAGGAACCCACGCAAAAAGTGTCGACTCAGTCCTGCCAGCGGGGCTAATTCAAGAATCCTTCCTCCCCCCCCTCTCTTCCTTTCTTTCCCATCTCTTGATCCTGAGGAGGATGAGGGATTCCAGGGCCCCGAGACCAAGAAGGGCCTTAGTCATATTCTCTAGATTCAGGTTCAGAACCTTGGTTTAGCCACCCGCTTCCAGAAAACTCATTAATGAGCAAACAAACCACCACTGTTTCAGCCAATGACACACAGCTGAAGAGTCCATTATCAGCCAGGACAACGGCTGGCCTGCTTTGCCACAGTGAACGACTTCTGGGGTCCCTTGACATGGTAAAGCTAAGGTTGATCATTTATGACGGAGAAAATGACAGTCAGCCAACAAAAGGTTGTAGAGATTAAACATGTTCATGATGGCAAACTATGAGGCCACTTAAAACAATACTGTGGAAGGACCTAAATATAGGAATACATAGAAAACTCCTCTGTTGTTAAACAAAGCAGCAATGTTAATAGGAACTATACAAGACAGGTAAAACTCCAGCTGTGTCAAGAACCAGAGCACACACACACTACACATGAAAGAACACACACACACACATACACACACACACGGA